>NC_081408.1:226702929-227062300 GCF_030272615.1 Cryptomeria japonica
GAGGCTAACTTGCTTAATTTATGCCACCACTAAGAGTCTTCCTTTTGTTGCGTGGAGATGGAGAAGTAAAACTGTAGTTTCAAACATATGTTGGCTATTTCAACGCTCCATGCATGGCCATGTTCCCTATTTTTTCTGCTATGATCTGATTGCATATTAAGTCAAACGTTGGAATCATCTAGTTCCTGCATTTAATCGCTGGTTTTTGTTAACTAAAGTCTTGGTTTTAAGTTCCAACGTTTGCATGATATCAAACTCCACTTTAAAATCCTCTAATTTCTGCATTAAAACCTCTATCTTCTATGTGTAGCTAATATATTTATTTTATGCCATGTAAATCGACTCATAATAGTCGTTGTTTTTAACTTCATGTTTAGTTGATATGCATTTGTCGACTGGAGTCTAATCGGTCTTCCTTCGTTCATGCGACATAGTCGCTTTTCAAAATTAACACTAACCCGCCACCTTTATAATTTAACATGCGACTTTATGTAAATATTAAACAAACATTTAATGTTCATAATATATATTCATCATTTAATAAATGCTAATATTTATAATATGTTTGATGAATAGTCATTTTATAGCATACGATAGTTTTCGTATTGATTAAATTTACAATTTCACCTAAATATATATATGTATGTGTAATCGATACATTCAAGTTGTCTACCATCCAACAATTAATCATTTTACATACTAAGTCGGAGAATTCATTTATTCAACTCTAATTAATCATATTGAAATATTCATATAATTAGTCATATAGAAATAATCACATAAATTAAACGTGAACTATATTATCTTTTGAATATAAAAGTTTGTAATAGAGTCCTAATATTTAAAATACGTACTAATCTAGTATAATTCCAAAAATGAAACATAAATTACAGTTTCGATAATTTCGATACAAAGGATGTGTCATCATAAAAATCACTATATATTTCAAATCTTTAATCGATTTTTCATCCTATTCTAACATAATATTTCACTCATAATTGCAAACATAAACATATATGCATATTTTCTCTATTGTGGTGTGTGAGATTCCCTTTTCCATCGAAGTCATTTAGTTAAAAACAATTATACCTGATTCGTGTTCTCGCCTTCGACCTCCTTCACCTGATCTCGCATTACTTGCACTCAAAAGTTTATCAGTATTGGCAAACCCAAAAGAATATTAAATGTCGAATTTCATATCAATTGCAGGAGTAAAAATGCATACAATATTTCCTCACACTAGATTATGAATAATCTAATCTATTTTAATTTCAAAATCACATTAAATCTTTAAAATGCACATTTATTAAAAAAATGATTCGTGACATGTGGTTGGCCATGATGTCTAGGAGGTGGTGGAAAAGGCAAGAATTAATGCAAGGGTTGCTAAAGAAGTGAGTTGTACTTTTCTAGCCTTGATCCCTAAAGTTGAGAGATCAGCTTCCTTTGGAGATTTCAAACCAATTTTACTTTGTAATGTGTTGTATAAGGTGATAGTAAAAGTTATAATGAATAGATTGAAACCTTTGTTGAAGCATATTATTTTGAAGGAGAAAAGTGGTTTTTTTTCGAGGAGATAGATTGTGGAAGGCATCATAATAGCTCATGAAGCTATTCACTCAATAAGAAAAACTAAGGTAGAGTAGATGTTAATTAAATTGGATATTAGAAAAGCTTATGATATGGTGGACCAGCATTTCCTTGTTCGAGTATTGGAAAGGTTTGATTTCTCCCCTCTTTGGATCAACTGGGTAAAGGTGTGTATTGATGGACCATGGGTTTCTATACTAGTTAATGGGATCCCACAAGGTTTCTTTCAATCTTCCAGAGGTTTGCGGCAAGGTGATCATCTCTCTCCCTTCCTCTTTATTTTGTTGGCTGAGGTTTTGGGAAGATATATTAAACATCTGAGACGGGAAAACAAGTGGAAAGTTGTACATGTTGCTACTAGTGTTGAAGCGTTCACTCGCCAGCAATTTGATGATGATACAATTTTGTGAGAATTTGTTGAAAATAGCCAAGATCTAGGGCACAATGAATAGCACAATAGAGAGACTAAATAAATTTGATAAGAATAAACTGTATTCAAATCAAGATGCAAATACTGATCAACTGGATCATAAAGTTCTTACATACAATGTAGATGAGCCTGCTTATAAAGGTGAGGGTAAGAGACAAGAGAGCACACAATGATGATATGTGGCTCAATGAGATGCAAGGGTAGGTAGGGGTAGGTAGGAGAAATGGTAAAATATTTCACATGGGGTGGATCACCCACTGAAGGTGGAATTATCACTCCACAATAAGTGGATATGATAAAGTAACAACAAGATCACACCATAAAAGGTGGAAATTCCCCTACATACACGCTCCCAATGTATGCACATCTCCCTAAGTGTCTCATAAGCAAACTACAATGTGGTGCATGTGCCTAATTAAACTTAAGTAAAGTGTAATTGTATCCAACATGAATAAATAATTACACCAACAAATTATTTTTGGGGATGCTTCACTAAGGGAAGTTTGTAAAATTAAAAAAACTCTGGATGTTTTTTGTGAGGCGTTTGGGCAACAAGTGAAATAGGCCAAATCAGATATTTCCTTTTTTAACACTGACTTGAGGAAACAGCGAGAGATTTTTAGAATTTTGGGTGTCAAAGCGGGATCTCTTCTAAGCAGATTTCAAGGCACCCCATTGTTTGGAGGTCCAAAAAGGATGAATATGTGGCATAAACTGATGGATAGTTGCGTAAATAAATTAGAGGGTTGGAAGAGTAAATGGCTTGCGTCGGCTGGTAGACTGTTGTTGTTAAAATCTGTTCTATTTGCAATGCCTATATACTCTATGATGTGCTTCAAAGTCCGAGAAAAATTGTAAGAAGTATTAACTAGTTCATGAGGAAATTCTTTTGGAATGGTAAGAATGAGTAGGATAAGATCTCGTTGGTCAAATGGGATAAAGTTTGTCAACCTAAATTGGCAGGTGATGCAAGTTTGAGGAAGTGGATCCTGTTGAATGAAGCAATGAGTGCAAAAATGATATGGAAAATTTATGAAAAAATAGATCAAAAATGGGTGCAAATCCTAAAACATAAGTATTTGGACTCAAATGATAGAAATAATCTTTACAGTGTGTGACCCCCGAGAGGATTTGTGGTTTGGAACTTTTTGTTGTCATGTAGGAAAGTGATAACAGATCGCATTACATGGAAATTAGGGGGAGAAAACAAACTTCTGGACAAATTCGTGGGATAGCAGACCAGTTTTGTCCTTAAGGGGGGGTGTCTCAAATCAAACAAGTGGTTAAGGCTATCTGGGGCTCAAAAGTAAAGGATTATCTAATTAAAGGGAGATGTAATGGAGTGGATGAATGGAGGTGGAAGGATGTTGATAAACTACCACTATCCCCCCAGGAAAAATCTTGGTTTAATGGGATTTTGGATGAGTATGCACCAGTGCTTGGTATGAAAGAAGATGTCATTAAATGGTGAGGATCAAAATCGGGGAACTAATCAGTCAAAAATAGGATATAATCTCATTGAAAATGCAGAAATCCAATCAGAGTGGTCATCGAAGCTATGCTGGAGTTCTAAGTGCCTACCTAAGGCGGGGTTTTTTCATGGCTAGTCCTGAAAAAAAAGAATTTTGATGGGAGAGAGAGTAATGAGGTTGGGTTTAAATGGCCCGTTCTAGTGTGCTATGTGTAAAGAAAAGGAAGAATCTGCAGACCACTTGTTGTTACAATGTGACATGGCTCAAGGAGTGTGGAAATTCTTATTAGGTAAACTAGGGTAGGAAATCCCTCTTCCAGATAAAGTATTTGATCTTTTTAAAAGTTGGTTCATGGAGAACAGGAAATCTGCCCTTTCAAGTGTATGGATAGTTTCGTCATCCATTGCAATATGGGAACTCTAGAAAGAAAGAAATAGGCGAGTGTTTCAAGGTAAAGAAGAGTCGCTAGCCATAATTTGTGTTAGGGTGGAGGGAGCTATTTCGAAAGTTGTTTCTTCTGCAACAACGAATCATAATTTTGTGAAATATTAGTATGGCTTGATGGATAGCTTTATTCAAGCCAGGTGGCCTTTGATTAAGATCAGACCCGTTCATGGGTCTTAAAGGGTTAATCCTGATGGTAAGATCTTTGGAGATAAGGAGGTGATTTGGTCAAAACCTGAAAGAGGATGGGTTAAGATCAATTATAACTGGGCCTTAAGGGGTAATCCGGGCACTTCTGGAGTGGGATGTGTGGCCCGAGATGATGAAGGGAAGATTCTTTTTAAAGGAGCAAAAAGGTTGCAAGATGGAACTAATAACGAGGCAGAGGTGCAAGTGGCTTTGTTAGCAATTGATTTGGCAACAACTATGAAGATTTCAAAAGTCCATTTAGAAGGAGATTCTCAAGTTGTGGTTAATGCAATCATGAAAGGAGTAACCTCGAGTTGGAGACTAAATAAGTTTATCACATTAATCTGTTCAAAATTAAAATCTTCTCAAGATTTTTGCATCTCGCATGTAAGGAGAAGTGGAAATGTCAATGCTGACAGATTATCTAACGTGGCATGTGATCTTGCTAAAGGAGAAGTGAGGTGGTGGGATGGTAATGACAGTACCTTTCGATGGAGTTAATATTTTCTGCCAGTACAGTACCTTGTCATACTTGAAATGTGTGAAACATATTTATTTTCTCTTTGTTGGTGCCTAGGCTGGCTTGATCATAATGGGTAACTAATGTTGAATTACTCTGCATTAGCGGTAGGAGCTGGGAGAGCTCCATTTATTGCGAGAATGAGAATTTTCGCTTATTCATTGAGGCAGTCAAGCGAATTTGGTGGTACTTACTGTGGTCTTGGTGCAGAGTTAGGCGGTTTTTGTGGGGGTGCGATATGGAAGCCAACTTCACACTTAAAACAACTAAACTCATGCCTAAAATTTGGGGGCAGATTCTTGCAAATGGCTGCAAAATATGTTCATTATGAAAGACCCCTGTTCTTGAGGGTTGTTCAACTGGTCCTTGGTGAGGAGGTGGGTGTTATTGGACACAGATACAGAACAAGGGTGGACATCTATGTGTTAATTATGGTGTGGGGGCTCGATTTTGGTTATCCCTATGAGGAGGTGAGAAAAGTGATGATGACGATAGTGCCAAGAGAGTATTTTCTCAATATGGAATCTTTCCTGGAATGGGTAGTCCTAGGATGGGGATTTAACGTTTCGGAGGGCATCCCGGAGGAGCACGTTGAGCTCAGAGGCCAACATTTGCGAATTCCCTTTCTGAAACGTCGTGAAGAGGTAAAAGCTATATTTCGGGATGATGTGAGGAGAGGTTGGGAGGGCCTAACAATATATATTCAAATCATGGAGTTGGAGGAGACTATCAGGCAGGCGAAGGAGGAAGCTAGGGTGGTGGTGGAGGTGCAGAGGAGGTGACCGATAACCAAGCGCCTTTTGACGGAAATGGCCAAGTAGAGTTTGTCGCGAGCTAACAAAGTGAATGACAAAGTGAACATGGTTGGGGTTCTTGCGAGCTCATTAGATGCAGAGGTGGGGAAACGATGATAAAGATGTTGCAGACCAAGGTACCTCTTGGTGTCGTTTCTCTTTTCTGTTTATTTGCTTGAAAATCTGAAGTTACAGTTAAAACAGATTGAATAGATTATGCCAATTTTTGTCTGGCAATATCTATAGGAGTTGAGAAAATACAACACCACAGGAGCCCAAATAATCTCTGCAAGCTAAAAAACTTGTTACAAGGAGAAGCAATGAAGCAAATCACAGAAGGAAATAATACACAGGAAAAATATGCTCCAAAAGATGAGAGCTCAATAATCTCCAAAATGTATTGTCAATAATAATTCTTCTTCATACAATGAAAAGAAAGAACTCAACCTTTAATAGGTCAAGAAACCCTAAAAGGGAAAACCTAGGTTTGCACATAATAATTAATTAAAATAATTAATTATATGCACCTAAAGTTAGCTTAAGTGTAAAAGAGATAAAGGGAACTTAAATAATTAAACAAATAATGTTTAATTAATCAAGTAAATACCCAAATACTCTAACACCCCCCCTTAAGCTAGACTTAGGGAGAAGCTAAAACCTAGAATAGCTACTGAAAGCAAGAAAGATGGGTCCCGGCAACAAGGCCTGATCAAGTACCCAAATACAATGAAATCTCTATGAACTGGAGAAATAGAGAAAACCACATGGGAACAAAACTCTACTCCAAAAAGAAATGGAAAAGAACATCATTGAAGCATGAAGAACCTGCAAACTCTGTCGAAGAATAACTGTTGATCTGAAGAACATCCACTGAACTAGAACATGACCAGGTAGAGAAGACTGTAATCTGCATGAGTGCCCTCAAATGACACTACTCGAATCAGGAGGCAAACAAGGCAAAACAACTGAAATCGAAGATACATATGGCATGAGAAACCAAAGCCTAAAGAGTTGATCAATCGAACCACGGAAGCAATAGAACCAATAGGATAAACCTCCCCATAATGCGGAAGTGGGAGAGGGACAGGAACACTGAAAAGGACAGCCAAAAAAAACTACATGACGAAGAACCAAGAACATCAAAGGTGCTGAGACACATCATCATGAGGCGAATGTCATGGAAGGAACACTCATTTGACAAAGGAAGATGGCAAACAACAGGAAAACATCAACCCCCTCATGGCACTTGATCAATAGTGCATGTACAACAAGACACGAGATATGCAAGATTCCAAGTAAACAATGCATGATGGCACTTTATCTCAGTGCGTTTGCATAAATACAAGCTACAATGATAAGAAGACTGGAAAAAGAAACGAGAATCAAAACAGAGACACCCTACTTAGAAAAGAGATCCCAGGACCTGAAACAACCACAATATCCACCAAAGTGCTGAAAAGCAAAAAACTGAATAAAATATGCATGGAGTAGAATCTGGAAATAAAACTCATATTTCTGGAAAGTACACAACACAAGCTTTCCAAAAATATAAAGTTTTTGAAAAACGGAGTTCGGATGCTCATTCTACGTCTCCCGGAGTGCAAAAAAGAGACCTCACTTTGACTGCAAAAAAACACAGTCAAACAACAAAATTGGAAAAAAATACAACACCATATAGGAGTTGAGAAAATACAACACCACAGGAGCCCAATTAATCTCTGCAAGCTAAAAAACTTGTTACAAGGAGAAGCAATGAAGCAAATCACAGAAGGAAAGAATACACAGGAAAAATATGCTCCAAAAGATGAGAGCTCAATAATCTCCAAAATGTATTGTCAATAATAATCCTTCTTCATACAATGAAAAGAAAGAACTCAACCTTTAATAGGTCAAGAAACCCTAAAAGGGAAAACCTAGGTTTGCACATAATAATTAATTATATGCACCTAAAGTTAGCTTAAGTGTAAAAGAGATAAAGGGAACTTAAATAATTAAACAAATAATGTTTAATTAATCAAGTAAATACCCAAATACTCTAACAATATGTATATGCCATTTCTCATACTTGTTTTGTTGGTAGGGTTTGTGTAGATTACTGGTTTATGGATGTATTTTTTTGGTGGTTTGGAGGTTTTTGTGGGGACTTTTTGGGTGGTTTGAGAGATATATCTTGGATGATGATGTACTATTTTAATTTATTCAATAAAACAAAAATATTATCCATAAAAAAAAAAAGAATTGATTCACATTCCAAATTCAATTGATAAAAAAATTTTAAAAAATATTAAAGTTTTTTCAAAAAGAAAAATATAATCACCTTTAATTGATTGATAATTTTTTTAATAATTACCATGTGAGGCTTTTTCATTTACCAAAAAATAGCTCATTACCTAGGAGTTCCACATATTGTAGGCATAAATGTTAGAAACATAGTAATTGATTGATAATTTTTTATTAACAATCATGCAATAGTTACCAAAAATAACATATTACCTAGGAGTTGAAATATTGTACGTGTAAATGTTAAAACTTTTTTTTATTAATAGCCATGTAATTGTCAAACTTCTTCATTTAAAAAATAACAGATTATCTTGGAGTTCCAAACATTGTAGCCTAAATGTTTAAAACATAGTAATTGATTGATAAAGATTTATTAGCACATTACCTAGGAGTTCCAATATTGTAGGTAAGTCAACACATTTTTTACTAAGTCTAAGCAATTCCAAATATTATACACTTAAATGTTAACAACATAGTAATTGATTGATAATTTTTTTAACAATAACCCCACAACAGTGAGGCTTTTTCATTTTAAAAAAATAGCATATCATCTAGGACTTCCAAATATTGTAGGCATAAATGTTAAAACATGGTAATTGATTGATGAATTTTTTATTGAAAATCATACTATTGTTAGGCTTTTTCATTTAAAAAAATAACAATATTAAATATTAAAAATATAGGATCTCGTTTTGGCTAAGTCCAAAACTTCCACAAGAAGTTGACAAGTCTAAAACTTCTACAAGAAGTTGTTAAGTCCAAAACTTCGAGAAGAAGTGGATTCAACTTCATTCTTTTATCTCATTGATTGATTAAAAAAAGTCATTAATAACCATGCAATAGTCAAGGTTTTTTATTTTAGATTTTTAAAATTAAAAAAAAGCACATTTCCCAAGAATTCTAGATATTGAAAAAGTAAATGTTAAAAATATAATAAATAACACATTACCTAGGGTTACTTTACAGTTGTTCATTTGATTAGGCTTTGATAAATCTTCATTTTAGGATTGCATTTAGATTCAATTGGAGATTGTTTTTTTCATTTTCCAAAATCTTAACACATTACCTAGCACTTGAAGATATTATACACATAAATGTTAACAATAAAGTAATTGATTGATAATTTTTTTTATAATAACCACGCAATACTCAAACACTTTCATTTACTAAAAATTAACACATTACCTAGGAGTTTCAGACATTGTCAATGTAAATATTAAAAACATAGTAATTAATTGATCTAAGAGTTCCAGATATTATAGATATAAGTGTTAAAAGTATAGTAATTTTTTAATAATAATAGTCATACAATAGTCAATTTTTTTTCATTTACTAAAATACAACACATTATCTGGGAATTTCATATATTATAGACAAAATATTAAAAGCATAGTAATTGATTGAATCAGGAATTTCAGATATTATAAATATAAATGTTAAAACATAGTAATTGATTGATAATTTTTTTATTAATAACTATACAATAATCAGACTTTTTCATTTATCAGAAAATAGCACATTATCATAGTATTTTCTTCTTTGAAGTTGGTTGTTAATGATATAAGATTTCAAGCTCTATGATCCATCATTATTCTGATAGAAAGTCTGGCATGGTTTGCTTGGAGAAGCTAGAAGCGGTTGGAAACCGTTGGATCAGTTGCTTTCATATACAATGCTACATTGATTAAAAACAACTATTCTGCAAAAGCAAATCGAATTCCTTGAATAACTAGATTGCCATTATTCCTCTTGAATTCTAATATGTTTGGAGATTTTGATTCTCCTAAACTAAACTTTTACAAGATGGTTTGGTTTTTGTTTCTGTTAATGGTAAGCGCGTCTGGTGCAAACCTGGATTTTCAGGCACTGCTAGAATTCAGAAGTGGCCTGGAAATGTCAGAGGCAATTGCAGATTGGAATATGCTTTCTTCACATTGTGAATGGAAGGGAGTAAAATGCAAGGGAAGCGATGTGGTATCTCTTAATCTTTCCAAATCGGGTTTACAGGGGAAGATATCCCCACATCTTGAATTTATTCAGGGGTTAGAGACTTTGAATCTCTCAAACAACCTGCTAAATGGTAAGATTCCCTCTCAGATATGGAACCTTAAAAATCTGAAGGTGTTGGATCTCAGTGGGAACCAGTTATCAGGGACTATTGATTCTAATGTAAAGGAGCTTACGAACCTGGAAGTACTAGTTTTGGGCAGAAATCGTTTTAGTGGCACAATAATTCCCGAGTTGGATTCTCTGACACGTCTGAAAGTCCTAGATTTGAGCTATAATTTCTTCACAGGAAAAATCCCTATTGAGCTCGCAAATATGTTGGCCTTGGAATCCCTAAAGCTCGGAGGGAACAAATTGATAGGTCCAATACCGCCTCAGTTTGGTAATCTGACAAAACTCTCAATGCTTGATGTTAGCCAAGGGTCACTGTCCGGAGATCTCCCTCCTGAGATTGCTAAGCTCACAAATTTGAAATATTTGAGGATAAATAATAACTCTCTGTCAGGAAGGATTCCTCCAGAGATTGGAGGTATGGTGAAGTTGATAGACCTCAGCTTGGGATTCAACAACATATGTGGTCCCTTGCCATCAGAAATAGGCAATCTTGTAAATCTGGTAAATCTTTACTCACCTTCTTGTTTGCTTCAAGGACCCATCCCTGAAGAAATTGGAAAGTTGAGAAGTCTAGAAACACTGGACCTATCATACAATTCTCTATCTCGTTCCATCCCAAAATCCATCGGTAAACTCCAAAATCTCACATTTTTGGGCCTTGCAAATGCTGAACTGAATGGCTCAATTCCTGCAGAGCTTGGTCGATGTAAAAAACTAGTTTCAATTGGTTTATCATACAATTCTCTCACAGGTTCTCTTCCTGATACTCTTGCAGATCTAAGCTCTGTTGTTACATTTTCTGCAGAAATGAATAAATTAAGTGGGTGTCTACCATCTTGGCTGGGAACATGGACGAAAGCACAGAAAATCCTGCTTTCTTCAAATCAATTTATGGGGTATATTCCTCCGGAGCTTGGGAATTGCTCTTCAATAACCCAATTGGAACTTTCCAACAATCAATTGACAGGGTACATTCCTTCAGAGCTTTGCAATGCAAAGATGCTTACGGTGATTAATTTGGAGGTCAATATGTTTCAGGGGACTATTGACAGCACATTTATCAACTGCAGAAATTTGACAAGTTTGAGCTTGACACGAAATCAGATTAGAGGGAGAATTCCTGGATACTTTGGGAAGCTTTTTTTCAAGGTTGTAAACCTGGATTACAACAATTTCAGTGGTACAATACCTGATGAGATATGGAATTCAACAACCCTCGTGGAATTTACTGCTGGGTACAACTTCCTTCAAGGCTATCTCCCTCCTCAAGTGGGTAATTCCATGACATTGAAACATTTGCTTCTTGACGGGAATATGTTGGAAGGACAACTACCAAAAGAAATTGGAAAATTGACAAGCTTGTCAATACTTTCTTTGAATAGTAATAGTTTGGATGGTCAGATTCCCTCTGAGTTATTTGAGTGCAGTGGTTTATCTACTCTGAACCTGGGATCCAATCATCTAAGCGGATCAATCCCCAAGGATATAGGAAAACTATTGCAACTGGAGAGTTTAGTACTTTCTCATAATTATCTCTCAGGCCCCATTCCAGTCGAAATTTCGCTGGGGTTTAAGCAGCACACAGTCCCATCTAGCAGCTACCTACAACACCGAGGAATGTTTGATCTGTCTTGGAATCAACTTTCAGGGCCCATACCAGAAGAGCTGGGCAACTGCACTGTTATAGTAGAGTTGTTGCTTAATAACAATCAACTTTCGGGAAGAATACCCAGCTCCCTCGGTGGTCTTACAAACCTAATGAAACTGGATTTGTCTTATAATAACTTGGAAGGTGAACTACCAGTGGAGTTTAGATTATGCAAAAAGATTCAAGGCATGGCCTTAGGCAATAATCAACTCACTGGCACGATTCCTCAGGAGCTTGGAGAGCTGAACAGTTTAGTTAAACTGAATCTTAGTGGTAACAGACTATGTGGTCAGATTCCTGATACAATCGGACAGTTGAGTGGTCTTTCTCACTTTGATGTAAGCAATAATGAGTTGTATGGTGGATTGCCCCAATCCCTTGCAAGCTTGATAGGTATCGTTGGCTTATATGTACAACAAAATAAGCTCAATGGCAGCATTGTTGGATTGCTCTCACAGAGTACAGTCTGGAATCAGATTGAAACATTGAATATGAGCTCAAATTCATTTAGCGGACATATTCCAATTTCTCTGTTTAATCTTCCATTTCTCACATATTTGGATCTACACAGCAATGAGTTTACAGGAAACATAATTCCAGAGCTTGGTAATCTGTCAGAGCTTACATACCTGGATTTTTCTGACAATCGCCTCATGGGAAGGATCCCACATGAACTATGTGATCTTATGAAGCTCAGATTCCTCAATCTCTCAGACAATGCACTGGAAGGAGTTATTCCTGATAGTAGTGGATGCAATAATCTTAGTGCATTATCTTTTCAAAGAAACAAGGCCCTGTGTGGAAACATCATTGCCCAAAATTGCAAGGGCAGGCCTATTAGGTTGAGAACTGACTCAATAATTGGAATCATGATAGGCATTGTACTTCTTCTGCTTATATTTGTATATGGTCTAGTCAGACAAGTTAAATCGTCCCCACAGAAGACATTGGCTTTGACCGAGGCCACTAATAAGTTAAGACTGAACCCTGTTATTCAGTCCGACAATACCTATTGGATGAGCAGCAGCAGCAGGTCAACAGAGCCCCTGAGCATAAATGTAGCCACATTTGAGAGGCCTCTTATTCGCTTTACACTGGATGATATACTCCACATCACAAACAATTTTTCTACGATCAACATCATTGGAGACGGTGGCTTCGGTACAGTTTACAAAGCCACTTTTCCTAATGGAAGGACAGTGGCTATAAAAAGACTTGGAAAAGCTACAATACAGGGTGAGAGAGAATTTCTAGCAGAAATGGGAACCTTAGGCAAAATCAAGCACAAGAATTTGCTTCCATTGGTTGGATATTGTTCATGTTCCTTAAGTGAGGAGAAACTTTTAGTCTATGACTTCATGGAAAATGGAAGCCTCGATAAATGGATAAGGAACACAACTGGTGCAGTGGGGGTCCTGGACTGGCCCAAACGTTTCAAAATTGGTATGGATGCAGCAAATGGCCTTGCGTTCCTTCATCATGGCTTAACCCCCCATATCATTCATAGAGACATAAAGTGTAGCAACATACTTCTGGATGCCAACTTTGAAGCTAAAGTTGCAGACTTCGGCTTGGCTCGCCTTATCAGTGCTTATGAAACTCATGTTACCACAAATTTAGCTGGAACCCTTGGCTATATCCCTCCAGAGTATGGTCAGTGTTTCAGATCAACTACCAGAGGTGATGTGTACAGTTTTGGAGTTATTCTGATGGAGTTGTTGACGGGGAAGGAACCCATTGGAGCCATTTTTGAAGACACTGAAGATGGAAATCTGGTAGGTTGGGTTCACCGAATGATTCAGAAAGGGCAAGCAACTGAGACCTTGGATCCTCTCCTCTCACATGAACCATGGAAAGAACAAATGCTTCAAATTCTGCACATGGCCTCTCTATGTACTCATGAAGATCCTACTAAGCGCCCCACCATGTTGCAGGTTGTGAAGTCTTTTAATGACATTGAAAAGTATATGTAGAGGTATGCCAATATGCTTGGTAACAGAGTTTAATTGATCTTATTATGAAGGTTATATCTTTTCTGCATAGCAATTGTATTTTAAATTTATTTGCTCCGATATCAGATAGTATTGTTCTCCTGAATTCAATTTAGAGATCCCAAACATTCTCTCATGTCTTCATTCTTTAAGTCTTTCTCTACTATTAAATGATTCTGATAAAGGATTGTGGTCAACAAAAATGGCAATAATATACAATTACTCTTATCATCCTTAAAAAAGTTGTGAGGGAAAACCTGATGAGAAGGAACAAGAAGAACCAATCTCTATAAGTCAGATAGCATAACATTCCTTTAGAATTCAGAGTCGTATCTCATAAAATATTTTGAGAAGTCAAGCTAGAATTTTTCTGTGGAAAAAAAAAAACTTCTGCAAAGTGCAAAGGAGATTCAGTTGAGTATTGAGTTTGAAACTGATTTTAGTCTTCAATATCTGGTGGTTGAATGGATCAAGAATTTGGATTGATTTAATTGATAGTTTCTAATTTCAAATTATGATTTTAGGGAGATTATATTTTGTTTATAATAATTCTACAAGAATATAAAGTTAAGAGAAGATAAGGATATTAGTAAAATGCACGTTTAGCATTAATATTGAAAATGCCCTGACTTGCTTTAACAGATGGCAGGTCACTTTTGGAGCTCCAAAGAGAAGTTCCTTACACCTAGAGTAGTTTTCTATGAGGATGTAGGGAAGGAGACGTACTTTGCATTATTTGTTAAAATTAAAAATATATAGATGGTATGTTTTCTGATAATTATCATCAGATAACTGGTACTTTCTGATTTTACTTTATTTTTTACAGATCCAAGCATCTGCAAGATGAATGCGAAGGTCATACACCAACTACAACAAATTAAAGATCAAGTCATGAAGTTGCATCTCAATGATAGGCTCTGTCATGGTAAAATTGTTCTGAAGAACATGTAACTTATGGTTCCTCTCAGGGGAATCTTGGTCATGCTGGTATAGGTGGTATTGATAGGGATAGTTTTGGTGGTGTGCAGTTTTGTTTCTCCCTTTATAATGGGCTTCACACAATAATTTCATGGAGGCTCTTGCCATTAGATGGTATGAAGAGAGGCCGTGCTCTTGGTTGGAAAAGGATTATTTGTGAATCTGTTTCACAAGTGGTGGTGCATATATTGAATGACTGGTGATTGGATGATGCTAATTGACATTTAGCTATTGTTATTAAACAGATTTTAAAATGTTGTAACTTTTTCTTGTGATCAATAAATTTTTACCCCTTTTGAAAAATAAATAAAAATAGAAACATTAATCCTTGTTATCTATACTACCAGATAGTGGTGACAAAGTTCTATTGTAAATGAAAATTGAAAATATTATAGATTTTATCCTATATTTTGCCAAAATTTACTAAATTAAAGCATCCCTTATCCATTTCTGGGGCATTGGGTGGATCAAGCTATAAGAGTCTAGGGGCACTTGACATACCCAAAAAAATAGGATTTTTCAATCTAAATATCGTTTGTTTGTTGAGTAATTTTTTTTTACAAAAAGAAAAAATTTATTAGCAAAACAAAAATGGCTAGTAGCCCAACAAAGAACAATCAAATATACAGTCTTATCTTTCACAACTAATTGTTCTACCATATGAGATAAATCCAAACACAAATGTCCTCTATCTGCAAAATTACAATAGACTTGCATTTTTTAAAATTAGATTATCAATTTAAAATTTAGTTAAAATTGAAAGGATTTTAGAATAGTAATTCTTAGAGAAAGGGAGTTTGTTCGAGTAGCTACTAATTGCTTTAGTTTTGAAGGGGCAAGTGGTTCCTTGTAGTTTTTTAATTAGGAGAGTGTTTAATTTGAAATATTTTTTTAAATGGTGAAACAATTATAATTTAAGAATTGAAACTTCAGTTGTAGATGGAAGAATGAAGACTAAGATTATGCAGCCACTGTTTAATGGCAAATTTATCATACAGTTGCACAATTTGTCTTTCATTTTTTTTATGTTTCTTTTATGATTATCACAAAAGAACATGGTATGATAATTACTTCAAATAATCAAAAAAAAAAAAATCATTAAACTATTGATCTCAAAAAGGTCTCTTATCTCATATTTTAGAAGAATTAGTTGTGGAAGATAGAAATTTGTAATTGGGTGCTTTTTGTTTGGCTGTTGGCCATTTTTACTTTGTAACTCTATTTTATGTTTAATAAATTTTTTAACCCTTTTGATAAAAAAAAAGGTTCCTTAAAATTGTTGAGAACCTTTTTTGTTTAAATCGCATACTACTGTTGAATAAAAAAATAGAAAATAAGATGAAAAATAAAAGCTTTGTAGATGCTCTCTGAACCCTGTAGTTGATGTATTTTCAGATTGAACAGAATGGTAAATAATGTTGACCAGATTATGAAGCAAAAAGATTTTGTAATGTGTATATTATCTCCTCTTTTTTTATCTCATTAATACTACCATCAAGTCTGTTACTTTATAAATTACCAAAAGTTGCAGTCATATACTCGGGTGAGTTCATGAGGCTCTTCTCACTTAAAAAGGACCCTTCTGACCAAACATAACTTAACTTTTGAAAACGTTGAAGGCATAGCGAATTTGGTAAACTAATTAGCAAACAGGTGAACTGTCCTGCATTAGTTGTTATAATAGAACCATTGTCGAAGTGGGGATCCATTAAACTAGGGAGGTAAAGGCAAAAGAAATGCAAGGGCAATGAGAATATTGAAGATGAACTGCGTAGAAATTGGAGACCCTGGCTTGGTTGTGGCAGGAGAAACCAAAAGAAGAACCTGAAGTTCAAAGTGCTAGGGTTCAAGCCATAAATCCAATGGAAAGGCCCATTGAAGCTATGTCTAGACAAGGGACGAAGGGAAGAGCAGAGGTATGTGAATTCAAAGGTGAGTTTAACATAAAGTTGTTTATGGATTGTATGCGAGAATTAGAGACGCAATTTAAAATTTGTAGCGCATGCAAGGTAAACAATTGGGGAAAATGTTTCTTCCATCTCATCCTCAACAAGGCTATCTAAGGCTATCTAAGGAGTTCCAAGTTTATACAAATTTAAAATTACTTCGAAGAAGACGAGCTGGCAGTAGCTAGATACATCAATTCTATTCCAACTCCAAGACGAGCTAGCTCTCCTCAACATGACAACTATGGATAAGGCATACCCATTTGCCTTGGGGGCTAAGAAATTTTAACTAGGAGAAGAAAAATGCTGAACAAAAGGGTAATAGCAATTGAAATAGAGGAAATGGAAGTTCCTTCAAGCGTACAAAGAGGGAAAAGCTGAAAGCGATGAAGGAGTCTATCTAATTCAGCCCGAGAGATGAAGCTTTAGAGGCCACGGAAGGGATAGAGAGCAGGAATAGAGGGAAATGTTGATAGAGTTAATTCTGATGAATAAGTGTGTACATTTTATTAATTAAAAATATTTAAATATATAAGATATAAGGTCACTTTTCATAAAGAAAGATAATAGAAAAAATAATAAAGCTGCGATAAGAGCAACATTAGTGGGAGGGAGAGGAGGGTCCTGGTCATCTGGTTTTTCCCATACATTAACAGGTTCAGGTTGACGTGAAGAATAGACCACCCTTCGGCTGTCTTAACTTCTCCCTCCTTTTTTTTGTCTCCATTCCTAGTCGACGAAATTGTCAGAACTATTCGAAAAAACCACTTAAAAGAGTTTGGCCAACCACCACCACCAGCCGACGGGCAACTGCTGCTACCATGAATAGACAGGCCAATGAAATTTGACTATTGGAGGCCCTTGAAGTGCTATATCATTACAATGGGACTCGTAAAGCCCAAGACTACCCAAGAAATCCCAGTGGTACTAAAGAACCATAAAGAGAAGAGATTAGAGTTGAAAAAATGGACACTCTAAATCTATAGAGAATGTTGGTAATGGGAAAGAGACAAGTTAAGAAAGGTTGGAAGGAAAAGAATGTTATTTTATATTAGATGTTAGTATCATGGCAAGGTATATAAAGTGAATATAAGAGGATCGACCACTAATTTGGAGAGTAAAGAAATGGTCCAAAAATGATAGCTATGGTGTTGTCCAATTTATCTTTTCAATTTATAAAGGTCTTTATACTAATAACTACATGGTGGTTTTTGTCATTTTGTATGCCATGGAGAGAGGTTGTGTTCTTGGTTGGAAAAGGATTATTTATGAATTTGATTCACAAGTGGTGGTGACTCTGCTAAATGTGCAGCGGTTCGATGATGTTACTTGGCACTTGGCTTTGGTTATTAGACAGATTTTAAGGTTGTGTAGTTCTTTGGACTATGTTACTTTTACTCACATTCCTAGAGAGTGGAATAAAGTAGCAGACTGCCTGGCCAAATGGGCCTTTGATCGAAGGGTAGGTTAGAATATTATGGATAGAGAGCAATTATCATTGGAATTGTCTTATATGCTGGAGCGATTAGTTGATGAAGATAGGGTTGTGTAATGTTTTGTTCTTTGCCTTTGTGTTGAATAATATTTTACCCCTCTTTTAGTTTAAAATGTGATTCTTAGAAAATTTCTTGGTTAGGAAAAAGTCATAGTGTACTTATCAATGAATTGTGTCTTGTTCATTTTTTCTTTTATATTGAATAAATGCAAAGATGTTACAATAAGTTGATAGAGAGAAGAGTGCCAAGAGATGAGCTAAACATGACAGCAAAATAAACAGAGAATAAATCGCCCAAAAGAGGACAAAACAACAATACAAACAATGTCCAGGATAATGAAACATAACAACTGTACAATAGAAGATACGAAGGACCATAGAGACTCAATCCATGCAACCATAAAACAGAAACAACCCAACTAGTAGACAAATTGAGTTGTTGTTCGCTGAACAATGAAATTAGCTTGGAAGCCACCACCAAAGACTATAGCATTTCTGAAAAGCAGCTCTTAAACCCTATACAATGACCACCTTCTTTTTGTCAAGCAAAAAATTAACTTGAAGCTTAATTTGTTGAATCTAGAAGTCAACCTGTAGATTTTAATATTGAATTTTGCCAAGCATAAAATATGCATACCAATGAACTGTGTTTTGTTGATATAAACATTAGACCTTACAAAGATAAAAGAAAAATGCATATTAATAAATTGTATCTTATTGATTTGAACATAGAAACTCACAAAGATAAAAGTACTATGTGATGTAGTACCAATGAATGATTTTCATTTATTGCTATGCAAGCCATGGCAATCTGATAGGAATATAATACAATATGGAAGGAAAGCACATATGAGGTACAACATGAGAACAAGTGTTCAACATCATCTTTTTTATGCTAGGTTGGAAATAATTTTCCAATGATTCCATGGGAGAATTTATTATACAAGGGAAGAGACAAAGTTCAGAGAACTGGGAACAAAAGTTGTTTGGCTTGAGGTGAGAAAATTACTTAATCGATATCAAATTTGACAACAAAATTGTCATATTGATTACCTAAACTAAGACACCGATTAAAGCAAGGAGGGAGACACGTCTTTCTAAGCAGCCCTTCACATCAGCAATACGTGTATAAAGAGGTCCAGTGAATCATGTTGGGAGGCAATCTTTGGATTGAAAAGAAAAGGTACGATAGAAGGAGACACAAGAAAAGGGGAAGGCGGAGTGCTATTGGAAGGCATTCAAATTACAAATTGAAGGTATCTCTCTGCATTTAGCCGTAAAGAAAGGCAACAGGTTTGAGTAAGATGTGTTGTTCACTCAATAATGTTTCTATAGTATGCATTACTATCCAGCAACGTCTAAATCAACTTTAATCATGCTCATAGTAATATTGTCAAAATAATATAGTTCCAACATTATAACGTTTGGGTTTGATCATATTCTGAAAGCAATGAACGTCTAATCAAAGTTATAATAATATAAAAAGAGTTTAGCTATAATCTACTAAAAATATTAGTCTTAAAGTAATGAATCTCTCCATTATTAATATCATATTAATTGAATGAATAGAACCTCAGCACTAATATAACCACAATGTATATATCAATGTTAGATAGAGCAATCATCTTCAATACATCTTAGATTGTAGGCAAATGAGAATCTCTTCATGAGTGGAAGGGGGAGAGGTGGGTAAGAGGGTATAAGGTTGTCATCTAAGTAGTACACCTTGTGTGGATGTTGAAGTTTGCCACCAAGGTGAGGAGGGTCAAAAAGTCCCACTCTTGGGCTTAGACTAGACAAAGTGAGAACCCCACTATGATCTACATGTCATTCCTACCATGAAGAGTTATTCACTATAAGAGATGAGGTATGGATAGGAAAGCAAGACAAGGACCCACTAAGTAGTATATCTTGTGTGGATGTCAAAATCTTGCCACCGGGGGCAAGAGGGTCAAAGTAACACTCTTGGACTAAGTATGGTTTAACTTGGTCAATTTTATTATGTTCCAATTTTTACTTACACTATGCTTGAATATATATGGTGGTGATTGCACAGGGTTTATATTTAAAAGCATGATAAAGAAATAATTATTTGGAAGTCTTATCTCTTACTCTAATTTAATGAAATATCTATATCCGATACCTAGAATGGCGTATGTTGCATTATTTGTTGTCAAGATCTTCTCTTAGATTGACCTTAAAAGTGGCTCTTAAAATCAATGATGGCTTCTATAAGTTGTCGATGATGCCATTTGGATTGTCCAATGCTTCAACTACTTTCGTGTAGACCATGAATAATGGTTTTTAAAAAAATATGAAAGTTTATCATAAGTTATTTTGAGATATCTTAATTTTTAGCAAAAAATTGGAGCAACCTCTAGAGCATTGAAAAGTAGTGTTGAGCATGCTTAGAGGTTAAAGTTTATTTATAAATCTTTCAAAGATGGAGTTTTGCAAGTACAAGCTCGGATTCCTTTTCAATGTGATTTCGTTTGATAGATTGAGCATTGATCGGAAGAAGTTTAAGGTTGTACTTGAATGGCCTATTTGACATATCACCACTAAAGTAAGGATTTTTCTGTAGTTAGTGAACTTGTCTATTAAATTTATTAGAAATTTGGCAATCTAAGTGATCCTTTGACAAACTAAATAAAAAAAATTTACAAAGTTAGCTAAGAAGAGCTTTAACTAGCTAGAAAAGAAGTTACAAAAGTCTTGATCCTTATATTACAAAAGTTTCAAGTTCTTTTAACTTTTGAGTGTAATGCATCAATTATGACTCTTGATTGAGTGCTAACTCAAGGTATATACTCCTTGTCTATTTTAGTAATAAATTAAATAATGTCAAGAATTTCAAATTTTTTTAACCATTGAATGCAATGCATCAACTATGACTCTTGGTAGAGTGCTAACTCAATAAGATATACTCCTTGTCTATTTTAACGATAAATTAAATAATATCAAAAAAAAAATTATTATATTGTCCAAACATAAATCGCTTTTGAAGAAATTAAATACTGATAATCTGATATACAAATTGGTACGTAAAAAATTATTTTGGTGACACATGAGAAGAAATGTAGACAATTTTGTATGTACTTACAAAGTTTGTCAGTTTTCAAACCATTTAACGAAGTAATAAACTTGGCTTTGAGTGGAATTATGTGCTTTTAACTCTATTTCTCCATCTCAGAATTATTGCGATCAAGTTTATTTTTTAATTAAGTATACACTACCAAAAGTTACAAGAGGCTATTTTGAGTAGAAAAAGAATCTTCTGCTCAGATCATAGCTTCTGAAAACATTCAAGGCTTATTAACTCTCCGAAAGAAATTAGAAATCAAGTTAATTGCTTTACATCATCCCTCTATCAGGCTAAAGAAACATATATTTGTTTATCATTGTATATAATTGTTTTCTTTTACAATCTGGATAGGTGGTATATGTGTTTGGTTTAAATGTATATTTGTAAAATCCTCTATCTATAATTCCAAGATTAATTAGAGGGATTTATGCATAATTAGTGTTAATTGCCACTTTAAATAAAACTTCACTGTTATGTTTTCAATTTTCTTCGTTACTATGTTATTCATGGTTGGTATGTCTGAATATGTATATTAGCGAGATGGAATTAAGAGAGGCCAGTTTGGCTTGAATCTTGTGTTTCCCTTGTTATGTTTTCTTCAGTCACAAACTTCCTAATATTGCAGTGGGATATTAGCTTTGTGTATCTATTGTAGAAGTCTTCTTTTGTGTATTTAGCTTTCATTTGAATGGGACTCAAACCTTCAACTTCAGTTGTTAATTGTAAAATAGTTGGGATTGGACTGAATCATTAGGGGAGAGGATCCAGTAGTAGTGCACCCTAACTTTGCGCTTCTCAAAATCCTACATGGAAATTTCAAATAACTTCTAATTTTTTACAGCAACTTACTTGGCAAGCCCCCTTCTTATAACTAAGGTTTCAAGGCCACGTTATCAAATATGATGCCACATCGGCATTCTTTTTGCCAAGGTGTCCAAAACAACCCAAAAAAAAGTGAGACCAATAGGCGTGCAAAAGAGGCCCCAATACTTGTGCAGTTGATGTGACATCACATGATGGGTTGCTTTTTACAACAAATGGTACATTTCATTCAATTATTGGTACTCATCATAGCAATAACAACTTAAAAGTCACAACTATTGGTGCAATGTTGTATGAAAAATTGGACATTAAATCAGCAAGTATGGGGGTATTAAATCAACAACTTCTATCACAAGAATTGGGACATGCTCAACTTCTGGGTCCTTTCCCCTATGCCGCTTGCAAAGAAGTCTCATAAATATTTGGAGTGAATAATTATTGCCGCTTGTAAAGAAGTCTCACAAATATTCCACAAGGTCATTTTTCAATTTCAGTTTTTTTTATTTTTTTGAAAAACGTAAAAGTTTATTAAACATAAATGAGAGTTACAAAACAAGGTCAATAGATCAACAAAGAACAATCAATTATATATTACTATCCTTATTGACTAATTGTTCAAACATATGAGATAAATTCAAACACAAATGTTACCTAGCCACAACATTTGGCCAAGCAATCCGCTACTCTATTCCACTCCTAGGAATGTGAAAAAAGGTAATGGATTCTAAAGACATACCCAAGCTTAAAATTTGTCTAATAACCACAGATAAATGTCAATTGTAGAACATGTTCTATTCATGAGCATGATATGATGATGGTTCAATACCACTTGGGCCTTCTATGAGGTTGCACTCAATGCCATCTAGAATTTAATAAGAGGATGCTTGAGGTGACTTGATAGTCTACTTTTTGGCTTGTTAAATTTAATTGATTTTGGGGTGTGATGTTATTTTTTGAAGTGTAGTGTTGTAAATTGTATAGCCTTGAAATTCATTTATATTTTGTCTGCTTTGGTGTCCATTTCCTTAGCATTTGTGTGGGTTCATGTTAACCCTTGCATTATCATTTTTTCTTCTCAAGGTGCTCAAGCCCCCTTTTTAGCAATCACCTTTTTGTGTCATTTTTGTAATAAACATGTGTTTTTTTTGTATGATATTTTTTATCATAAATTGTTTGGAAACTAGCACTCAGTGTGGATGTTTGTGTGTAGTGTTAGCATCTCATTGTGATTCATCCTTCAAAGTCTATTTTCAAGCATTTTCTACGTGTTGCCTTCCCAATTTAGTGAAAATAGATCAATCTTCCATCATAGACAATATCTCTTAGTTCTCTTGGCTCTCTTGCACTCTCAAGATCACACACAACTCTCTACAACTTGTTACAACTTTCTACAACACTCTCAAAGCATTCTCATATAGATCTCTTTCTTTTTGGCTTCCTCAAGCCTTGCAAGTAATATCATTCTATTTTCTCATGCTCTCGAGCACCTTGGAGATTTATTGTATCCCTTATCAATTCATTTTATCTTATTGGTGTTCTTATCTCTAGATGCACTTAGAATAAGACCACACACTATCTATTTTTTTATGTCTCCATCTTGGCTATTGTGGAGGTGGAACACCAAACTACAACCCCAAACATTTTTTCGTTCCTCATGCATGCATGTATTTTGAAGGCATTTGATTACACAAAGGTTTGCATTTATTTTGTTCATTGTTTATTTTTCTTATTTGAAGTATTTATGTGTTATTATCTTCTTTATTTGTGTATACTTTTTTGTACAATGTTTGTTGGTGTATTTGTATTTCTAGGCTTTGTAGGTTAGCTAAGACATTAAATTGGGTTTTCACTACTTGAGTGCATTTTCTATTTGTGGTCCATATGACTCGACAATGCTATGTGCAAACATCTATGGAATGCATTGGTGTCACTGACCAAGAGCTCTAGATTTCAACAATAGGTTCTTCGTTCTCTATATTCTCCATTTTCACTATCAAAAAGTTATTTTTGATTTCTCTATTTTGACAAATTTATTTCCTTCAAGCATTTTAAGTAATTAAATTTAGCTAAGTTTAATGAGTGAATTTTACTCTCAAAGGAAACTATTCAAATTTCCTACTTTACATGAAGATAAGTGTACACACTTAAAATTGACCACATCTTAATAGGATATCTAACATCATCACTTTGCAATTTTCAGCACCATATTAGGTTTATATTAAACACACTTGCATCATCTTCGTACTTACAAATTTTTAATATTTCCTTTGTCATTGGATTAATTATTTATTTATTTAATCAAAATAATTTTCTATATCTCTCTATACTAATTAATAAAATAATTTTATTATTTGATTAATTAGTCTAAAATTCCATATCCTAATCTAATCATTATCAATAAGAGAAATCATGTCCCTTTCATGACTAAAAAATAAATAATAGTCGCCTCATCCACTAACCCACAAAATCTATTTAGATTCATTGAGCCTAGACATTCCCACCAAAAGTCAACACTAGTATCTCAACCATCGATGCATCTTTAATTTCAATCATCCATCATTTAGCTTGTGTATAAAATTAAAATCTTGCCCTACTTATCCCTCTCAATCTTAGCCATCCATTATAATCTAATTGATGTGGAAATGAGATCCTAGCCTATGTATGCAAACTAATATCTCAATTGTCCACACATAACCATTAGGAACATAAATAGGTTCAGCTATAATCCTAATAGGAGAGTTGAGCATATGGGATCTTTGTTTCTTTTTTGGGTTGGAATGGAATTGAGATCAATATGTGTGATCTAGGGCTAAAGGTGACAAAATGATAACTTTAAGCAATAATAGTAGATTATAAAACAAAAAGAAAATATAGCAAGATAGATCTAGAAATAAGACACAAAAAAACTTGGATCTAAAAACTAGAGCTAAAAGTGTCAAATTGGTGTTTTGGTTGCCCTAGTCTAAAGGTGCTTAGAACTAACAAAAAGGAGTAGAATTACAGTTTAGAGGTATGTAGGTCTATCTCCTAAAAGTCTAGCCAAAAAGTGTCAAACATGAGTGTTGGGTACCCTAGTCCAAGTGTTTATACTTGTTCAAAAGTTATTGCAACTTGTAACAATATGTTGTATGCTCCTATAACAATTTTGCTATCAGATCTGAACCTACACAGAGAGAGAAAATGGGGAAGAAGGGATCTGTTGTATAGTGGTTTTCTTAAGTCAAACCTTGTAATTGTGTCCCCACCTATACAACAACTAATGGTGATGTAAAAGAGTATGTCTTGAAAATGACAAAGGCTAACAGTAATGTAAATGATGAAATAACATATATTACCTCAAGTATGAAACCCTTGGCATTAAGCTAGAACATGTTGATGCATGTTTTCATCATGGAGAAACACATTATGATTGTTCATGATTCTTGTAAAAAAGATGAATGTTTGAATGACTGGTCCTACTGGACCTTGCATTGCATAACCTTGCGTTTATGTAGGTGCAACTTACACACCTTGAGTATTCTAAGTGGTTCGATCATAACCACTCTTGGATCTTGCACCTACAAGGAATTACAGTCAACCGTGTGCTTAAAATCTGCCACATACTTCTTAAGATATGAAACATGAAAAACATTATGCAATCAGGCGAGAGCTAGTGGTGGAGCAATTCTATAAGCTACTGGTTTAATGACTTCTAGGATTTCAAATGGTCTCACGTATCTCGGGGCTAGTTTGGAAGCCTTTCCAAACTTGATAGAACTTTTTTGTGGTTTAACCCTGAGGAGGACCTTCTCCCCTATTGTGAATTGTCTGGGAATCCATTTTTCATCAGCGTAACTCTTATTTCAGTCATTAGCCTTTGCTAACCTTTGTTTGATCAACTTCCCCTGATCTATCATTTCCTTAAGCATGTCTGGACTGAGGGTTATTTTGTCCTCTAGCTTATCCCAACTAATGGGGGTTTTGCATTTTCTTCCATATAATGCTTCAAAAGGTGTCATATTTATGGCAGATTGATATGAGTTGTTATAAGAAAATTATACTAGAGGAATTTATTCTTCTCATTTATATTGTTGATCCATGCAATACATCCTTAAGAGGTCTTCCAAAACTTGACTCACTCTCTTTGTTTGACCATTTGTTTTTGGATGGTAAGCTAAATTGATGTTTAATTGTGTTCACAATGTTGTTGCAAACAATGTTTGCCAAAATTTGGACGTCATTCTAGCATCTTTGTCAAAGATAATTTTCCCTTGTATTCCATGTAGTCGAAAGATTTCCTAAACAAATTTCTGAGCAATAATATGTGCCCCATTAGTTAGATTTTTGGGTATGAAATGTGCTACCTTTGTAATCCTGTCAACTACCACTAGGAGCATTATGTATGTTTCTTGTCATGGGTATACCTTGCACGAAATCCATCTTGATGATTTTCCACTTCCAATTATCTGGTATGGCATGGGGTTACAGTAGTCCTACTCGTTGTTGATGTTTTACTTTCACTTTTTGACACTTGAAGCAATCTGCCACAAATCTCACTATGTCCTTCTTCATTCCCTTCCAAAAATATAAGGGTTTAAAATCTGCTAACATCTTTTTCATACTAGGATGTCCCCAGTATGGTGTCATATGTACCTCTTTCCATGTCAATTTCCTTAACTCTAGAAGGTTGGGTATGTACATCCTCCCTTGGTACCTTAGTAGGCCATTTGATTCAATGTTGTACCCTTCATATTAGGGGTCTTGGAAAAAATTTCGTAAGGCCCCTCGTACTTGATTGTATAATTCATCACCTTCTAAGTTTTGTAGTACCTGAGTTATAATATTTGTACCCACAATTGTCATAGCTGACAAATGTCTCTAATGACTTAATGTGTCTACTACCCCCATTCTCCTTTCCCTTGATATACCTAATTTCAAAGTCATAGTTAGAGACTAATTCCAACCATCTTCTTTATTGCGCGTTCAAGTTAGTTTGGGTAAATATATACTTCATCCCTTGATGGTCAGATCGAAGAATGGCTTCCCCATAAGATAATGTCGCCACATTTGTAGAGTATGCAAAATAGCTATTAATTCTAGATTGTGCGGTGCATAATTTTGCTCATCATTCTTTAACTTCCTGGACTCGTAGGCGATCACTTGATCATTCTACTTGAGGAATCCTCCTAAACGCCCACTTGATGCGTCAGTGACTACCACAAATTGGTCTTCGGGATCCAGTACCTTCAAAATAGGTGCAATAGTTAGTTTATCCTTTAGATATTTGAATGCCTTCTGGCACTTTTTTGTCCACTCAAATCCCTTCCCCTTTCACTAGAGGGTGGTGATAGGATGTGTTATTCTAGAAAAATTCATCACGAACTTCTTGTAATACCCAGCTAAACACACAAAACTCCTTACTTCTCATACGTCTCTTGGTACTGGTCATTCCACTATAGCTTTTATTTTTGTCGGGTCCACTGATATTCCTTTTGCGAAAATTATATATCCTAAGTACTGTACCTCTTTTTGGAAGAAGGTGCATTTGGATAACTTTACATACAAATTATGCTTACATAAACGTTGAAGGACTATTGCTAACTACTAAAGGTGTTCCTCCTCATTCCTTGAGTAAATTAGAATGTCATCTAGAAACACTAACACAAATTTGTCCAAACAATCTTTAAACACGTTGTTCATTAAATTCATGAATGTTGTTGGTGCATTAGTGAGTTTGAAGGGTAATACTATGAACTCGTAGTGACCATATCTTGTTTTGAATGTCATCTTATGAATATATTCATCCTTCAACCGCAATTGATGATAACTTCATCGTAAATCTATCTTGGAGAACATTGTGGCCCCTCTCATCTGATCAAATAAGACATGTATTCTAGTTAGTGGGTACTTATTCTCAATGGTAGCTTATTGAGCATTTGATAATCTATACATAGACGAAGTGTCCCATCTTTCCTTTTAACAAAAATCACGAGGGCTCCACATGGTGACACACTTGGTCGAATTAATCCCTTCTCAATGAGTTCTTGCAATTTTTCTTTCAACTATGTTAGCTCCATTGTTTTCATCTGGTAGGGGACCTCGGATATTGGTTCAACTCCTGGCACTAGTTCTATAAAAAAATCAAACACCCTCTTAGGTGGTAGTCTAGGCAACTCGTTCGGAAAAACATCCTGATAATCCCACAAATAAGGGTATTTTTCTATGAAGGTCTCTTCTTTCTTGTCATCTTCTGATGACCTTTCACCATTATAACGGGTTGCCTCATACTCCATCATATCATTTTGGTATATAGTCTCCCTAAGCTCCTGAACCTCGTTCATCTTAACAGCAAACATTTGACAACCTTTTCTTTTACATCATTTTGTTTGCATGACGGAAATTTTTCGTACTCTGGTTCTATGCTAGATTTCTTGCAAGCATACCTAATTCCCTAGTCATCATTGCATTCTACCTTCTTGGAAAATCAGTCCGCTACCACCTTATATTCCCTCAACCAATTCATTTCTAAAATTATGTCACAAGAACGTAAGGGAGTCACATAAAGGTTTACTTCAGTTTGGAACCCCAGTAACTCAACCCTAGCTTTGACCAAACATTTCTCTACCCGAGCTCTCGTCTAGTTGGCATACTCTACAGTCTAGGTATTATCCATATAACCATTTCTTTTGAGAAACCTACTTAGAATTTTACATGAAACAAAGTGAAGAGGGGAAAACAGATTTGAAGGTCAAATGATCAAAACATAACGAAATAAACATGCAGAATGCTAAAATATCATTAAAAGACCATTTCACCTTGCTATTTTACCTTCTCCTTCGGATTGAGCTTGATGAAGTGAAGGCGCCCCTTGATAATGCTCCACTTGATGTGCTCCTTTGATTGTTGGATGTGGATGGCTCTCCAATGTTGTGCACAAATGGAATGGATTTGAAAAATGATAAGGATGAGATGATCAAGTTGCCAAGATGATATCCTGGGCTCAAAAGGGCAGCATAAACTTACTGGATTTCAAGATGTTTTGAATGAAGGTATGGAGCCCTATTTATAAGAAGAGGAAAGAAAAACAGATGGCTAGGATGGATTCAAGATGAAGGGCTAAGATTTACTTGTGAGCTCACACAAGCTCCAAGAGAGGGTGTGGAGACCAAGAAATATGCCTTAAAGGCATTTCGTATCTCTACACTCCACAAGATGCATTGGAGGAATTAAAAATTCTCCAAAAAAGGATATCATGGGGATTGGAGGAATAAAAAGGAACTAAAAAGTCCTTGGGAGAGGGGATTCCTAGAGGAATGTGTGAATTCAAAAATCTTACATTCACTTAGGAAAAGAGCATTTAAAGCTAGTGGCTGGATGAAAAAGACAAAGAGTTGACTTTGTGGCTAATCATGATGATTAACCATTAACGACTCATTAGGAGAGGGATTAGAGGAAATGTTAGGTGGGATTAATATTTGTAGGAGAATTTGACTAGGAGAGAGAATGAGTGGAGGGAATGAAAAATTAGAAGAATAATGTTAAGTGAGTTTAGAGAGTTTCTAGAAGAATGAATTAAGAAGATGATTTGAAATTAATTAGCTAAGATGAGGATTCGATTTTTTTAGAAGAATAAAGAAAGGGATTGATTTATTAAATAAATCAATCATATGCTATAGTGACAATATTAATTATATTTAATTAATATTGAGAGGAATTTGAATTAACATAATTAATTATGAGAGGAATTAAAAATAATTAAAATAATTATTTTTAAGTGTCTACATTTTGCCCCTCTTTGAAGTGAGGTGTGATGACACATTGATTCAAAGAATAATCTTGTTTTGATGTTGATATTGGCTTGATAGGATGCCCCGGCTCTTGATTGATAGATTATAGTATGGTGATGTCCCCTCGGGAGATCAATTGAGGTATTTGATCTTTGGAGTTTTGCAAAATTGATATCCCGATAGATTTGATTTGATTCGATTGATAAGATCTAGATTCAGTCTAGTTTCAAGAAGAATTCATCCTGTATAAGAAAAAGATGATCAAAGTGTCTAGTTTCAGGAAGGATTCATCCTGTAGAAGACATGATTGATCACAATATCTGGTTTTGGGAAGGCTTCATCCTGTATAAGACATGATCGGAGTGTCTGGTTTCAAGAAGGATACATCCTGTATAAGACATGACTGATCACAACGTCTGGTTTCAGGAAGGATTCATCCTGTATAAGACATGATCAGATCACAACGTCTGGTTTCAGGAAGGATTCATCCTGTATAAGACATAATTGATCACAACGTCTGGTTTCAGGAAGGATTCATCCTGTATAAGACATGATGAGATCACAACGTCTGGTTTCAGGAAGGATTCATCCTGTATAAGACATGATCAGATCACAACATCTGGTTTCAGGAAGGATTCATCCTATATAAGACATGATTGATCACAATGTCTGGTTTCAGGAAGGATTCATCCTGTATAAGACATGATCAGAGTGTCTAGTTTCAGGAAGGATACATCCTGTATAAGACATGACTGATCATAACGTCTGGTTTCAAGAAGGATTCATCCTATATAAGACATGATCAGAGCGTCTGGTTTCAGGAAGGATACATCCTGTATAAGACATGAATCAGAATCGGAATTGATTATGTGAGGAAAAAATAGAGGAAGAAAAATTAGGGTGGAAGGGATAGATGAGGAACAAATATGAAGCAGTCGTGAGGTATTTGGAAAGAAGAATACGAGATGCGAGACCGCGGAGGAAAATGGGGGTAATTGAGAACTCCATGGGATTATTGAGTTTAGGATTTGATGGAATGATGGTGAGATTTTGTGCACAACAAATGTGGAGAGCCAACCTAGTTTGATGTTGCCCTGAGTGACTTGCACCACTGATTATAGAAATCAGGATGCCATGAGAAACGCAGGGCGTGGACTGACTCTGTAGAGAAATGGGAATTTCTTGCACACAACAATGCAAGTGTTAAGAAACACTAATACAGAGTTGTGGGTTTGTGCAAGGAAACCCTCAAACACACCGATACCTCTTGTACACGAGAAGGTAAGTGTTGATAAACACTAGTACCAAGTCGTCAATTTATACAAGAAGGATCCAAAACATGCCATACTATGAAATATGCCCCAGTATGCATGTATCATAACGTACCTGGATAAGGAAGAACCCAGGCAGTCGTAAATAGTGGCAGTCGTAGGGCAAAAGATGCAAGCCTATATGAAAAGATCTAACAAAATCTAACAAGTCTCTTCCTTGCGACCACATGATACCTCTTGCCAAGAGTAGAACTAGGATGGACTTGGGATTGTTTCTCAAGACTTCTTGAAGCTTACACATAGAGGCATAAAATCTCAGTTTCAATGGGGCATTCCTTGTTCATGACTCAGGTGAAGACTTCATCATCATACGCATGTTTTATTGGGAGGCGGAAAAGAAGGAATATTGTGCATGGGTGGGCTGGATGACAGATGATTTGTAGTATCGACATGATAGACAGTGGATCTGATTATTTACCTTGGCGCCTGCACACAGGTTTTCACCAAGGTACTTGTCCATAGCGCCACCAAGTGGTTTTCACTAATGGACGAATTGTTTTTTCTTTCTTTTTCTGATTTTTTTATTTTTTTGTGTCATAAGGTGCCTGTTTGCCAGGTTTTCACCAAAATGACAATTTTTTCAGGATCTTTTTCTCATTTTTTTTTTTTAATTTTTCTTGATTTTTTTTTTTGACAATTTAAGACTTTCTGAGGACTAAGCATAAAATCTTTTGAGGTGCATGATATTCATTGGATCATCCAAAGGATCGCCTTCAGGAGTAGCCAACTGATAAGCTCCTGATCCATATTATGTTGTGATTACATATGGCCCAAGCCAATTAGGCTCGAACTTTGCCTTTCTTTTCTCTTTCTTGTAGATTTTTCTGATTTTCCATGAGGACAAGATCACCAACTTGGAATTCTCGGGTTCTGACTTTTTTATGATAACTCATGTGCAGACGGTTTTGATATACCCGGAGATGATTCAAGGCCTTGAGGCGCCTTTCATCTAACAATTCTAGCTCTTGTAAGCGGGCAATTTTGTATTCTTCCTCTGGTAGGATGTTTTGCAGCGATACCCTTAGAGAGGGGATCTCGATCTCAAGGGGAAGGATGGCTTCGGAACCAAATACTAGGGAATAAGGAGTGGCACCTGTGGGGGTGCGGATGGAGGTGCGGTAGGCCCACAATGCAGGATGGATTTGGAGGTGCCAATCATGGCTTGCTTCATTGACTGTCTTTTTGAGGATTTTTATTAGGGTTTTATTAGAAGCCTCAGCTTGGCCATTGCCTTGGGGGTAATATGGAGTGGAGAAGCGGTGTTGGATGTTGAATTTTTGGCAAAGTTCTTTGACATCCTGGTTCTTAAATTGTTTACCATTATCTGTGATGATAACTTTTGAGATGCCATATCAGCAGATTAGGTAGTTCAGGATGAATTTGGATATTTGCTTGTCGGTGGTGAAAGTAAGAGGGATAGCCTCTACCCACTTGGTGAAGTATTCGGTGGCGGTGATAATGAATTTATGTCCGTTGGAAGATGAAGGGTGGATTTTCCCAATGAGATCGAGCCCCCACTGCAAGAAGGGCCATGGCGTAATGAATGGTTGCAATTCTTGTGACGATGCATGAACCTTGTCGCCATGCTGCTGGCAAGGGATGCATTTCTTCACATAATTGTATGCATCTTCTTCCATTTTAGGCCAATAGTATCCTGTTCTCAAAAAAAATTTAGCCAATGTGAGTCCACTTCAGTGTGCCCCACAGATACCCTCATGTACTTTGTGTAATGCCCATTATGCTTCTTGTTTATCTAAACACCTTAGGAGGGAACCATCAAAATGCCTTCTGAACAAGGTGTCTGCAAGGATGGTGTAACAGGCACATTGGCGGATGAAGGTCTGCTATTGGGTTTTGGTGAGGTGTGGGGGAATGGTGTTGTCTTTGAGGAAAGCAAAGGTTTCTTGGTACCAAGGGGACTCGGGACCAACGAGAACACACACCATTTCAGACTCTAGTAGGTCATATGCCGGTATAAACAATTGCTCGACCAAGAACTCGCACTTCTGACTGTGTGCTGGCATTTGAAGGAGGGAGCCAATGGTGGCCATTGCATCTGTAGCCCTGTTGTTTGTTCGTGGGATTTGGTCAAACTTGATTGCCGTGAAATGTTGCTTAAGATCTTCAACCATGGTACGGTAGGGAAGGAGTTTATCATCTTTTGTCTGGTATTCATCATTGACTTGTTTTATGATGAGTTGGGAATCGCCATAGACTTGTAATTCCTTTATTTTCCAGTGGATAGCCAAGCGTAAACCTGTGATGAGGGCCTCGTATTCTGCTATGTTGTTGGTACATGCAAAGGCTATCTTGTATGATTTTGGGATGCCATCTCCTTGAGGTGTGACTAATAATATTCCTGCCCCTGATCCACTTTGAGTGTAGGAGCCATAAAAATACAATTTCCATGTGAAGGATGTGGTAACAGTCATAATGAACTCATCTGGTAATTCTGTGAGAAGAGGATGGTCGCCTAGAAGTGGAGTTTTAGCCAACTGATCTGCAATGACTTGTCCCTTGATTGCCTTTGTATCCACATATTCAATGTCAAACTCACTTAAGAGCATGACCCATTTAGTCATTCGGCCAGTGAGAGCAGCCTTGGACAAGAGATATTTAAGTGGATCGATTTTAGCAATTAGTTTTATTTTATTGTTTAGCATATAATGTCGGAGTTTTTGTGTGCTAAACACCAATGCCAAGCATGCTCTTTCAATGGGGGTGTAATTGAGTTCATATCCTACCAACGTCCGACTGATGTAGTAAATGGCGTGTTCTTTCCCTTGATCATCTGTTTGCACCAATAATGCCCCCAATGCCACTACAGTAGTACATATATACAAAATAAGGGGTTTTCCAGGAGCAGGAGGCATCAATACAGGAGGTGATGCTAGATATTCTTTCAATTTCTCAAAGGCCTTTTGACATAGGCAATCCCATTTAAATTTTGTGTCTTTACGCAATAGGTGTGCAAATGGATGGCACTTGTCTGCTAGCTGTGAAATGAAACGCCTAATAGACTAGAGTTTTCCCTGGAGACTGTGCAGTTGTCTGAGAGTTTTTGGAGGAGGCATTTCCATAATAGTTTTTACCTTTGGGGGATCAACCTCGATGCCTCTGCGAGAAACAATGAATCCCAGTAGTTTTCCCGATGTGACGCCAAACACACACTTTTTGGGATTTAGGCGCAGCTTGTATTTTTCCAATCTTTCAAAGATCTATTTTAGAATGGGGATGTGTTCTTGTCTTGTCTTGGATTTTCCTAGCAGATCATCCATGTAGTCCTCCATAATTTTGTGCAAGAGGTCATGAAAAATTGTTGTCATTGCCCGTTGATACGTAGCTCCAGCATTTTTAAGGCCAAAAGGCATGACCCGATAACAGAAAGTACCCCATGGTGTTGTGAATGTAGTTTTATGCTGATCCTCATCTGCTATCCTGATTTGGTTGTATCCAGAAAACCCATCCATTAGCGATAACATTTCATATCCTGTTGTAAGGTCCACAATCATGTCTATATTGGGGAGCGGGAAATCATCTTTAGGACAAGCTATATTTAGATCTCGTAAATCTGTGCAGATGTGGATGCCCCCAACAGGTTTGCTGACAGGTACAATGTTGGAGACCCATTCAGCATAATCTATTGGTTTGATAAATTCTGCGTCTAACAACTTTTGGAGTTCTGCCTTGACCAGGAGTGCAATATGTGGGTGCATTTTGCGCAATTTTTGTTTTACAGGTTTTGCATCTGGGTGGACGGCAAGATTGTGAACCACCAAGACAGGGTCCAACCCTGGCATATCAGAATAAGACCATGCAAAATTGATTTTTACCTCTGTAAGGAAGTTGATGAAGTCTTGTTTCTTGATTTCTATGAGGGATTTGGCAATGAGCACATTTTTCGAAATGACTTCGGTGCCCATGTTGATGCTATCTGTTTCTTCTATCAACAAATTTGATTTGTCCTGTGGAAGGTAACCAATGGTAGGGAGGTCAAATCCCTCATCGTCAAGTGCCTTTTCCAGGTTTTTACTTTCAGATACGTCCTTTGTCTTTATTTCTTGTTCATCCAAAGGTGCCTCAGGGAGGTTTTCACCTAGGGAATCATATCTTTTTCTTTTATTATCTTTTTTGTGGCTAAGGGCATTGACTTGACTACCAAAGTATCCCTTTTCGTGTAGTTGAATACCCTCGATTCTACTACAATCTTCCATATTTTGTGTTGTTGGGAGAGCAATGAGAGCACTATCATCAGCACAGATATCTAAAGTGGGTTTGTCTCGTTGGCCCCAGTCAATGAGTTCAGGATGGACAAGATGTAGCTCATGTGAAGTGGGAGGGGTTACGGGGGTGATGGTATTGATGTAAGCGTCCAAGAAGATATCTTTCTCATATTCATAAGGCATTTCGTGGAATTCCTCTTCGTTAGCGTTTTCGATATCCGAAGAAAGACTAGAAGGGGCACCAGCGATAGTAATCTTAGGCACCAGGGTGTACCCCAAGCCTCTGTTGTATCTGTAGGAAATAGGATTTGTGGGTGTTTTTCTTCCTTTCTCCTCTGGTCCCAGGCCATGTCCTTTGTAACCCATTTTTTCAACTATGGCAAATGCTTTTAGGTACATTTCTTTGGATCTTCATCTTCTTCCCGGTACAGCCATGAAGAGATATCTGCTTCAAGGCTCTCGTTATCAAGTGGGCCCCATTGCTGGAAGGTAGTGTTTTGGCATTGCATGACTGGTTTTGGGTCCTTTTTATCACTTTTGGTTTGCCAAATGACTTAGGAGAGAGAGGGAGGTTGCCTATTAATAAGACGTCCTCCAATTTGTATTCTCCACAACCATTGTCTAATATCTTGATTTGATTATCTGGTTGGGATGATGTGGAGGCAACATTTGATGTGTCAGATGGAGGCGTTGGCGAGGGTCTATTTAGTGGGAAATGATACGGATGTTTCCCCTCTAATAGTTTGCAATATTGAAAAGGTTGGGGATCACCTTTGATAGTGATCTCTCTTTCGTTATAGGGGAATTTGATGCATTGGTGATAGGTGGAGGGTACGGCCTACAAGGAATGAATCCATGGCCTCCCAAGGAGAATGTTGTAGGGGAGGTCAAGATATAGTACTCGGCAAGGGGTTTCAATTGTAATGGGGCCCACTTGAAGAGGTAAGGTGACCACACCCTTTGAAATTCTTTCTGCATAATCATATGCCTTTATTGTGATCCTTCCTAATGTGTCTATCAGGTCCTCAGAAAGTCCCAATTGTTTATTTAATTTGTATGTACACAGATTAAGCCCGGATCCACCGTCTATCAGGATACATTTGACCTTGTGCTTGTGGATGAGAGCTTCGATGTGCAAAGGTTTGTTATGGTCTTCATCTACGGAAGCATCTTTAGAGTTAAATACAATGTGTTGTTGGGTAGCAAGGTTTCCAATGAGGGCTTGGAATTGGGTGGCATTGATGTTATCTGGAACGCGTGATTGGAGAAGGGCTTGTTCCAAAATTTCTTTATGGACCGAGGAGGTCTTGAGAAGTTCCAAAATGGAGATCTACGCGGGTGTCTTCCTAAGTTGATCAAGGAGGTCATATCGGCGGGTGGAAGACATGGGTGGGGGGTTTGGTGGGGGAGGGACTCCTTGGATGGTGACTCTTCCTTGGCATGTAGTTGCATTGCAATCATTCTAGAAATGGGAGGTGGAAGGTGTGGCGCCTTTGAATGACTATCCTAGCAGAATTTGGTCTGCTTTGGGAAGAAGGAGAATTGACTCCTTGGATGGTTATGACATTGACATTATTGTCTGCAGGTTCAATGTGACCTACCAAAAAATCAAAACCAGTTACCTGATTAGCGTAGTCATAACCCATTGCGTTAAATGATAAGCCTTTTCCTTTATCATGCTTCGGGAAGGGTTCCTGGTACATTTTGAGTTTGTCATTGTTATTACCAAGTTTGGCATTTGCTACTTCAATCTCACCTCTATCAATGAGATCTTGTATGTAGATCTTTAGTTTCATACACTTTCATGTATCATGTCCCTTGATACGATGGTATTCACAATACTCATTTTCATTATACCATCTTGGTTTAGGTTGATTGGGGTCAAATGGGCGAGTAATTGGAAAAACCACTACACCTGCTTGGACAAGTTTTTGAAACACCACTTCAATAGGCTTGGCCAAAGGAGTGAAATCTCTTGGAGTCTTGTTATTCAATCGAGGTGGTCGTCCTTGGATTGAGACATTGTTGTGAGGTTTTTTGGATTGATTTGGATTGTCTCGATTATTGGTGGTGGATTTTGGGGGAGCAGCCACGGTTTGGACTCGCTTTGCATCAGTTACGCCATCATTGGCCATGTTTTTGTTTTTGGACCAGAATTTTGGCTTTTCGTTATAATAAGAGGAAGAACTTTATGTTGATTTCTGGTAATGTTTCAAGGTTCCTTCCTCCAACAAGACACGTTCGAGGGCGAGGCCCTTATCTGTCAATTTTTGGAAGGATTTGATACATTGAGATATTAAAGGTCTTGAAAGTTCAGGCACCACGTTCTTTTGGAATAGCTCAATTTGATGTTGTTCTAGCATGTCCCACTGGAATTTCTTGATAAGATGTCGCCATCTTTGTAGGAAATTGGCGAAGGTTTCTCCGGGCCTTTGTTTTGTATTACATAAGTCCATCATAGATACATCTTTACCCATGTTGTATGCATAGTGGGCCACAAATTTTCCTACCAAGTCTGGAAAAGAGACAATGGAACTTCGTGGTAAAGATGAGAACCATGCCAATGCGTCCCGTGAGACTCTTGGGAAAGAGTCTACGAAGATAAAGGTCACTATAGGAGACTTCTTGGCATAAGATGTGGAATTCTCGAACATGATCGCGGGGGTCTCCTTTGCCTTCATACTTGGTGAATTTAGGAATCTCAAATCCCAGGGGATATGGTGCAACTGATATAGATGGGTCATAAGGACAAGGGCAAAACTCTTCAAATGAGTAAGTTTTCCTTTTATTAGTCCTTTGTTTCATGTCCTTGATGATATTCTTCATGTCTTGAATTTCCTTGATGAGGTCTTGTTGTGGACTTTGATATTGATGAATTGTACTTGCCCCAAGAATTGGATGAACCAAAGAAGGTGCACCACCACCAATATATTGATATGATGAGGAGGTGGGAACGTGGGATGTGATGATCGATGTCGCTGGGGTTTGAGGGACAGTTGGTTGCGGTCTGCCAACTGTTGTGACAGGATTGAATACGGCCCGGATAAAATTTGCAACGTCGTTGGGAGGAAGGGAAGTTTGTGGAATAGAAATTTGTGGTTGAATAGAAGGAGGTGGTATAGAAGTTTGTTGGAGAATGGATGAGATCGGATTTGATAGTGGTATGGATGGTAAGGAGGAAGAAGGTGGGATTGAGACCACGGTGGGAGGTACCGCGGGTGGCATTGATTGAGCCTGGATGATTGATGGGGATGCAATTGATTGAGTTTGAATAGTAGGTGCAACACTTTGTGTGGGAGCGAGGTCTCCTTGTGGTTGTTGGATGAGAGCGGATCTATTAAATTTAGGCGGAAGTTGAGCTCCATGTTCAAGGAGAGTTTTCAAAAGTGCAGTAGGATTGTGTTTAATAAACTTTTCCATCATCTCTTGGTTATAAGAATCTGCTAGGAAAGTTTGCACTTCCGAACAAAGTTCATCTTGGTTAACCATGTCAAGATTTTGACTTTGATCTTGATTGCTAGGCTGCCTACTTTGTGTATGATCTTGCATGGGATCTTCATATAGGACACCAATCTCTGGCATGCCATATTGTTGTTCAGCCATCTTTTTCTTTTGGGATCAAGTTGCGACCATACACGATATTTGTGATGAAAAGACTTAGGAAAAATGTGATGAAAGGACTTAAGAAATTTGTGATGAAAGGATTTAAGAAATTTGTGATGAAAGGATTTAAGAAATTTGAGGATGAAAGGACTTAAGAAAATTGAGGATGAAAGGATTTAGAAATTTGAGGATGATTGATGAAAAAGGTATGGTAGTGATGGTTTAGAAGAAACTTGATGATAGGTTGTCTTTGGTATGAACATGAAGGATCGATTCGAATGGCAAGTTGTATGAAGGGATACGACCACCCTGATTTGGACGATAGTTGGTGTTTCAAAGGACAAACTTGAATGTTGATTGGAGATGACGAACTCTTAGCTTCTCTCTTAGGCTTATGAAAAATGGGACGAACAGAGTTTTGACGCAATTTTGGACTTTGTGTGGGTAATGACTTGGACAATTGTTTGTGTCTTGACAAGTGTTTTTGCAAAGTGTTTGGGGATAGTGATGTGTTTTTAGTCTACTCTTGGCAAGTATGTATCAAACAAAGCAAACACAGTGATCAAATGCATATTATATCAAAGACACTCATGCTCATATACAACATTCTTAAGGCTGACAAGGACAATAGTCATTGAATCCCAATTGGTTTCCCATCTACGCTTACCCAGAGTGGACACTTAGATGCTTGACCCCACTGGCTCCCCTCCACGGCACTCACTTCTCGGGGCAGCCAAGCATCAATTCCCATGAAAACTCCTCATGGCGAACTTTGTGTCTCTACTAAGGGCCGTAAGAATATGGGCCGCTTCAGAGGTTCGACCTCCTGCACCAATGACTAGAAGGTTTTTGGCCACTATGAACAAGGTGTTTAGTAAGTCTTCCCGTTAGGAGCTACCCTTCGAAGTTGCGCAAGCGCAATTGAGGCCTATAGCCCAACGAAGCACCAAGAACTTAGTAGTCACGCAAGTGTGATTGAGATCTCTAGGATCCTACTAAGCACCCAATGTGAGAGTGAACTCTCATATAGACCCAACCATTAACCCTTTCGTAGTCAATGGCCTATTTATTGTAGTGAGTTGGGAACCCCAGGTACGGGTGTACTCACTTGGGTCGTTCTCCTCTTACCTTCTCAAAGAGCAAGTTGGGAGGGCAGGCTCGCTAGAGGTAAACACACAATCAAACAAGAAAAGGTTGGAGGGTCTAGATTTCTGATCGTCTAGTAAGACGAGAGCATACTTTCCTACCTTTATGCTTTTCTTAAAGACACATAAGACAATGGTTCATTCCAATTTAATTAATATCTAGGTGCCTAATTTAAATAAATGCACAATATTTGGTTGAATCGGCTAGGCAACCTACAAAACCACTTGATTAGTAGTTTCAAAAATAGAGTCTTCAAAAAGCGTCCTGCAAAACAACTTGATTAGTAGTTTGGAAAAATAGAGTCTTCAACAAGCATCCTGCAAAAAACAACAAAATGACAAAAATATTAAAAAAAAATTGATTTTTTGGGAATGAATAGAAAAACATGAATAAAAACTTTTTTACTAATGACAAATGTGGATTTGAAGAAAGCTTTGATGGGTAAATGGGGTTTGACTAGTTTTTTGCCACTTTCCAAGGGATAGGCAAGTGAAAAATGGGGATTTTGGAGGAATAAAAAGGAATTAAAAATTCCTTGGGAGAGGGGATGCCTAGAGGAATGTGTGATTTCAAAAATCTTACATTCACCTAGGAAAAGAGCATTTAAAGCTAGTGGTTGGATGAAAAAGACAAAGAGTTGACTTTGTGGCTAATCATGATGATTAACCATTAACGACTCGTTAGGAGAGGGATTAGAGGAAATGTTAGGTGGGATTAATATTTGTAGGAGAATTTGACTAGGAGAGAGAATGAGTGGAGGGAATAAAAAATTAGAAGAATAATGTTAAGTGAGTTTAGGGAGTTTCTAGAAGAATGAATTAAGAAGATGATTTGAAATTAATTAGCTAAGATGAGGATTTGATTTTTTTAGAAGAAAGGGTTGATTTATTAAATAAATCAATCATATGCTATAGTGACAATATTAATTATATTTAATTAATATTGAAAGGAATTTGAATTAACATAATTAATTAATTAATTATGCGAGGAATTAAAAATAATTAAAAGAATTATTTTTAAGTGTCTACAATTGATGTAGCACCAGTGTCTATCAACACCGTGATGGAGTTACCATATAGCTTACCTGTCACTTCAATTGATGTAACTTGGTATTTTGCTTATTTGTTGTCTACCACTACATGGATCCTCTGTTGAAATGTTGTATGCTAGGGCGTCAATGAGTTTCATTGATGTTGGCCACCCTAGCCTTTTGTAGGGCACTGGTTGGCATAACGGTCTCCTCTAGAAGTAAAACACCCAACAAGGTGCCCTCACTTTTCGGAACCCTTGTTGGTGTGATCTCCCTCCTATTATTGAACCCCTTTCTATCTCTCTTATGATTAGATTTTTTGCCTTTAAAACTCTTCTTAATGTTTAGAGAGGATTGATTCAACTTGAACTTTTTACAGTTCTTATCTTGATAGGTGTCATCCCTTTTTATCTTTTACTCCTATCTAACCACCTTTTTATATGCTTCATTCATGGTTTTGGGTGCAAGCACATCTATTCCCCCTCCTATCTTATGGTTGATCCAAATAAAAACTTCCTGACACGATAGTTCTCCTCTTGATGCACAAGAGGCATGTACTTAATTAACCTGGTAAACTTTTCCCTGGATTCGTTGACTAACATCTCCCCTTGCTTGAGGTCTTGAAAATCTTGTAACTTTTGGTCATAGAATATTTGTGGAAGCCATATTTATCTGAAAACTCCCACAAACTACTCCCATGAAATTTTCTTTATCTTATCTGCCATCTCCACCTTCTTACTTTCCCACCAGGTGGTGGCCTCTCCTGATAGTTCATAGGCACCCCAGGTCGCTTTGGAATTGTCAAAGTAATTTTGAATTTCAAAATACTTTTCCATCTCCATAAGCCAAGCCTCAGCGGCGTTGCCTAATACAAATCCTTCATACTTTGGGAGACTGATCTTCTTCATGTCGTTGGAAAGATCATCCGCCAGCTGATTTTTCTTGGTGTTGAAATCTAAGGTCTCTGAATGTCCTTCCTCTTGTTGTTGAGTTCTCCTAAATTTATCTTGTCTATTAGCATTAACCCTAGATTGGGTTTCGAATTCATCATCCTTAGATTCCCGTTAACTCTCGAACTTCCTTTCGAGGTCATCTAATCTAGACTGGGTTTTATTCATAGCCTCCAAAAGTTGCCTCATCATGGTCATGGGTTCATTAGTATCCTCAAAATCTACACTATAATTCCTAGAGTCGTCCATGACCCAACTATTCTCTTGGTTAAGAGAATTAATTTTTTATTATTAGATTTATTTCGGTTTCTTTTCTTTTTTTAACCTAACCATTATAAGAGTGTAATTTAATAATAGAAAAATGCAATCCAAAATTGCAACTTTATTTCTCAATCCAAATTTGGTTGCATTCAATTAAATACAAAATTTCTTTTACCCTCATTTAGGAGTCGCTATCACTTCCTGTGATAGGTTCTTCTTGATCACTAAACTTAGATAAAGGAACAAGTTTGTATCCAAGGGTACAGGTACATGAGGTTTCACAAGTTCAACCAGGGTTATATTCTTCTCAAGAGGTTTCTCAAACACAGATTTAGTTTCAATTATGAATTCCTTCAAAATGGCTTCTTTGATTGTCACCTTATTTGCAACCATCCATTCACATCTTTCTCTATGAAGCCTCTTAAGAGACTTAGCCATGGTTTCCATATCATAAGGAAAAGAGCAACATGTAGTCATGCTTGAACTAATTTTTCCTGAGTTGGGTACACACAAGGTGTCAGGCTTTCTTCTGAGGTGTTCATCGAATCCACATCTTGTGAAAACTGACGGCTAGGGTTAATTTTTCTATCTAAATTTTAGGAGGTGAGCTTGAGGTTCAATATTGAACCTGGTAGCTTTGATAACATATGTAACAACCAAAAATTCTAAAATGAAAAAATTATTTCGAACATTTACTAATTATACAAAAAGAAATTCATTTCATCCATGTTCAACTAAAATTGAAACCATTAATAACTAACTTAACTTCAACTAACTAACCATTTCAATAGAAAGGAAACATTAACTAACATCTAACAACTTCATAACTTAAAGTAAAGAGAGAGAAGAGTTTAAGAGTCTGCATAGTAATGAAATTTTTGATGAACATATACTTATCATATTACAATAGGGAGAGGGAGAGCATCATCAAGGGCTTTTCCGCCCAACCATAGACATAAGTCCCCCTTGCCACTTCCTGCTAAAGGGCCCAACTCTTCATGAGGGAAGCAGATAGAGGATAGAACAAATGCCAATGAGCCTCTAAGCCTAGTGTTTAGAATATACTTGGTAGTGGGTACTAGGGTGACAAGATGACTCTAGGTCGACATCAACAATAAAGTGGTATAGACCTTACTCTACCAAGGTCAAGATGCTCAACGTATACGTCCAATTAACCGAAACCAGGACTCATTGGCAATGTTCTTTTCTAATATTTGTAACCTTCTCCTTGGTGATACCTCCCTCCCTCCTGAGGGTGTTGAGGTTGCTACAAAGACTTGGTCACAAGAAATTTCAGTTAGTCACATCTTAACCGTTATGTCAAATTCATAATATGTTGCTAATTTAAATAACTCCATAAATCATTTCCCTGATGATAGCAATTAATTCATAGAAGAATAAACAGTGTCATAGATTAATCAGAACAAAACATAATAAGCATTTTCCAAAATTAAGGAAGAGGGATGTAACACTCAAGATACTGAGAGGGGGGTTGAATCAACATGTTCTAAAACTCATATATTTTTGCACACTTAATCATCCATTCATTGGCTCATGCAACATTGAATTCAAATCAGCAAAAGTAAATCAAAGAGTAGACAATAACCATTTAGAGACACCAAGATTTTTATGTGGAAAACCCAATGAGGGAAAAACCCAAGTGAGGATCTACTCACAATACAAATGAAACATGTGACAAGATATAGGTTAGACCTAGAATATGATACATCACCAAGATAGGTTGTGAATCAACCCAGGTAAAATTCGGTCTCAACTAAATGATCACACGCCTTCTAAGCATGCTCTAATTTAAATAAAATAAGATTAACTGCAATCATCAAAATGAACGGAATCGGCATCATGCAACAAACTGCTTAATTAAAGATTGATCCCAACCCAAACTAACATCGATTAAAACACAATGCAGACCACCAAACCATATGTGTAAACCATAAACACCTATCTTCCATTCATCTCATGAAGTAGCAGATCACAGAAATTTTATGTACAAATAGTAGATCATTGATCTGACAAACATTGTGTAGAACTAAAAGGTTGTTGGCAACAATATGCAATAACTCGTTCACCAACATGTTAACAGACCTAAAACTCATGTCATAGGTTCAAGACACTATCTATATCATGTCCCCAAATCTACATAACCATATTTGTTAGTGCGGGAGAATGTGAAGCATTCTTCTGTATGAGCCAAGATTGTTCATCTATCAAACTGGTACAGAAAGATCAAACATACATAACTTTTTCTAAAGAAAGCAACATCAATTGAAAACTTGATAGTATACCAATAATCCATCACCAAACCAAACTTCAAATCCACACAACAATATGATGCACTGCAGTGGAATGTAGAGACAAATACTAACCCATAGTCATAGGGAAATTCACTGATTCAAGATAGTCATTTTCTCCAATCTTTCAATCATGACAAAATCCAAACAACTCTGAAACATATAAGCTCTAAACAACATCTTTATTATCAACATAAGATATGCCATGAGAAATTACACATACCATGAACTCTGGAATCATGTGCTAACAATTGATGAATTGACTTTTGCAACAATGACCAACTTACCAAAACATCTTCCAACATATAGTCACAGTCATTTGGAATACCCATACTATTAAGTGACAACACATATTGTCAGACATCGGTATTGACATCAATGAAAACATATATTGTCAACAAACTCTCAATAGATCAACAAGTCCCCAACAGTATTTGCACATGTTCTTTATATGTATCTGCATTTATTCATCATACAAGTGCTACATATATTCTTCAATATAGATTTGAAACTCTTAATAATATTTTGCTCTTAGGTCTTCTCTTCACTGAATTGATATATCATCATTATTATGCTTGTTATTTTCCTTCAACATCATCTCCTTTTATATCATATTCAAAAGGTTCAACTTATTGAAGGTGGTCAAGCTCTAAATAAAACAAATACATTTTAATTTAATCTTCAAATCACCTCTTAGAGGGGGGTCAATCGACACATAAATAAAGCACAATTCTTTGACTTGGGTGTCATTCATGAGGTTGGCTTATTATAAATGAAACATGTCTTTGCTAATAAGGGGGCCTCCTTAATAATAAGCTAATTTATATGCCTTTTTAACTTATATCAAACTATGGTTGGCCAGCAAGAAGATGATATAAATATTAATTTAAATGTCTAATTTCCTTTGACAATGACAAACTGATTTCTTCTTTGACATCAAGGACAATATTGTGGCATTCCTTCTTGGACTAGTAGTGACTTAAATTAATGTGATGTTGATCTTCCCTATGACATCAATGGCAATAATATTTCCAACAAATAAGTGACTAAAGAATTGAACAACATTGCTTAAGGGTCTACATTTTAGCTACAAACACATAACTATCTTAAACTCCATGCATTGTACCATAATTTGTATTGATTTTTTACACAATTATTAAATAGATACAAAAATGTCGTATGGATTCCGATGTTCTGAGTATCGACCCATTGGCTTGTGACATAACATTGGCTTGAGATTCAAGGAACTTTATTATTGTTAACATTGGCCCAATAATAATATTATCTTTTAAATCCACTGCCGCGATGTCGTTTGCCGCCCTAAGGCCGTCTGCATCCGTCGCTGCCCTAAGGACGTCCGCTGCTGCGGAGCCATCTACCCTTAGGTCAACTGGTGATGTCATCCAGTCCCTTGTTTCCCCTGGTGCGGCTGGTGAGACTTTGCCTAGTGCTGTGAATGGGAGCTCTGCGGGGGTTTCAGATGGTGATACAGTGCATCCAGCGCCCTCTGCTGCTGATCAGGGTATCCATGGCTTGGGGCCTGTGGCTGTTTCTGTTTGCAAACCTCTAGTTTTCAAGGTGTCTGCTGATACTGATATGGAGATCATGCACACTTCCTCTGTGTTTGAAGCTCATGGTCTGATCTGCAGGTTTTGGGGTTTTTGGCCAAGCCTTCCTCAGCTGCACACTTGGATTTCCCAAAGATGGGAACCGATCATAAAAGGTTCAGTTAACATTTTTCCCTCAGCCAAGGGTTTTTTCATTGCTAAATTTGAATATGCAGAGGACAAATTGAAAATCTTAGGGATTAATCCTTTCAACTGGGAGGACAAATATGTTTTGATGGTTAAACCCCGGTTCTCAGGCTTTAATCCATCTACTGATTCATTTAATGAGATTCCTATTTGGGTTAGGCTCCCCAACCTTCCCCTTCATCTATGGACGAACTCTCTGCTAGAGGAAGTGGGGGAGGCTTTAGGCGAATTCCTAATGATTGATAAGGAATCTTGTCAAATTTATCATTCTACTTATGCTCGTATTTTGGTTAACATTGATGTCTCTAAAGGGCTTCCAGCCGAATTAGAGATTGAATCTTCCTTGGGGTCTTGGGTCCAACCACTCGACTTTGAAGGTATCCACTTTAGATGTCGAAAGTGCTTCCAGACTGGACATGTTGCTACAGGGTGTGAAACAAATAAAAAGAAAAAAAGATCTACTTCTTGGTGGAAAGGTGCATCCTCTGAACACTATTTTGTTAAAACGAAAAGCTTCTCCCAGGTGGTGGCACGGGTTCCTCAGACTGAGGGTACGCCTCTTGTTTCTAGTGTTGCCTTGCCTCAGGAATGTGTGGATGCCTGCGGTGGCATCCCGAGTGATCGTTTGAAAAATGTTGGATCTTCCTCTTTGATGGATGACCCTCCCCTGGATGTTGGCTTTGTTCCTCTTGATGATGGGAGGTCCTCTATTTTGGACCCATCCTCTTGGCAAAAGGTTGTTGCTAGGGTTGAGGAGGGATGGATTACTGTTAAAAGTAAAAAATCTAAATTCTCCCAGTCCTCTTTTGATATGACCCTTCGATCCCATAAGGGTAGGTCAAATTCTTGATCCTTCCTGGTTGGGTTAGGGCCGCTAGTTTTTTGCAGCCTGTTGGTTTTTGGTGGGGGTTAATGTTGTTCCCCTTCTTTTGATTGGCTGGGCCAATTCTCTTTTGTGTTTTGTTTCTTTGAGTGGTCTTTCAAGTTTATCTTTTGATTCGGGTTGCAGGTCCTTCTAAAACCTATCTTGTATAGGGTTTCTGGTCCCTTAAAAACTTGTTTTTCCTTAATCAAAAACATTGGCTTCATAAGTGTTAATATCTCATAGTTTATCCCCATTGTTTTTTTATCAACAAAGGGCTGAGGCCGAAAATATTATATTAATATAAGGAGAATATACATAATAAAAGTTTAAAAGTAGTCTAATAAAACATGCCCAAATTAAAATAAACAAGAATTGCCAAAAAATCAACAAGGGCCTAAACCAAAAAACCTTCAACAAAACAGAGAGTCTGATGGATAACCAGGGAACTATCCCCATTGTTACTCCACTATTGTTGTTCATTAGGTAAATAATTCCATAAAATGAATGAAATGAGTGAAGGGTCAAGATTTAGCCATGTGTTATGAAATCAATGGCCAGCACCTTGTCCGACATTGCTTCAATACCATTGATCTTAGTGAACTAGTCTTTGTTGTTAGATATGCAAGGGGTTTGATGTTTTTCAACAAACAAAAGTTAAATATTATAGTATAAATCCTAAGACTATTTCATGAAGAAATTAACGTGTGCCATTGAATTTGAATATAAATAAACCAAATTTTTTGGATGTACTCAAAACTTATCAAATTGAATGCTTTGAGATATTACAAAGAAACATTGGATCTCCTCAATGGTTGAGACTTATCAATCGAACAATTACCAAGCACTTTGTCCCCTCTTTTTTCTAAATGCCATAAATTGTGATAAAGAATTCATATCATTGAATATGCTTGCTACTTTACAAATTTAAATTATATGGTCATGCAACTATAATCCAAAAATTCAAATATTTCACATATCAGGCCAATGACTTAATTATGGTAGAATGAATTTGAGCGATAATTTTTTAAGATTGAGTGGATATAAGCCATTGGATCAATAAGCATCGGGTGACTAGAAGCTTAGGAATAAAAAGAGGACACATCACAATGAGGTGAATCAAAAGACATGAACCTATTAACAAATATAACAATGCGTATCAACCATTATGGTGAAACCATAGATTTTGAAGTAAAATTCCCCACATTAATCGATACAATGTTTTAGCATATTAAGAAAAAGGTGAAGTCAAATCCTATTTAATGAAGCAAATAATTGAACGAGGTAATCAATTAGCAATTGTTTAAGTAGCAAAATACATTGTTGCAAGTCATTGAGGAATCAAAGTTCCAAACAAAGAGGTACTCAAATGACATAAGTTTATTGTTCAAGTCCATTAAAGTTCTGATGAATTGAAGGGCTCAGAGTTAGAAAATTTCAATAAAATTGTGTATGACTTATAGTAATTTTAATTGTGGAGTGACATATACCCCCACTTCATTAAAGTGTATTGAGTAAAAATGAATATAAGAACAAGGATGTTGCCTTGTGTCTCCATGCAGCTGCTTAAGTGCAATTTTTTATTAAATTTGAGCAACTAGAGTGTTCCCATGCAAATTTTCAAGGGAAAAGGATAAATGGAGCAGCTACAGCTTAAGAATTGAAAATAAGCTTTGCAAGAAAGAGGGGGTTGGAAATAATTAGCAACCGCATATCGAGAAAAAATGACACCTTATTTTTTTCCAATTTTTTTTTAGTATAATAATGATCATTAATGATCTCACTTTAAAAATATAATTTGAAATGACTAGTAAAAAATAAGCAGCCACATCAAATGTTTGTGAGGTCACCAGCTCCACAAATTGATCTCACTTTAAAAATATAATTTGAAATGACTAGTAAAAAATAAGCAGCCACATCGAATGTTTGTGAGGTCACCAGCTCCACAAATTGCTGCTTAAAAATTTGAACAGTAGTTGTTAGCCAAGATAAACTAAACAATTGTATGGTGACCTACCTTGAGACCATCAAAAGGCGTAGGAGACTAGAAAAGCCCCCCAATCCAGACCCATTAACAAGTAATCAATAACACTTGCATTAATGGGAAATGCCTTAACCACAACGAAGACAAACAATCATATATCAACATAGAAATAGGAGACTAGAAAAACCCCCCAATCCAGACCCATTAACAAGTAATCAATAACACTTATTAATGGGAAATGCCTTAACCACAACGAAGACAAACAATCATATATCAACATAAAAATAGAAATAGTGCAGGTGTATAAAAGAAAACTTGTTTAGTTATAACTCAATCCAACATTGTAACAAATGCTCGATAAGAAAAAAAATATTGAAAACAAATGCAAACTCATAAATCAATAAACGAATGCCATTATGTAGGTAAGACAGTAAAAGTAAGGTGGCTTTACCTTGTTCACTAAACATTTCACCCCTAGCCATTGACTGGTCTTTGACCAATGAGATCTATTTGATCTGAAGTTTAGCATTATGATGTTTTAACCATTTCCACCCCCCTCCCGTTATCTTAGGGTGGCAAATGTTTACTATCTAGCCTGAACGAGGTTCGTTACGATGTAAAGTAAATATAGTTAGCAAAGTGATGAAGAATTGTGAGATCAAACACACGTTCAAGGATCGATAGTAATTGGCCATCAAACTAATAAAACTTGATTGCCTAGATATTGATCCATTGATGTAAGACCGACCATTTCAAAAGCAAAGAGACCTCCATAGTTGATTATTGCAGTAATTAAGAAAGAACGAAATTAATATTGTCCCGTGATAGTTTGACCATCACCATGTAATCTTTAATGGAGTGACAAATGGGTTTAGAAACAAATTTTGATGGCCAATTTCCAAGTGATCCATGCCCTGCAACTATGGATAGTGAGATGCTTTCTTGTGGATGGTGAACCAGGATTTTAATTGTGAACTGAATTAAAAACTTAATATCAAGCTAGACACATTAATTAAAGCGCTAAAGCTAGGCATACGTGATATAACTTAACATTAAACTTTGGTGTTCACGTCTACTATTGAGTGTTAGTAAATATTGAACTTTGGTTTTCACATCTACCATTGAGTGTTAGTAAGCGTTCGTAAAACTCTACCTAGAGGCATGAGTGCCACTTTAATTGCAATAAAAGGGTGAAAAGCCCATCCATGTTGTGAATGAAAGCATAAAAATTACTTAAAATCAGAACTCCACATTACATATGAAAGTACTAAGCAAACAACTTAGATCAAAAACTTTAATTTAATAAAGTAATAGATAAAATATTTCAAACAGAATTAGTAGCAAGATCGGCTTAGTGATTTCGGGAGAGACTAATAATAATCAATAAATGTTTTTCTTAACGTAAGTGACATCGTTTTCGGACTCTACCTGGTTGATTATTTAATATTTACCAGTAGGTTTCCGAGTTATAATGGTGGAGGCTAGATTGCGTCCCACCTGATGCAATGAATATAATAAGGAAGCTCAAATTCTGCAACCTGTTTCCCATTAGGTTTTGAAGGAGACCTTGAAATGAATTCTCACCATCCATTGCTTAAATTTTCCAAAGCCAGATTTTGGCCGCTGTAAAACAATTTATCTTTTATGGTAAAGATCACATTGCCCTATTAAACGCTTAAATACTCAAATTCTGGAACCTTGTTTTGGCCCCTATATGACTCATTCTTTTTATAGTAAAAGTCACATTGCACTATCAGGCACTCAGATGAAACAAGAAGAAAATAACAAGCAACACCATCTTCTATCTTCAGAACGCAAATAATATTCTGCATCTTGTCTATTCCAGAGTTGTTTATTCAAGATGAATAGCTTTGATAGATTTCAGATATGAATGCTCTACCACAGCTAACTTAAATTGTGGACCAATCAGCCCAATCGGATCTCTTTTTAATTTGCAGATAAAATGTTCAGTCAAAGAAAGTGAATCGACAACTATGGTAAATGCTTGGACATTTTGATAGAATTTACATATAAACTAGTAATTCTAACATATTGAACAAATTAAAAAGAAAGTGCATTGGTGAATGGACTGGTATAGAAAAAACAGAGTCTATTTTACATGAAACGTCTACAATCCCTGTTGATTTCAATAACAAAAATTCGATTAGCAACTCAAAGTATTAAGACATGTCAACAGAAAAATAAGTTAAAAAGCAAGATGTAAACCAAAAACATACATGCATCACAATGGTTAACTAACAATTAAGCATGTTATTGATGACCATTTCAGTCATAGGAATCAAGAAAAACCCCAATTTCCAATTTTCAAGCTCGCATTTCTCCAAATCACTTTGTTTCTCAAAATGTTGTCAATAGCTTCTGGGAACGTTCAGTAGCATTAATAGACCTTCACATGGTTTCTAACCTGTGGCTAATTAAATTACTCCAAGAATTTTCACAACATATGTTAATATTGAAGTTTAGCTGCTATTACACAATAAAATTGTGAAAATGTCTTCAACACTTACCATTAAGATCATCAGTGATCATCTGTTCAGGCAAGTGACATTTCATGGCAGATAAGAACTCACAAAAAACACTGATAGAAAAGGCAAGCACTGACTTTGAAACACAAGTATTTAGTAAACATTAAAAATCAGGCAAACCAGAAGCATTTAACATTATTCAAAATTATAAAAGGAGAAAATACAAATGTATGATTGGTACATCTGTGCTTGATGCTGCAGCACGTGCTTAAAATCTGCTTCAAATGTACCAGGGAAATCAGCTGGCCCCTTTTTACCATCAGTTAAAAATAAAAATTACAAACAAAGCAGAGCAACGAGCCCTAATTTGGTTAACTGCCTGACAATTAAGACCCAATGCACTGGGGTTAGTACCACATTCCAAATGACACTTGCGTGCCTTGAATGACAACAAACAAGTCAAATTTTAGTTGCCTCCTGGCATAACACTATACAATACATGACCATACCCGTTGAGGAACACAGATCACTTCAATTAACCTACAACAGCTTGGAATGTGTCCCTGCTAAAAAGAATCAACAATGAAACTTGATCCCCTAACATCTGCTATGTATTCTAAAAGAAGAGGCTTTGGCACAACCTTTTATAAATGGGGTCCTCCATGGCATCTACAGACAGGAACAGAGCAGACCAAGCATGCTACAAGCTGTAGCAAGTCACAAATCAAATTCAGGAGCATAAATACGGATATGTTGCTCGTCTGATAATAGCTGAGCTTGAAACTGCTCCACTGATGGTGGAGAAAAAAATAACACCTATCCGTTGATTACAATGGAGATGTTTTAATTAGGCATAATACATATATAAACTATTTGAAGCAGCACATGCAATGACATTTGTGGTTGGATGCCATGCCAAATGGAGTAACTTTGAAGTGGAATCATATGCCCCTCCATTTATTTCCCCCCCTGCGCTGTCATTTACTGATACAAAGAAACAGCAGAAGTAAGGAAACAATTGGCAACTAGTACAGACGGAAATCTGAAAGATAAATGCCAAATATAGGGAACCAAGAACAACCTCAAAACCTAGCAAGCATCGAATACTAGGAAGTAGCAAGAGGAAAGGAAACAAAGAATTTGTGTATTGTTACCTCGCGCAGTTCGCCCCCGTGTAAGACTTGCAAGGGACCTTCCAGGCTTTGGAGGTGTTGGAATGAGCCGTCTTCTAACACAAATCCCAAGCAAACATGCCACAGACAAAAAGACATCACAGATTTTATAGTATAGCATAAACCTCCTAAACCAAATTATGCTGACACATTATCCATATACTAGGACATACAAGATGACACTGACAGGCTTATGTAATAAACCATAACTATATGTTTTCACTTTAATAAAAAAGTTGTTATTGTGAGAATCAATATATAACATACAGATGAAATTCGTAGTCATTAAAGCAGAAAATTTTGGATCCAATAATCATACTACATATTGTCCCAAAATGATTGACATGAAATATCATTTTTTTTTTTGCAAATTAGTGTCATTTAAAATTTTTGTGGCATTACATGACAAATCCGCATCCACCAAAGATGCCTTTGTTTCCATGCTCCCAAAGAGCATCCAGAGGGTAATTTTATAGATTAAAGTGGCCAGTCTTGCAAAAACGTGAATTTATTGGGAGATCATTAACATTTACAAGAACCAGTTATTATCTTAAAAACATTTAAAAAAACTATTTACATACCTGTTGGGATTTTTACTGGCTTCCAAGATGGTTCCCTCATCACTACCACCAAAACGATTGAAAATACGGAATGCATTGCTGTTTCCGTAGTCAAAGATTCACTTATTAGTATTCTGTTCAAGAATGTTTAAAACAGAAATTCGAGTGAATAGATCTTAAATGATTGATTCCAGGAAAGAATAACAAGTAGAGCTCTGCAAAGAAATAATACTTGGAAATAATGTAAATTGGAACATATCTATTCTGTGCAAAAAATTGTGTAGAAATGTAATACCCGATGTACATGCTGATAGAAGATAATAGAAATCCAAATGACCAATTAGATAGTCCCATTTAACATGGAGATTACATGAAACATATTCTAGGAGTCTTTGTATGCATTGTACAATGGTAAATAATGTGCATATACACAAAGTTAACACAAATAATAGCAGTTTGTGAAAATAAAAAAATTATGATCAGGCTATTAAATATTCCTAAGCTTTATAGCCAGCACGTACCTAAGTTTATTCTTTTGCTCTATGCTCAGTTGTTCAAGAAAACGTATGTGGCTAATTACTGCCTTGATAATATTCTCATTTATATAATTTGCAATAACTTCCACTAGCTCATTAGGTTTCCAAAGGCAGACATGTGTCACATTTCTTAGATGAGAAGAAATTTACATTGTAAGTCACCAGATAATATTGAAGAACTACAAACTAAAAATTCAATTGGAGACTTTGGAAATGAAAGCTTTGCTTCAAGGATGATGACGCATTCAGAAGAAATTTTGTGGATCTACCCGTATCCTTTAATTACTCATTTTTTTATAATAAGATAAGTAAAATTGGAAGTTCATAAGAGCATTAGTGAGGAAATGGACTGGATGTAAATCATTTTGAGAATTCCTACAAATGAAAAAGAAAAATCTAGGGAGGATGACAATTAAAAAATGCAAAGTTCTTTCCTTTTTGCAGGTATTTTGATTTCATGATTCAACCAACAGCACTTAAAAACTTGTATTTTTGCTTGCAAATATCAAATTGAGAACACTCAACAATGACCCGAAGTCTGCTGATGAAAGCAGCTGCTATGGTCACTCCTCAGCCTCATATACCCCAACTCCCTGATCCAACTGTTAATGTTAGAACCAGAAACATAAGACACAGAAATCTGAAACTTAGAAAATCTCACAAAAACAAGATACGCAGAATTTATCCTGGGAAAACCCTCCACCTGAGGGTGAAAACCCCAGCCACACAAAGTTGAATTTTATTGAATGCTCAAATTGAGTATAGAACTCTCACACTTAATAGTCAATCATCTAACAATGATTGATAATTCTGAAAATTAGAAGAAGACTACCAGAATACTGCTTACAAATAAAGTTGAAGAAGATGATAAGAGATCAAATCTTCACACACGGATGATCACAGCTGAACATAAATAATTATATCAGAAGCTGAAGATGATGCAAGGTTGCAGCAGCAAAATCCTCAGCTTTTCACCGATAATCATCATATACATCAGAATATCAATCACCTTAAACTTCACATCCCTCGGCATATATATAACACATGACATGACCTGATATGGCTCACGAAGAAGAAAGACGGAAGGCCAAACACCAAAAGAAGATGTCAGTTACACAACCGACATACATAAAGAGCCAAAGAACTTCAACGGATGAAATCCACGATGAAATAACTACTGCCAGCACATACACGAGACGGAGACAGTAATACTTCCAGCTAATCGCCGAACAAGAAATAAGGAACAGCAAAACGGAAAGACAACCATCGGAGAAATGAACAAAATCTCCTGGAGTGTACGCAAACATTACCACCAACCAACCATAAAGACCATTGGCCCAGCTATTTCCTTCATTCTCAAGACTCGATGGTCAATATCCACTCCCCAACATATCAATAAATTGAAAAGCCTTGACCCAGATGAAAAGGCCATCCCACTTCCTCATCATTCGGTCATCAGTCAACTGAATCAAATCTGAATTCATGTTTCCACATTGTAAAATAGAACCATTAGAGCTTCTCCAATCCTCTATCTCCCAGTGAACTACAAGTCTAATTCACATTGAGTACTTGGAGAGGGAAGTACTAGAGGTTAATAGAGACAGGAGATTGAGGAATGATTTGGAAATCAGTTAGTCCTCTCCTACTGGTCAAGGGAAACCCTATTGACCTTGTTCATGGAGGTAAACCACATAATACCCATGTTACTAATTAAACTGTTCATAATGTATGCTAGTGGTCGATGTGCACATTATATGCATGTATACATTCCAAAATGAATGCATGCATGAACCCCTTCATTTTGCATCCGTGCTTCCTAGGCCCCTGCCTCTCAGCCAATCAAAAAATATTCCATACTTCGTATTCCATCTCCATGAAAGTAAACCACACAAATAATCCTCAAAATTGGTAAGATTACAGCTTTGTATGGGAGAAAAATACAATTCCATATAACACATCTGCCAGCCACCCCCAAAAAAATGTCATTTCTAGAGACATCTGCAAGTTGACAAGACAGCAGGGAAATGTCCCCGCTAGGCAAGAGATGTCCCCAGAACTTTACAGAAAATTGGTTTAAGAGCCTTGAATGCATCAGAAGTGTCTAGCCATCCCAGGCATTATACACTTGCCAAAACAAGTTTTCTTAAAAGACATTTTTCTTGATGTCCATGCCCCCAAACCTAATCCTAACAGTTTATGAGACCCACCCACACCCCCGAACACTCAAAAATAATAATAAATAAAACTTACTCTCACTCCAAATCACTATCAAAGCTTGGGAAAGCATAGAACAAGGCTGCGAGTGCAACAAATGTATAACAAGGGTGCGAGCAAGCAAAGTTGCAATAGAAAGCATTAGCAAGAGGAAGAGCAAATGCCAAGTCTTAATTGATCAACTGTTCAAGTTCAACACATTCATCAAGTCCTCAAGCCTTCTAGTACACCATGGCCCTTCAACTTTGACTCTATTGGAAATTGCATTTTGAGTTTTTATTTTAAATGTTCAATACTTAATGACAATTTAACAATTTGAAATCGATGACAAACTCATGAGTACTTGTTAGCTAAATGACCGAGCGACTTACTCACCCAATAATTCACTGACGAGTATTTGTATAATTTGCAGTGATTTTTCCTTGTAAAACTCATGAGTCAACAAATAAATCATGAGTTTTTTATTTTTATTGGGTTTGCCTAGTTATTGTCAAGACTGAGTTTTTCAACTATGGTTAGAATTGTTGAAAGGTTGTTTTTATTTCATCTTTAACTCTTTTGGGATTAATTTTGATATTTTATTTTCGATGTTCATTCCTATATGGCTAAATCAGAAAATTGATACCAATGGTTATGTCGGTTTCTTTTTCAATCTAGACCAATGTTACAAGACTTGCCCAAACTCAACAAAGTCTTGAAGCCAACAAGTCAAAACAAGGCCCAAGGAATCAAGATCCGAGTACTTGACAAATCTATGAAAACTAGAAAAAAAAATTAATTTGAAAATTCTTAATCATAAAATAAGGAAAGTCAAGTGTTTTTTCAAGGGTTTGGAGAACTTAGGATGATGGTTAAAAGTGAAAAAAAAATGAAAAATGGTATTGTTGGTGTACGTTTTATCATATACCGAACATTAGAATAAAATACCCAAGGATACTCTATCCTCTCTTGAAAAACCACCACTTATGCTAAGGTTGCAAGAAGACTATATGGCGATTCCAAGGTTTCTTTGGCCAGGTCTTGACGTGTGGATAAGCTCAATGGGCGTTGTGATATGCTGGTAATACACAAAGGGACTTACGCTTGGCTCGTTCAATTCACAATGGAGGTTTATCATTTGTGGGTTTTGGATTGTGGACTTCAAGAAAACTGAAAAGAAGATATGGTTTAGAAATTCTAATCTATTCCTAAGAATTTAGGAGACGGTAAAGACTGGGTGAAACTAATAACAACACTTTATTTCGCCACACTTAGGACAACTACGCAAAGCATGTGCAATCTTCTAAGGTTGTGCTCAAGATTTTCACACTTACGAATAACACCAACAATTGAACAATATTACTCAAAGTAGAAGTTAAGCATCCACATCAAAAGCTCAGGCTAACTTTACATATCGAATGAAAATCATCCATCCAACAAAAGTATGAGCAAAAAGTTTCACCAATCTAAACTATCAAATCCTTCATTCTTCTTACATACATGAAATAAAATCTAAACTATGATTAGGGATAAGAACCATGCCAACTCCAAAATAAAACAGGTAATCACCATCAATTCGAACAATGCATTACTTATTACTTTGGCGATTGTATGCAACAATTGTTTATCTCAACATGTTTTACAACATGCTCCCATGATTGACAAATGAGGGGTGAGTTCAATTTAATGGCTCCCCAATTACAATTAAATGGCCAGGATTGATTTCTAATCAACGGCCGAGATTAAAACAACCTAACCCTAATTAGGGTTTCCCAAAATAGATCAAATATCCGTCGAATGAGAGACAAGTGGCACAAGATGCTATCTTTTAGAATTACACTCCCTTCTTTTGCTGAGAGGTAGTGTGTTCAATGAACCTGGACATGTTGACTTGAATTCCCCAATTTGTGTCGAAAAATTTGCCTAAGTATGGAAATTTGTCTGGAATACTCTTCTTGCCGCCAATTTATGTTGCACGTGGGAGCTTGTCTTTGACTCTTCAGAAATGAAATCCTTCAAGAAATTTGGAATTTCTTTCCATACTTTCGCAGAGTCTAAAGACTTTTCTTTCTTGATGCCCAAAGACTCTTTCAAGTGCCTTGAATTTGGAGAAGAATTTGATTCATCTCCTCTTTATTTTCTTCTTTGTTCTTCTTCTTTCTTCTTGTTTCCTCTCCAACATTCAGTCAAAATTTGATTCTTTTGGTTGTGCGAAATTCCACACTAAGCCATTTTTCATGTATCAAACCTTTATCCACCCATTCATTTGATTGACCCTTGATTTCATGTGCTTGTCAAATTTATTTTCCTGCTCGATTGTTGGTCTGATTTCATGTGAATTTGTCAAAATTAGTCTTTCCTCATCGCATGTCTGCTTGATGGTCTTCTTTTCTAATGGATCAAATTTGAGGTCCCTAATCCGACATCTTCACATATTTCATTTATGCCTTGGAAAAATTCGTGTCTGAGTTTGATCAACTTGCTTGGACAATTTTCAGTCCTATCTTATGTCTTGACTGTGAATGTGGCAATTTGTGTTTTCTCCCTCTTAGGTTGTCTTAAACCAGGAACGTGAATGTGTCTGACATATTAAGGTTTGTGTCTTGGAACAAATTTGTATCAGTCTTTATGTCTTGGCATGCTTCATGTCAATTGGCTTGTCCTCGGACTTGGAATATTCTTGGACAATCATCCTTCATTTTTTATGGATCGGAAAAGTTCAGACAGTCACATGTCCTCTTGTCTTTGGCACATTTCGGAATTATAATCAGACAATTTGTCTTGCTCTTTGTCATGTCATCTTGGCAGGCTTCGGAAGTATGATCGGACAAATTGTCTTCCAATTTGTCAGGCCATCTTGTTCTTGGGAAGAAAAATTTCATACTTTGGATTGTTTGGCATGCTCGAAGGCTTTCCTCTTGGCAAGGCGAAGTTCACATATCCTTGGACAATTTTTTTATTTGCTCAAATTTTGTGCTTAGTTTTTTCGGACAAAATCTTAGACATGTCTTATTCCTCAACAAATTTTGGATGACTTTCTTCCTTGGATATGAAAGGGAGGACTTTCCACATCTTTGGACTTCAAACTTGGAAAGTTATCACATGTATATCGGATATAAAAAATCTTCCTCTTCCAAGGAGGGTTTGGAAATGATTAAAACTTCCTTGTTGACCATGATAGCAGCAGTTTGACAATGTGAATTTAGATTACTTTTTTTTTTGACAGGGCAGAATTTATTCTTCCTCGGGCAAGTCCACTTCCAATTTGCTATCTTGGACGATCTTGGATGAATTTTATTTTTTGGCAAATTTGAAAGATTTCTAAGCAATCTATGTGCAGATTTGAATTCTTTTCCCAAGGTAGATTCAAGGATGATCAATGGTGAACTCAGAATTTTATCAGCAAACCTTGGTGATGGCGAACTTGAACCTTTTGAATGTCCCTTTCAAACCCTTGGACCTGCTTTATTCTTCCTTTTGGAGATGTTCAAGGCGGAATTTTCTCCTTCAAACTGTTATCAATGGCGAATTTAAGGAGAATATCGAACTTATTTTATCCAAGCCCTTGATTTTGCTTTATTTCTCATCCAAATTCTTCTGAAAATTTGATAATCTAGTTGGATTTTGGAGCTGCTTCCTCTGAAGAATTTGAATTTTTTTTCTTCAAACCCTTGAATTTATTTTACTTCTGCAAAGGTAATCTGATAATATGATCAGATTTTGGCATGAATCTAATAATCTTTATGCCTGAGAGCTGTTCACTTTGATTTCCAAACCTGTAGACATGGCAGATTTTGAAGTTGGATAATCTGATCATGCATTGAAGCTAATAGCTTCTCTCAACTTTGGCGAATTTTGACAGAGTTTTGATGCTTCCTTCTTTGCTATACAAACTTCTTCTTGGAAAACAAAGTATTAATGAATGGGCATCATGTCTTTATAGCTTCTTAGCAATTTCTAGAAGCTTTGTGTTTTATTCTACCTTTAGAAAATTGAAACCCTTTGCCTTCTTCTAGAAGGAAGCTTGGAAGATTCTCAAAAATTAGAAAGTTTTATTGCTTTATCCTCCCTCTAAGAAGTTGGACTTTATCCTTAGAAGCTTCCATCATGTTTTAGAAAGTTTTATTTGTTTTAAATCTCCTTCTGGAAATTCGAATTTGAGGAAGGCATGCCACAATTTTTATTTTTATTTTTGTTGTTTTCTTTCTTATTTGTTATTTTTATTTATTTATTTATTTTATTATATTATTATGTGACTTCAATTGCCAAGTCATCTTACTTGCCATTTTTAATTCTCTTGGAATGCCATATCATCTTTTATTGCCAAGTCATCTTTTATATCATTTTTATTCTATGCCATCTCCAAGTGGGCCCTACATTCTTTCTCAAGCTTTGACGAATTTTGCACATCTTCCTTATGCCATGTTTTTAAAGTGGACTCGGAAAGAATTTCTTGCTTGTGCCATGTTTTTAAAGTGGACTTGGAAAGAATTTCTTGCTTGGACATGAGGTGCACTTTAAAAATTGTCAAACATTTTTGGTGCATGAATAAGCTTAACCTTAGGCAGGAGTTAAGTAACCTTTGCCATGAGTTAGTTAACCCTCAGTAGGAATTTAATATTTGTCGGAGAATTTTTCTTGGACAATTTTTAATTGATCCCGCTCAAATTTCTTCCACATTTTAACTGATCGGATGCCATTCTACCCTTGAACCTTGTTGAACTTGTCTGCCATTTTTATTTCTTCAACCAGGACGAAATTTTCGATGTGCCATTCCACTTGCCTTCTTTTGACTTGGTCAACAGTGTTCATGCCATGTTCATACCTTGCTGGTTCATCTGGACAAAAACCCTAATCTGGATTTCCATTTTGCTTTTTGTACTTGGAGACATCATTTTTTAAATCTGAGAACATGGGTAGGAATAATTCGGCATGGGGATCAAAACCCTAATCTCAGAAAAAAGGAAAATTTTCAAACCCTTGCTTTTTACACTTAGAAGGAAAAAAATTTGAATCTGAAGACATGGGTAGGATCAAAATGACCTAAAGAATAAAACCCTAATTTCAAAAAAAAGCAAAATTTTCGAAGCCCTGCTTTTTATATCTAGAGGCGAGATTTTCAAATTTCGACAAAATGGGTAGTAATAAAATAGCTCAAAGAACAAAACCCAGATGCCAGTTTTAAAAAAACAAAAAAAAAGCAAAAAAAAACAAAAATTTCTAAAAATAGCAGGTTGTCAGAAATGACTCAAAGCAATTGCGATTTTCGTCCTTCAGACCTTCTGAACACTTTGGCAGCGTTCAAATTCAATTTTGAGCATAAATTCTCAATCTAGCCCGGATGACCTCAAAACTAACTCTAAACTCTCATTGTAAAAAGACTGGTGATTAGCAGACACAACGCCAAAACAGAAACCTAAAAAGCAAAAAAAAAGGGGGTCCACATTTGCAATGGGGCGATGTGTGAAATAGGTCACAACAGGTATGCACCGTGATGGTTAGGGTGGTCTTGATTTGGGCGTGGTGGCAGTATTTCTACCCTTCAACTTATATCACAATTAAGAGCACACTTGAGGCACTACCCCAAACCCCATAACGAGTATTGCACCTCAATCATGCTAGAGGCATTGTTCTTAGAACCTCACAAGGGTGTTGCTCCTAGAGCCCCAAAAGATGCGCTACTCCTTGACTCCCAAATCCCTAACTCTAGTTTTAAAATACAAAAAAATGAAAATCTTCTGGGGCCATGTTGGATTAAAGAGCAAAATTTTTTTCTTACTTTTTCCCAATTAAGATCCTAGTAATTAAATTCCATTTATTCTTCTAGTATGCTAAGTCAAACACTATTCTAAGTCTTTTAGGGCCTTGGATGAAAGAGCAACATTTTTTTATTACTTTTTCCCAATTAAGATCCTAGTAAATAAATTCCATTTATACTTCTAGTTTGCTAAGTCAAACCCTATCCTAATTAATGCTCCTAAGGCCTAAGCAGCAATTGCAAACTTGTCTAATATACAATCACGTGACACCACATTGAGCCAATAATGTTGGGCTAAGGGATACAAGCTCCTCTCTACCATAGTTCATGACTCCATATTGTGATTTTATTTTTTGATGCTAAGGATATCATAATCCACAAGTTTTGTACACCTTAAACACTTGAACAATAATTTTAGATATAAAAATGTTGTTCCCTTTAACTAAAATCCACTTTTTTTTATACTCGTGATTGATTTTTACTTTTGCGGGGAACTGGATTAGATTAGTTGTGACAACTTTCTTCTCGCCCCGTAGGGGCCCTTAGAATAGTAGGCTAATCGCTAGAACTAGAACTACCTTAGAATAGTAGGGCCCCTCAAAGCCTATTATTGTACTATCTTCGTTGATTCTATACGTAACAAGCCTAGCCTACTATAGTTGTTCGGATTATTCCCAGCTATAGTTCCCACCCACCCATGTTACGTATAGAATCTATTCCCCTCGACATTCTATGGGCTAGATTTGATTAGCAACTAAACTCTATTTCTGACCATAGCCTATTGCCATGGTAGGGTAGGTAGCGGAGCCAGACAATGATGTTTTAAAGGGCTCAACTCAAGGTGAACCCGTAATCTTCATGAAATGAAGGATAACTAAACTCTATTTCTGACCATAGCCTATTGCCATGGTAGGGTAGGTAGCGGAGCCAGACAATGATGTTTTAAAGGGCTCAACTCAAGGTGAACCCGTAATCTTCATGAAATGAAGGATTCCCTGGAATCCTTCATTTCATGAAGATTACGGGTTCACCTTGAGTTGAGCCCTTTAAAACATCATTGTCTGGCTGGAATCCTTCATTTCATGAAGATTACGGGTTCACCTTGAGTTGAGCCCTTTAAAACATCATTGTCTAGCTCCGCTACCTACCCTACCATGGCAATAGGCTATGGTCAGAAATAGAGTTTAGTTGCTAATCAAATCTAGCCCATAGAATGTCGAGGGGAATAGATTCTATACGTAACATGGGTGGGTGGGAACTATAGCTGGGAATAATCCGAACAACTATAGTAGGCTAGGCCTGTTACGTATAGAATCAACGAAGATAGTACAATAATAGGCATTGAGGGGCCCTACTATTCTAAGGTAGTTCTAGTTCTAGCGATTAGCCTACTATTCTAAGGGCCCCTACGGGGCGAGAAGAAAATTGTCACAACTAATCTAATCCGGTTCCCCGCAACAATAGAATAGTAGGGGCCCAGTGTATATGATCGAAGTAGCTTCCATTTGATTAGTTTATTGTGTCTTTAAAGTTTATTTATTAAAGGATGCATAATACAAGTTTTAAAACCTTAAAAATATCTATATATCGTGGTTTTTCAATTTATCAAGTCTAGGCATCAACTCTGGGTCCAAGTCCAAGTCAAAAATTAGTTGGCTGAATCTAGGTCAAGTCCGAGTCTTGTAACTATAATTTGGATGATAAATTGTTAAAAAATTGTATATGGTTATAAAATGAAGTTTTTAAAATGGTAATTGTATAATTAATTATGAAGACGAAAGTTTACATATAGGCAATTACAAGGCAATGTTTCTAAAGGAAACAATCTTGAACAAAATGCAAAAATAGAAAGTAACTAATAAACTAACAAACATTACAATAATGACTATTATATAATTACTAATAATACTTTAATTACCTCCCTTAATTGTCATCCTATTAGCTACACCAAGTTGCCCCCTAAATTTTACAAACTTGTTCAGGCTCAAAGATTTGGTGAGAATGTTTGCAGTCTAGTCCGCAATTCGAACATACCACAAGAGCACATTTCCATCTTCAAAAAGCTATCAGATGAAGTGATAATGAAGCACTGCGTGTTTGGTTTTCTCATGGAAGACTGGATTCTTGGCAAGTTTCAGCACCCCTTGATTGTCACAAAACAAGGTTAAAGGCCCTGCTCGAGACATTTTCATGTCAAAAGCATCATTCGTAGCCATACTGCCTCACATGCAGATTTAACAATTCCCTGATACTATTCTTCTATAGAGGAAAGAGCTATTGCATGCTACTTCTTACTGGTCATGTGACTGCACCCATCCCAAGACTGAAGACATACCGAGAAGTAGACTTCCTGACATCAAAAGAACCTACCCAATCCGAGTCTGTAAAACCAATCAATTGAAGATGTTTGCTTTTGTTGTACAAAATGCCAAAGTCAAGTGTCCCTTCCACATGTTGAGTACATGTTTTGCTGCAACCCAATGTTCTGCTTTAGGGGCTATCATGAAACGAGATATGTAGCTCACATCATAACTACGATCAGATCTAATGGTTGTAAGATAGATGAAACTGCCAACTAGTTGCCTGAATGCCCACTCATTCACCACATGTGAACCTGATTTAGTTGATAGTTTTAGCCCTTCCTTCATTGGTGTAGATGAAGATTTGCATTCTTGCATTCTGAACTTATCTAGCAAACTCCAGGCATACTTTGATTTAGAGATGAAAATGCTGCCACTTATTTGTCAAACCTCTACACTGAGACAATAATGCAGAAGTCCCAAATCTATCATATCAAATGCCTAACACAAGTTATGTTTGATTTGCTCAAGCAAGTGTTCTCCACTACCAATAATGATGATATCATCTAAATAGATGACAAGAAAAATGGTGTCATTACTAGAACTCTTGACATACAAGTTGGGATAAGGACTTCTCTAAAAGCCTTGTTCAATCAAGTATCGATCAATCTTGATGTACCATGCCCTAGGGGCTTGTTTGAGGCCATAAAGAGCCTTCACCAATTTGCATACCTAATGCTCTTTTCCTTCAACCTTGAAACATTGAGGCTGCGTCACGTAGACCTCTTCCTCCAAATCACCATTTAGGAAGGCACTCTTCATGTCTATTTGATGGACTTTCCAGCCAGACTATCTTGCAATGGCTAGAACTAGTTGGATGGTGCCCATCTTTGTTGCAGGAGCAAAGGTTTCCTCATAGTCAACTCCTTTCTATGAGAAGCCTTTCGCTACCAACCGAGCTTTGTATTTATCAAGTTTCCATCAGCTCTGTACTTTACTTTATAGACCCATTTGCAACCAATGGGTTTCTTCCCTAATGGAAGACCTATTGAACCCAAGTGTTATTATTTTGAAGACTATGACCTTCCATAGCTTTTTTCCCATTTAGGTTTACCTTTTGCCTATGAATAAGTTTGGGTCTCATAAACACTCTAAATATTGGCCATAAGAGAAAAGTCAATTGTGTTCTTCTTCTTGCTCTTGCCTCTAGAAGATCTACCCTCAACAAGCTCATCATCTCGAACATCACCAATAAAATTTTCCCACCATTTAGGATAGAGAGCAAAACCATCTACTTCCAAATCAAGTGTATCAACATGACTTGGGCTGCTTGGAATAAATTCATCTGGATACTGATCCAAGTTATCCTAAGGGAATTCTGGTGAAACAATGTCTTGACTAGGAGATCCCACAACTTTAGTTTCTCTATAAGCCTAATGGAAGCCTGACACCTATATTTGTTCTCTATAGAAGCTGATCTTTAGGACGTTGGATGGGAGAAATGAGCTAAAAGGGCCAACCATCTTCATCAAAAACAAGATCTCTATTGAATGTGACACGATCAGTGTCCACATTGTTGATGTGTTTTTATGACACCTTTAAACACAATATAAAATACTAAGTATCTTATCCTCTCTTGAACAAAGACCTCTCGGATGCTAAACATTAATAGTCAGGTCTTGACTTTATACATGGATAAACTCAGTGATTGTGATGTGATTTGCTAGAATCACAAGGGGGACTTAAGTGGATACTTAAATGTTTGAATGTTGCTGTAAAGTGAAAATTTACTTGAATTTAAAAAATGAGCAAAAGAATAAAGTGTTGAGAAAGCTAATCTAATCCTAAGAATGTAAGAGACTATGAATGACTTAGTGAAATTCAACCATGCTTTGCTTCGCCATGCAAGGAACAACTAGGCAAAGTTGGTGTGATCTTCTAAGGAGAGCAAAATGATGTTCAAATTACTACCAACAGTATAGACACCATCAAAGTAATGCATATCAATGAGTGAGTAGCAATCGAAGTTGAGCTCATGTAGAGAGTTCAATTAACCATGCAAGGCATTTTAAAATTAGCAAAATACTAGTAGTATGAACATACGAACTCCACCACTAATCATCCACAATAGCTTTCATTCATCTAATAAACATGAAAATAGATGAGAAGTAGAGACCATGCAAATTTTGAATCAACCCATAAAATTCACCATATTTTCAATGAAAATGATATGTTTCTTGCAACAAAGTCTTGGCAACAGTCTCCTTTTCTCCTACTCTACTCTAGCTATTTGCATACGTTAGGCAAAAAAATCAACACATTAGGCATTTTAAGATCACCTTAAGTTTAGACCTATATTTGAGGGCATATGTTCCATGCTTAAGTCTACACTCCTTTGTTACAATCAAGACCTATCATCAACACATTCTCTTTTGATGTCTCTTAGCCCCATGTTGCGCTTTAGGCCCACACGTTTCACCTTAAGTCTTGACCTATCCACTCTCACCACACATCTCAAATTAGGGCCTCTTGGTTGCATTTTAGGCCTAGACGTTTGACCTTAAGCTTGCCCTAGTTGCTTGGGCAGATTTTTCACCTCTAATTGCACAAAGGGGGGCACATTTTCCAATGTTGATTTGCACAAATTGCTCATGGGAGGGCACAAAAACAATGTTGAATTGCACAAATGCTTCTTGCTAGGGTGGATTTTTGCCATGTATTTGTACAAACTACCTTGCTAGGGCACATTTTAGGCATTTATTTGTATAAAATTTATAGCTAGGGTGCACTTTCATGCTCCATTTGCACAAATGGAGGGCACAAATTCAACATGTGTTTGTACAAACTTGTCAAGGGGAGGCGCATTTTCTAGGGTTATTTGCACAACTTATCTTGCTTAGGCGACTTTTCATGGCTCATTTGCACAAATTATCTTGCTTCGGCACCTTTTCATGGGTCATCTGAACAAATTATCTCCTGGTGAGCAAGCTAATATCAAGACCACAACTTGAGCAAAAATTGGACTTAATCAAATTTCGCTTTCACACCCTGATTTATCAATCTTGATCACTTACCTAACATTGCCCTAAGTTATCTTATAATTCTTGCCTCTATAGCATGGGCACATTTCTAGGGTCCATTTGCACAAATTTCGAAGTAGGGTGCAAAATGAGGATTCATTCGCACAAATTGCTCGTGGTGAGCAAACCACTATCAAAGACCATGACTAGGGCAAAATCATGACTTAGTCAAAATTTTCGTTTCATGCCTTCATTAGTTCATCGCCTTCACTCTTCATCATTTGGATGTCTTTCATCATTGTAAGGCAATTTTGTAAACTTGAGGTCAAACTTCTTAGGGCGCAACATCTAGCCTGGTTTGCACAAAATGTCAAATGGCATGCTCACCTATACAATCTTGCCTATTAAGCTTTCAATGATCGTTGGGTTACTTGATCTCATCTAGACACACTGACCATGGGGAACCCTAATAAATTAACATCTTTCCTTGCAACTTGACAACTTCTTGCAACCTAACCTCAACTCCTCATCTTGGACTAGACGAACCAACCTCCACTCATAAGTAAAGGTTAACTAAGAAACTACTACCAAGCAAAACACTAAAGCAAAGCAAAAAGTGGGGGTCCCCATTTGCAATGGGACGATGTGTGAAAACGTCACAACACACATCAATCAGTCGATAGGCCTTATGATTGCCATTGTAGCCTGTACGAATCAATTTCTAACTTTTGGAATCCAACTTAGTTCTCTTGACATCTAGAATCCAAGTATATGCAATTGAACCAAAAACCCTGAGGTGGCTTCTTTTTGGTTTCCTACTAGACCAAGCTTCCTTAGGAGTCATCTTCTTAACAACTTTTGTGGGAGACATTCAAAAGGTATACTCCAGTATACATTGCTTTAGCCCAAAATTTATTAGTCACATTCTTGTTTTCTAGCATACACTGCTCTAGACCAAAATTTATTAGTCGCATTCTTGTTTATTAGTCACATTCTTGTTTTCTCTGTTATGGTTCGGTTCCTCCACTCAACAACACCATTATGTTGAGGGGTATAGGTGTGGTGAGTTGACGCTTGATACTGTGTTTAGTATAGAAGTTCGTGAATTCAATGGAACAAAATTCACCCCCATTATCTGACCTAAGAGTTATGATTTTATGTCCCGACTCTTTTTCAACTAATGTTTTAAACTTCTGAAATTCATTAAACACGTCTAATTTTGCTTTGCGAAAAAACACCCACATTTTTCTACTAAAATTGTCAACAAACAAAAGAAACTACCTAGCACCAGTGGCTGATGTCGTATTCATTAGTCCACAAACATCTACATGAACCAACTGGAATACCTTGGATGCTCTCCAAGCTTGTCCATCTGAGAATGGAGTTCAATGCTACTTTCCTGCTTGGCAAGCTCCACACACACCATGTGTCTGCTACTAAATCTCAGGTAAGCCTTCTACTAGATTCTCTCAAGCCTATTGAGAGAGATATGATAGGTTGAGATGCCCATACCGTTGAAGCCAAAGAATGCAAATGGAAGAACTATTCGCAGCCATTGCAATTTCCTAACACTCTCCAACATCAATCAGCCTATATAATCAATGATCTTCGAGGCCAACAACAATTGTCTTCTTGGACTCCTTATCAACAATGTGGCACTTGTGTGCACTAAAGACAACATCCAAATTCAGATAGTGTCACACCATCTAACTAACAGAACGCAAAATTTAGCTCCATGCCCGGAACATAGCATACATTAAGAAATATGAGATTTCTCCCACCAAATATAATCTGAACATTGCCCTTATTGACAACTGTATACTCTTTACCTCCTCCAAAGATCACTAAATCATAGCAAACCGTGTACTACGTAAACCAATCTCTTCTATGTGTGAAATGTCGAGAAGCTCTGGAATCAATGTACCAGGCAGAGGTTTGCTAGTCTTTTGGCCATAAATGCATAAAAAGAAAACTCCTACTCAATGTACTCTACAACATGGGCCTTCTGCTGAGAGTCGAGATTTGTCGAGATTCTTCTTGGTTGGATTGCTCATCAACCAACCGTTTTTTGCACCATTTGTTCATGTGACAGCTTACCACAATAGTGGCGTGAAAACCTTCTTGGAGTTGTTCTTAGGTTTGCTCAGTCCTTTTCACTGAAAGGTCTTGCCTTTGGCTTTGCCTTTATCCTTGGCTTTGGCAGTAAACACTTGTTTTGCAGTGGATGATTCGCTGCTACTCCCAAACTGTTGTTTCCATCTATCTTGCTACAGAAGCTTGTTGTATAGGTCAATGAACTTTAGATCAACATTTGTGGATGTAATCTTGAGTGTTTCAATGTAGTGTTTTGTAGTGTTGTAAATTGTACACCCTTGCTAGGGTGGTACAATTTCACACTTAGGTTAGCACCCGCCTTAGTGTGTTTGCATCTTGCATTATTATTTCCCTTGATTTAAATACTTAATTTAATTAAATCTAAAGTCATATTTCATCACTTCATACATCATAAAATTGGGCCCTTTACCCTAAGTGTGCCCCTTTTTATTCCTCCAATAAATCATTTAATCATAAACCCTAATTATGTCCTATTTCGACCTTTAAGGCCCGATTTTGCATATCAAAACACCTTGAAATCAGCTATAACTTTGGGATTCTCTCTAATATCATCATATCTATCGGCCCTGAAAAATTTGGTGAAAAATTGGTCAGACCATGTGCGCTCCCACCACGGTCCTCGGCTTTTTTCCTGAAATTTCGGGAGCGCAATTCTATGATATTATAATGCTTAACCCCAAAAGATTGGCAGGAAATTCAATTCCTAGGTCGGCCTAAAAGCAAAATTAAGTTGAAATTAAGATCTAGGGTTTCATACATAAGAGCTCTCTTTCTTCATTTGAAGGGATGGAGGGATCTTTATAAGAATCTAGGAGCAAGTTTTTGGAGCACAATGAGCCTTCTATGTAGTGAAAGAGAAGCCTATGTGGAGTCTTCAACAACATTCATCAAGCATTTGTCAAGCATTCATCATCAATTAGGAGCCTTGAAGACATTGAAGAGTAATAGGAGATCTTGTGGCAATATCTCTCCCTTGGGGATTGGTATGATTTCATGTTATTTTCATGTCTTTGTATGAGCTTCTTTACATCAACTTGCATATTTACATTCATGCTTTAGATCACTTTGCATCATTGATTTAGAGCATTTACTTTGTCAATTACAAGCAATTAGGGTTTACTCTTTAGGCTTGCTCTAGATTGTTTACTTTCATTTTAGGATCTTGCATACACAAAAGGTTCTAGCACACACATTTTCAGTACATTATTGGCAAAACCCTATATAGCCACCCAAACTTTCCCTTTTCAGTTGCAGGTGCAGAAACAGGTACCCAGAGGCACTTCCAGCTCAACAAAAGGAACAGGAACCACCCAGAATCATCAGATCTGCCCTAATCTACCTAGGACAGGGGTGTGTCGCCCTGGTCCTGCCCAAGACAGTGGCGTGGCGCCATGGTCCCTCTGCTTTTCAGTGATTTTTAGCAGGTTGCAGCTTCAGGTCATCAGATTTGCAATCTTTCAGTTGTAGCCTCCTGTCTGCAGAAATAGGACAGTGGCGTGGCACCCTAGTCCAGGTCAGTTTTGTTCAATTTGCAACATCAGATACACATCCAGAATCCTCTCCCTTTCATGCTTTCAGTATCTCAGTTTCAGATCTGTAGGTTTGTTCAATTCTGAGTTCATTTATGCTTCATTCTTAATCTCCTAGCCTAGTTGATCATTCAAACCCTAATTTTTCTCATCATTTGCAACAAGAGGAATAGAAACCCTAAGAGGTAATCCTTGGCTCTCTCTTTCTCACAAGAAGTAGCTAAAGTGATCTACCTCCCTAGGCTCTTTCGTATTCCCAATGTGTTGGCAAAAGTGGGATTAGGTCCTAGTCACCCGATCTCGCTTTTCCCGCCACAACATGTTCATAGGAGTGTGGTAAACTTTTGAGCGTGATTACCACCATGTCTTCTTCCTCCATCTTGCGACCAATAGCCTCCAGTTGATTATGTATATCCTTGATCTTTGTAAGATGCTCCTGCAGAGACATCTTATTGCCCATCATGATTGAAAACAATATATTCTTCAGAAAAAATACTTGGCTCTTGTCTAACGTTTTATGGAGATCCTTCACATGCGTCCAAATCTCTATAGCTGTCTTGTCAGACGACACTTGTAGAAGCATGTCATCGGTGACTAACAACTTGATGAGCATCATCGCTTCCTGATTGCACTCCATCGAACTTGTCATGGTCTTTTCCTACTGCCGAGGGACGAGCAATCTTACCTAGAACAATCTGGTCTAGACACCGCTATTCAAAGATTGTGAGCATGTGTTGTAATTTTTCCCACTGAAGAGCTGATTATTTTCCAACATGACGTTGGTCAACAATGCCATCCCTCCCACTTTTTGATGCACAAAATAATGAGGTAAATGTGCAGCAACAAACTTGGAAAAAACAATTTGCTTTTTCTAGTCAAAACCTTTACACAAATTTCAGGGCACATATCTCGAGGCAAAATATTCTGATTTTATTAAAAAATCAGTCAAAAATTGAACATAACCAATTTTTTTTTTTGAAGACCCACAAAATTGATTACAAAAATCATCAAAAAACAACAAGTTTTATAAAACCCTAGGTCGTAGTTGATAAAGAGTAGAGAGATTTGAAAACCCTCCCACACGACACAACACAAAACGTGAACCCCTTCCGCACGACACAACACAAGTCCCTGTCAAAAAAACCCTCCCTTCGTGGAAAAATGTAGAGTCCCGTCGTGGAAAATTTTGAAAAGCCGCAATCTGCAGATGAAAACAATCAAAAACCCCACAGTTGAATCCAAAGACCCATCATGGAATGACGCCTCCCATTGCATGAGCCTTATGGAGGAAGAATTGTCGTGAATAAAACTATGTTGTGCGGAGGAAAGACAATATGTCGCGTAGATCGCAAGCAAAAAACCCTTCTTCACAGGCCGACACAAACCAGACGCAAGAAACCCTCGTGCCTGGAATAGTAAACAGCACACAGGTCACAAACAGAGAAAGAGACAATGAGATTTGTAAAAAATAACGGTGCAACTTTGAGCAGAAAGTCTGACACAATTTTTAGATACAAATTCTGCTAACCCACGATTCTCAGTTAAAAACCAACCTTTGAAAAATTATTCTTCAATATTGTTCTGAGAATACTTCCACATGATTTTTGTTTTTTTTTTAAATCAAAAAAACTTCTAAACGATTTTCAAAAAACTGTTTAGGATTAGCCACAAATATGCTATTTTAAAAATTCACCAAAAATTAAAACTGGCTCTAATACCATGAAATGGTAATTGCATAATTAATTATGAAAGCGAAAGTTTACATATAGGCAATTATAATATAGAAACAATTGTGAACAAAAGGCAGAAATAGAAAGTAACTAAACTAACATACATTACAATAATGACCATTAAATAATAACTAATAATACTTCAATAGTTTTTAGAGTTGTTAAGTGCTGTTTTTACTTTATATTTATAAGAGCAGTATTTTAGGTTTTTATTTATTTTTCGATTTTTAATTTGTTTTAAATTAAATTTGCATATATGGCTGATTAATAAGTTATTACTTATTACTAGTCAAATTAGGATTCTAATTTATGTGCATCCTCTACTTCCGCACTTCATGCAACCCAAAGTAAGAAAAAAAAAAATAAAATCTCCGCATTGAGTCCATGCAGAATGACACATGTATAGATTAAAATTTAAACCATAAGTTTCATTTTTTGTTATGTCACTATGAGTTCTCAAAGCATGAGTGACAATAGGAGTCAGCAAGAGCCTAAAGGGGTTGAATCTGAGACTCTTAAGTACAAAAGTGGGGGGTGAGGCAACTAGTTTCATCGGGAGTGCACATTTTTATTGCCCTTCCAAGTTATTAAAAGAATTTACCAAGAGTCCCTTCAAAAAGAAGTCCCCTTTACAAAAATTTGCAACCAAGTTACAAGCAAAACTTGGGGCAATAGGGAGCACTATGCTATGGAGATGCAATTTCTATCAACTTGAAATTCAAAGAAGCAATAATGCACACCTCCTTCATGTTCAAGGCAAAAACGTGTGGAGCTATGTGACCAGTTTTCACTCAAACAAAGGGATGAAATAAATGGATTGTGGAAATTTGTTGATCAAAAAACACCTACAGCTGCTACTATGCCACCAATGCGTCATGCTCCTCCTAGTATTAGAACTTTCCAAGGGCCACAAATTCCTACTTTTTTCACATAGTTTAGGGACATCATAGACTAACAGGACACAAAAAATGACTAATACTAAAAAGTAGTGATGCTGCCAACACGGTCGCAGAGCTATTCGCTATGTAAAATAAGGATAAGGCAAATGAAGCCATTGGCAAATTCTTCTTTGCCAATGGCATTCCATTCCATGTGACTAGCTTTCATTATAAGGAGGTTGTGGCAAAGATAGTAAGTGCAGGACTGTCATATGTGCTACCAAGAAAGACAAAACTGGGTACAGCCATGTTGGATAAAAACTATTCCAAAATTAATAACCATCGATGGATAAACAAACATTAGGCATCGTTCACTCATCAACATCATGGTCGCATGTACAGAGAGCCTTACTTCCTTAGGATTTTCAATTGTTCAAAACTTCAAAGCACCACAAAGATACCAATTTTCGGTTCCAAATCCTTAGAGATGATATTACAGAGGTTGGTCCAGAGAAAGAGATGCAAGTAGTTACAGATGCAACCTATATGTGCAAGGTTACAAGGAAGTTGATTGAAGCAGCCTTCAAACATACTTGGTGAACTCCTTGTGTTCATAATATGAATAATGCACTCGAGGGCATTGGCAAATTTTCTTGGATCAAATAGGTCATTAATGATGCTAGAGATATGCAAATATTTATTTACAACCACCACACTTCACAATCACTTTTCAGAACCTTCTCCAAGAAGGAATTTCTGAAACCCATACAGATTAGATATCTCTTGAAGAGGATGCTTAAATTGCAAGAGGGATTGCAACTAATGATCATTATAGGAGTGTTATCATTGGCCCAATTCTAAGTCAAAGCAGGGGAATGGGGTGAAGGAGATGGTAAAGGGGAATGCTTTACATTTCTCCACTCTTCACAATGATTAGATATGGGAACACATGCACCTAGCCTTTGAGAGGTGTAAGAGTGCATTGTCAATATGCTCAACCAAATGAAGGCCAATGAACAAAAGAAAAACCCCAATCTTGGTTCTATCATGAACATCTTCAACCAATCATTCAATAGAGGCAGGAGAATCTCAACACTCCCTTGCAAATGACAACCTATGCATTGAACTCAAAGCGGCATGTGCAAAGGCTAAGCAAAGTTGTCCCTATGCAAGATGCTAAGGTGAAGGTGAGGTTCATGGCAGTTAATCACAAGATGTACAATGCAAATAATGCATCAATAATTTGTAATAACTATACAAAATTCTCCACTCCTGGCAGATATCTAGAAGAGGCCAATCTAGAGAGGGAGACTATGGCATAGGACGACCCAATTTTGTGCTGGGCCATACATGGGCCTACTTTGATAACCACACTAACCATTAATCTGTTGTCCAAGTTTTTAGTTCTTGTACTACTGAGACGAACTAGTCTACTTATAAGTTCATCCAGTCAATTAAGAAGAACAAGCTTACCTTTAGGAGGGCAGAGAAGCTTGTAGATGTATATAGCACTTTGTGTCTTGATGACCACAACATGCTTACATACAAGAAGAGTCCAGCAGCCCAATGCAATGTAAAACCAAAGGAGCCAACACGAGATGATGACTAGCAAAAACAAGATGGGTTGGTATTGGTTTGGAGGAGCTTGACCTTGAGAAGTCCTATAGTGTGAGTTAAGACAAGAGTGGCACGGAGTTTGGAATTGATCAATGGCATTGAGCCTATTGGCCAGTTGTATTTAAATTTTGAATGTACTCATCATTTGAATAAAATATAGTAATGTTCAGTATTTTGAATTTTCATTGTAATACGATGTTAGTATTTCAAGTTTCATTTGTAGTATATATATTTGCATCATCATCCCCAAACCAAGGCCCTTGGTCCCTTCCTGGAGACCTATCCCCACTATCCAAAACTGTGTAACCCTGTTATTAACTTAGTTAAAGACTGACCAAAGTGGAGTTTACAAAAAGGTTCAAACTTCAAACTTCAAAATACATATGATCAAATGTAGTTAGAATTTCCATCTACCTATGTTCAATTCAAACTTCAAAATATATGTGGTCAAATGCAGTTAAAATTCCCATCTAACCTAATAGATCATTTATTCGCATCTAATATAAATATCACACAGGCATGATCCAATGCAGATGTAGACATTAACCAACCAACAAAGATGGTATTTTCATCAAAAAGAAGACTCCTTTTGACAGGGCACGTCCTTGAAATTAGAAAATACAAACCTGTAAGACCCAGTTGCCATATGAAGTCCATTACCACCAAGGCAGCACTCAAACTTATCAAATATCGAATCATTTTCATACAAATCACATAACTGCCAAACCAAGAGAGTTTGTCAGTAATAATCAAAATATATACTATAAATTCAAATATGTATTGATAGATTTAAACAAACATGAATATTTATAATATCCCCATCTAAATGACAGAGGGAAAGCTTGTATAAGAAGCTAATGATTTATTTTTTTAATCGTATTTTGGAAAGAATTTCAAGAAAAAAAATATAATGTTTCCAATATTTATTGCCCTACAACATATTATTTCTGCAAGCACAAATCCATCAGATTATCTAAAATTTGAGTTGAAGCAGACAGAAAAATATTTTTGCAGTCACTAGGTCGCCTATTATGGGAACGCTGGAACTTAGTTCTTAAATATAGATGCTAGTCTTATATAAAGATTAGGGTTAGCTACCAAGTAAAGAAAGGAAATTAAAAAGGTCTACAAAACATCAGTGAGATCCTCCCCTACCTCAAAAGAATGTGATGCTTCAGAATTCATAGCTAAAAGCAACCAATAAAAAGAGTTTCAAAGAACTAAGTCAATCGCTTTTTAATATTTTATTGTTTGGAAGAAGTATTTGAGTCAAATCTGAAAATCGAGAAAGTCATCTAAATGGATAAACTCCAAATCATCCTTCATAAAGTTATAATTAAATATCTTTTTTAACAGATTAGAAATAACACTAATTGCACAACAAGTACCAATCGTTGGAAAATCACTATCTATCAATGTAGATGTGCATTTTTAGTTTCACATTTCAAACTCACAATAAATCTTTGAAACAACAGCCTGCAGTGGAACTCTCTAGTGAATACTTTCCAATTAAAAGACAACAAAAACAACTAATAAAAGACAGATGTGTGTGTTAATGAACGTGCATTCCTTGCCTTAATTCTAATCTTCACATATATCTACCCAAAGAAAGCATGGTCATTGATATTCCTTCCAGAATACAGCCCTAAATAAACCATCACAAAAGGAACCAGAAAAATCACACAGAATTCAGACTCAGTATGATATGTGGTAACAACAAAATTTTATCAACAATTTGTGTACTTTGACTATGCTACTATGACCACATCGTAGTATACTAGGAATGGATCGAGTCCCATTTTGTCAAAAGAGACACAGCTAACCATACAAAATCCAATATGCAGAAAGTGAAATGATCTCTGGCAAATAAATCTTCCTAAGCAACTTCTAATTCCATGCAAATGAAGGCAAACTGACTCAAATGTAATTGTCATTTGTCTTCTAGTACAAATGTTAACCTGTCATAAGTCCATATCATTGTTTCCCAAATAACTGTTTTCTGATTTCAAATGCAATAACAGATAGATGTACAACCGCTGCCTACACTTACAAATTCCTCAACATATAATAAACAGATTAAAATTAGCTCATTTAGTCAGCAATAATACAAATCTACAATTGGGCATTTGCTTTGAAACTTTCCAGTCAGGTATCTCAAATAGAATAATTGACAATTTAGATAAAATAACAAAATAGGAACACTGACCTTAGGCCTTAGATATTCATGAACCTTGAAAGTCGCAACTGGACTTGATTCCATGTTTAAGTCCCACAGCTGCAGACAAAGATAAAATGGACATAGAAGATATTAACCTACCATATTACAAGCACTTATCATATTAATAGAAAAACAAAACAAAATTTTCAATACAATATGCTTAATATTTTTTGCAAAGTGCATTTGCTACAGACTAAAACATGATACTTAATAAAACATCCAATTAATAACAGCAGTCTACATAAATGATGAAACATACTACTAATGTTGTGCATGAAGATTCACAATTGACGAAGAATCTTCATTAAAAAAAGAATACTCGGATGAAGGCTTGCATGTGAACATTTTAACTTAAATAAAAGATTAGCTTGAGAAGAAATTTAGTTTTGCAATTGAAGCTCTAGCAGCATGCAACCAGAGAGAGTGAAAGAAATTATAATACTGCCTATGACCAAAGTAGTTCAATGGGAGTAAAAAAAAATATAGTGAGACACAATAAGCAGTATCAGGATGACCAGAGAAAATCGCCCCAAACAAAGAGATAAAATTAAAAACAATCTAGACTGGATAGGATATCTGTCCCTAGTCTTGCACCTGAACCAAAACCCATAAGTATGGTCTTTCAATATATTCAATAGGGGATCCCTGTTTTCAAGTCTTTCAATTCCCCAAATGAAAAGAAATTGCTCAAATACTTCCTAGCATTTCTGACCCATTTCCATGGTTTTATATCATTTTTATTTTGTACAGAAAATTTGAAAATTATATATTTTCTGACCATGTATAAATATATATGTATTTATTTATTCCTTTATTCGTTGATTAATTGATTTACTCTCTAATTTATTTATTTACAGTGTGGGTGTTCCAGAACATTTTCAGTTCTGGGGATTCAAGGAATGTTGCTGAGTTCATCTTCCATTTTCTGGCAACTTAGTATTTTACCAATCACTAACCAACCTTCCGTGTAAATCACAAAAAAATAAACACTATTAAATTGCAACCAATAAGAAAGCATGTTAAAACAAGTCCAAAATAAATCGTGTACATAAAAAAAAGTAGTTTATAAAAGTTTATATCAATGACAGTATGACTGTTGTTTCTACAAAAATGCAAAGCAACATTCTTGTCGTTGATTCAATTTTGCAAATTGAAAAAACCAACAAATGTTACTAAGAACTTCTCGTAATGATTTAGAAAGAGAGAAGTGATATCTGCACAGAAGAAGGCATGCAACAGCCAAATGCAAAACTCACAAGGGCTATTTAAGCTGAATACAAATTCAATATACACAAGGAATAGCATGCTGTAATATCACAGAAAAGTAAACATAAAAAACAAAAACTTACAGCACACACTACAACAAATGACAAATAAAACAACCTTACACGGATAAACATAGTTTGTAAAACTTTTTTGTCGATGACAGCAAATGAATCATTTAAGAATAAACAAAGCGAATTTCACATGCTAAAAGGTACAAACAATACACTGCAAATTCAGCAAAGTCACAAGAATTTTTTAAGTAAATACACTGTCAATGGAAATTCTGAATGATATGCTATCAAATGTATTAGTAAAGTAAATTGTACCTTTAGGGTCATGAAATCACGACTCAAAATATGTCTGCCATCCTTAGCAAACTTTATATCAGAAACAGAAGCAATTATCTCGGTAAAAAATGATCTTGAACCAGGTGTTTCCTGCTCCTCAAATCTACAAAGATAGCATAAATGAAGTAAAAATTCAAATACATCATAACTCCACAATTGAAATGGTCTTTAGTATCAGCCATATAAGTGACATATAAGCATCATTGAACACCACATCTGTAAACCCTAAGAAGGACCACACTGTTTACAAAAGTAAAAAGCCCTTTGGTCTGGAAATCTCTATACATAAAGAAGAAAAATACTTCAGAAAGAAATTCTAAGGAAATGTCATACACTTTTGAATATCTGTCACATAAAGCCGATTGTCGCATGTCAATAAGTCGAATAGTGCCCTTTGAACTACTGTAAGCTAACATATTGCAGTGACTAGGGTGAAATTCTGCCGATGTTATCACCTCTGCAATTAACATAGGATATAATGATTCAGAATTTAAAAATGGACCAGCAGCAGGATTAGAAGCCAAAAATTTGGACAAGTCATTTGATAGATTACGGTCATACAACTAATGGATCCAAAGAAACCATTATTCGAATAAGGAAAAGAATAAGAGAGCTGAAAAAAGTTTCCTTGAGAAATAAAAGCAAATAGAAAATAAAGAATATCCAGATGCTCTAGGTATTCATGACAGTATTACATGATATAAGATACCCATGCAAACTTAAAATTTGAAATACTCATATTGAATGAGCAAGAGCCAACCTATGAATGACAGTTAAGATTTTCAGCATATCTGTAGAAATTCCTCCTTTGTCATCTTTCATATCTTTCTGATATATATTCCCAAATTTGTTATGAGCATTCAACCATCTACATACTTATTAAAAATTTAACCCATAATCTTTAGTTGTTTAGTGTCTTTCCAACAATTCTTCAGCCTAGAATCCTTGCTTTGTCCTGAGATGATAAATACTTTTTAAATGGCATTCTGTTAAGGGTATATGTAGACATTTGGAGGTTGTCATTGATGTCAAAATGATAATTAGATGATCTCCAAACATATGCAAACAGCAGATTGAGAAAACGGATGGTGATCATTATAATTGGGGAGTTTATGAAATGGCAAGATCATAAAAGACAAAGACTATACCTTCTTATGGCATGAAGTTTATGTCAATATGGTCGACTTTATAAAACAGTTGACTTCATCCCTGGTGAGTGATTATTAATGAGCAGAGATAAAAGTGAAGACAAAAATCTCTAAAGGCAGTGAACTGTTGTAAGAAAGGTGTAACTTTCTTAGAGAAAACTAATGATGCGATTTGTCACAAATAGATGCATAGTCAATGTCCAAACAAATAAGCATAAATGAGCATATGATGGAAGTCAAAATGGAAAATTGCTGATCTGGTAATCAGTTATATTACATACCAAAGATTATTATCAAGCAAGCCTGATAAAGAATGAAACATTGAAAATAAAGTGTTATGAACAATGGAGACTGGTGTTCCTTCAATATAGATGACTCCCGTAATAGTGATTGAAGTTATTTTTTCTAGAAAAGACAAGCGCATATGTTTGTCAGTAAAAACAACCAGCAGTTAATAAATAGGGATAATATTTGCGTGGCAATGAAATTATCATAAAAGAAATCTCTAACAAAGTCGGTGAACCAATTTATTAAAGACAAGAAACAATTCATATAAAACAAGTCAGCAAATCTTCAAAAGGAGCAATTTAATAGAGTTATTTCAAGTGATGCTATTTGCATCCAATAAGATCACTAAACAATTCATTTAGAAATATATTCTTTTTGTTATTCCAAAAGGTGCGGTTGGTTATGACCAAGAGATATATTACTTTCATAAAAGGACATAAGGATATATATAAAAACAAGATATATTGAGGATGGAAAGTGTGTATTGAGTTTAAAAAGATATAAAGTTTATATACCAAAGGCCTTTGATAAGAAGAAGACTGCAGCTTTATTGAAATAGTGTAATGCAGATATAAAAGAAAATCTATCAAGAGTATATGAAATGCACTTAATGTGCAAACATTAAAGAAGATAAATCATACATATACACCCGCAGTTACCAAAGGAGATGAAGGGTAATAAGGTGTGGTAAAAAATAAAGTTCAGTCCATAGAAGCGCAGGCATATGAATTTCATGTATGTAAAGAATATACCAAGTTGAAGATTGAAGTTTTAAAAGGAAACATCTAGCAGATTTATGGAAATATTTATGGTTGATTTATGATCAGGTTATAGACAGATTTAGAAGTGGTACAAGACCATCATTATAGCATTTTGTGAAGATTATTATGGCAAACTTGTGATCAGTTGAGAAGTTGACTATAACAAGATTTGTGAAGAATAGGATCATCCATCATCTGTCAAAAGGTAGAAATCTGAATGAGAGGTCGGTGCCTCTAACTGAGTGAGGAGTTGGTGCCTCTAGTGGGTTGATGGTAGATACCTACAAATTTGGAAAAGAAGTTTTCTATATAAAGGAAGCTATTTTGCCGTGGTTTTCTCCCGTAAGAGTTTCCACATATATATCTTGTATTCTACTTGTGTTACATGGTAGTTAAATTTTATGTGAATGTTTATATGAAATGAATATGCTTTGGAATTAAGTTATGTGCCTTTGTTATTAAGTTGAAAAAGTAAAAGTTTGATGTTATACTGATTCATCCCCCCTCTAAGTATAACCGTGTTCTCAACACTAAGTACAATAACTAACCCATGACCTTTAATTGTTCAGCATTTTCCAACAACTCCTTGACCTAGAATCCTTGCTTTCTCCTGAGACAACAAATATTTGTTAAAAATGGGATTGTGCAAGGCCCAAGCACAATTACCTCTCAAGTTTAGTTTTTCACAGTTTACGCCTTTCTTCACTGTCTTTTCTAGTCTAGTCGTCCAATTCAAATATACATGAAAACAATATGAACTATAATTCTAAAGCATGAAAACAATATAAACTATAATTCTAAAGCAACCTTACTCTGGATCATACTTCGTGATCCATCATCAGTATAGTTGAACAGTTAGCAGTTAAGTTTAAATTATGATTTTTTATCAGGATTCAACCATGTTACTTTTGAGTCAAACTCATTGTCCCATATTTCATGAGTAGTTGTTCACATGAACCTGTCTCTCATTACCATGAATGGTCCACTTAGCACTCATTGCATCTAGGTCATGCTCACAGTTGAAGCCTTGGGACTTCCTGGGATGTTACCCATCCAGTTCTACTCTGATTCAAGCATGCTTATCCATGTAGTATCACCTAAATGCAATGAGTGTTAAGTTGACCATTCATGCTCATGAGAAATAGGTTCATGTGAACAATCATTCATGAAATACGGGATTATGAGTTTGACTCAAAAACTACATAGTGAATCCTGATAAAATGCCATAATTTGACACACTGTGAAAACTACCTCCTTTTCAGTAAAGTTTATCCTATATTTTTCAATTTTGTCTACTCTTTTATGATTAGAAATAGTGTTGTAGGAAGCATTACATATTTCTTGACAATTTAAGTAGCCCTTCTGTTCCAGTTAAAGTTGAAACTCGATATAATCTCTAGGCATGTTATCTATTGTGTTTTAGTGTCATAATAAAGACCCATACAAATATAGTTTTCCAGTTCTCACTTAAAAAAAGCGGACTAGATATAGTGCTAAGTTCTTGCTACTACAGATCCATTACCAGTAAGCTCTTCCATGTTGGTAGGTTTAATATCAACAATATTGAAGCATTGATCACTTATTTCCAAGTTCCACAAATTTATGCGTAGATCATCTGCTGATATGTATGTTTCCCCATCACTGCATGACACAAAGAAAAACCAAATTTTGATATTAAAAATCCACTATCTACAAAACATATAAAGTTGAATGTTTAAAAAATTAAATATAACAGAAATAACTGTGCAACCAACAAAGAGATTTGGAGATTCAAAGTCAATTACTGTTGAAACATGCAGATAAAAACAATTGGCATTACTTAAGAGACTTTTACCTGCATTAATGAATAATGCCTATGGGGATAGGTGGAATGCCCATGAATGTTTGTGTGTCGATCTTTATTCTATTTTGGATATTATTATTTATTTCTTGTATCAAGTGTTTGGTCAGGGGGGTTTTGGGTACATATGCTGTGATTTTGTCTTATCACTGCATGCAGTGCTTTGAATTGCCATCAGCACAAGTTGTCAATAAAAATTTGTACTTTGGATTTCAATACATACCATGTCATACTTGCCAATAATTTTATTTTTGTGTTGCTTTTTAAGAGTATGAATCACGTGTGCGTGGATTTGCATATGTTTGGACTTGCATTGTGTATTGCGTACTACCATCATACTTGCTGACAATGTTCATGTGGACTGCCATCAAGGTGTGCATTTATGCGCCTAGACTTACATTCATGTGTGGTTTTGCTTCTGCTTGGGTTCAACAGTGCATTAGTTTCACCCTTTTCATTAATAAATGTGATTTTGCCTATGCTCATTGAGTTGAGCGTTGTGATTATGCATTTTGCAGCTGTATGTCAGAATCATGCTAGTGTTAGAAGATTTTCAGTTAGATATGTATTTTGATATTATCTCTTGGTGGATATTATATACTATGCCTCAACTATTTTGTATTGGTAATTACGTTTCATGTTATCCTTGACTGTGCTGGCGCAAGTTATCCCCAAAACTGATTAATTGGAGAACGTCAACTTGAGTATGTGTGATGTGTTTTACCTTCCTGTCTCACTCAAAATCGAACTATGAGGTGTCTTGTGTAGCCTTGTGAATGTAAATCCAAGTCAGATGATTACATCTTATCAAGCCATTTTATTTAATCATTTTCCCATAATATTTCTGACTTCTGCAATTAGATTTATTTAATGATTTTCTATAAGCTTATTGTGTGCTGGTAATAGATTTAATTATAATTTTTGTATTTTCTGCCAGGTATTTTACTGTTGTTGTGTGAAGCAATGACACCTATGTTTTACTGCAAAAACATATTATTTATTTAAGCAAAAAAATTGAATACTTTTCCTTTATGTTCTCCTCTCTTGGTCGTTAGACTCTGAATGTGCTGCCCTTGGATTCTGGTGTAGGATTCTTGGTCAAACAGTTGTTTGAATGTGTGTGGAAGGAGCTTCATTTCAATAGATTTCATCTCTCCTTCTTGTGGTGCTTTTGGTGGAGGATAAGGGTTTCATCTTCTCTTCTTTGTGTTAACTTTCCTTGTATGTTTGCCATGCCAACCTTAAGTGGACGCATTGGCATTCTTTTAGTAGGGAAAGACTGTATGGATGGGTAGTTGGATTGGTGAGAATCAATCCAACAATCTCCATTTTGTTCACATGGGGATTATTCATTTTTGCTGCAAACTATCGCAAAATTTCCTCAATCTTACATTTTTGGAAAAGAGTGTTTTCCATGCATAGCTCCAAAAGACAATGCTTGAATTATTGAATTTTGTTCTTTGGAAAGTTGGAAAATTTTGCTTTGAGGCCTCAAAAATTGTGAAGAAACTTCCATGTGCTTTGTTATGAAACTGGAAAGCAAGCAATTCTGAATTAAATGTACCATGTAGAAATATGTTGTGTTTATGTGCTTTTGTTATGAAGCCACAAGAGTTACCCTAGGCTAGAATGGAATGTACTCTTTCAACCATCCATTTGTATCTTGAATAAGATTAAGGCAACAAGATGTCTAAACAAAACATAAGTAAAATGTGTGATAGGCATGGTGGCCTGGCATCTGCAACACTGTGGATCTTGGGATAGACTTTCATTCCAATAACGGTTGATACTTGAAATGACCTCCATGGTATGGGGGCATGCTTCTCAACCTTCACATGGTTGATACTTGAAATGACACTCCATTGCGAGTACCTAGGACAACCCTCTCTTCCCTCTTGTACATCGGATGGCATATCTGACGGATGCTTGTGATATCTATACATAAGTCTGATTGGTGTGTTGTTCCCAATACATGTGCAGACATATATTGCGCCTTGTATGATGTTTCATGTGCATGCTTCATAGTGTTGGATGATCTCCTCGTGCATGTTTAATTGGTGTAATATTGTGATTAGATATTTGGGTATGTATATGTATTCAATAGTAGCCATTTATTCATGTATGCTTCCTTGGTGAACCTACATTTGAGATATAGAGATTGTATACTTGTCCAACCCCGTGTTTTGTGTGTTGATCTACCTGAGTCGATTGTCTCCTAATTTAAGGGTGGGACCTAAGGGTTCCACATGGTTGGGTGGCACTTGAACCATCATATGAAGTGCATTGTGGCACTGTCGAGTCGCATCTATATTACAAAAGCTGTGTTTGTCTAGTTAATGTCCATTAAAGTGTTAGGAAAAATCTCAGGGCATTACAATAGGACCCAAACAACTGAATTACCAGATGTGAATGGTTGTAGATTCCTCAAAAGATTATACATATACTTTATAAGAAATAGACAAAAGGTTATAGCAATGATCTGGAAGTGTTAAACGGCACAAATACTTGAATTTGCTATTGTTGAAAAGAAGGCAGCGTAGTGTAGATTCTCTCTCAGAGAAAGGTATCAAAGCCAGTGGCCAGAGACTAGATGATGGATGAAATAAAGTAAGTAGCAAAATTCACACAACTGCTAGTAAAAGTTAAAACTAAAACACTCTAAGGATGACAATTCTCTCAATTGAAAAGCTGAAACTGCTGTTGTAAGGAAAGAAAACAAAAGATGACAAACCTCTGAGGTCTATGAACCTAGTGAGAATTCCTCCACCATATCCAAAGCATACCCTCTGCTTCATGGATGCTGACCCAGTTGTCTCTGAAGGAGATTTCAAATTTTCAAGCAAGCAGCTCAGGCCTTAGGGATCTGGGCCTTTTCTTTGGCCAACACCTTGAAAATGGATGCTTGTTTTTTAAACCAACATATGCGGAAGTAGACAGGCTCTGGGGCTCAACAAATGCCCATGACAACCAAAAGAACTAGACCACTTTTCCAGAAGACTTTCTTCACTTCTCTGTGAAAATGGTTCAAGGACACATGGCTTGTGTAGGAAACTGCAACTTATGGACTTCCCTACCAGACTATCCTTTTCCAGGAATATTTACTAAAGTGGGCCTTCTATTCTGCTGTAGCTTTCTAGCTTTTTGCATTTGTTAGATGTCTTGGTATTTCAAAGCCAATGTTTTGAAAATTTATAATTAAATGGCTTCGACCACAAATGTTTGCTGATTTGTCAGCTCTTTTACTTAACATTAATAGATGGACGTTTTAAAAATCAAAATAAGGGGAAGAAAAAAAGCACAAAAAAATCTACTTCTAAAGGAATGAATGGGCCTGCTTTAAACTAGTTGATTGAAAACAACAAATGGATAAAATAATTCAACATTGGCAGAATATGATGCCAAGGCAAAGGTTATGTTTTTCAGGTTACGATACAACCAGTGCAACTTTAATTTGAATTCTATTACATTGATGACATAAATAAGATTTTAGAAAAATCTCTAACCAGATTGTTTTGGTTGTTTTATCAATAAAATTCTAACACTGCTATTGATATACCTATAGCAGTGTAGGAATAGCATGTAATTACTTTAAGCATTCAGTTTGGAATTTTCGTGTTTGGAAAAAGATGGCTGTATCTGGGTGTCTTCCAATTTAGCAGTGACTGAGTCTTTAGTTACAGTGACTAAGTTCGATGTTGGTTTCGTACCTGTCCACACCTGTCAAGCAGTTAGAACTGTAGTGGACTGGAATGAGGAGGGTGTGTGGTCAGTTAGTTAGAACTTAATTTACTTTAAGTTAGAATCAGTTAAATAAGGAACAAATTTGCCAGTTATCTGCCATCAATGTAAGGAAAAACTTATCAGTCAACTGTCATCAATCAAGAAATGACCACCTATGATTGAGAAGGAGAATTATATAATGCACTGGAAAGAGGAGAAGCGATACACTTGAGATATGACAAAACAAAAACCATTTCATTTCCATGGTGTAACAGTGTGTTTTCACAGGAAACCCTTCAGGAGCAGGGATCAGACCTTTCGAGGACGGAAAACATTAAGCAGCAGGTCAGCATTCAGACTCACATCTGAAATATCAATAGTGTCTAGTTCCACATGTGGACGTGTTTATAAAGCTGTATTAGTTTGATGAATATCAATATGCTTATGTACTGTTTTAGAGAAATGTATATAAATTAATAAAATATTATTTACTGTGATATTTCTGGGTTTGTTATTTCGTATGGTTTTAGTTCAGATCTTTACAGCTGGCTTCCTCGCTGACACAGGAGTCAATCAAGATCCACTTATCAAGGTGACAGTGCTAAGGCACAGATAAGTGGGCAGGCCAGCAGGCCCAGATAAGGCTAAAAGTTAAGCTTACAGTCAGACTAAACTGTGATTATTGCTAACTAGAAAGGAGTTCAGTTAAAATTGCTAATATTGTTGTTTGCTTGCTCTGCATAAAAGAAAAAGATATGAAATAAGAAAGGCAGCTGCTCCATTAATAATTATCAAACCTTATCAAAGGAGTGGGTGCTAAAAGATAGGCTCCAATAAGATTGGTTTGTATTGCATTCACCCTATTTTCTCATGTTGAGGACTTGGTGCAATCCAATCAATAAGTGGTCACATCTCAATAAATTCATCCCTCCACAGTTTTATCATTATTTCCGTGATTAATTGTTTATTGTCAATGTGATGTCCCCATCCAGACAATCAAAACACGATGATGCCACTCTAGAATAGAAATTAAAAATTAAATAATAATACAATTAAAATATAAAATATTTATTTAACCAACAGACAAGATTTAATATATAATTTATATTTATTAAATATCAATATTAATTTCATATTTATTAAATAATAATAATAAAAGTAATATAAATAAATGAATAGTAATAAAATAAATATCTAATGAGAACATTCGAGTAAAGACAACTATGATACATGGACGATTCACCATATGCTAAATAATATCATGACTGAGACAGCCAGATAGAACACGCATCACCATATCCATAGATGTTGCCAGATGTGTATCGTTAGGATTAATATCGATCAATGTTAAACGATAGTCCTAGCCATTTATTAAAGCTGAGTCGAAGAACGGATGCTCCAAATACGATTCCATACAGAGTTCGATGGTCGGGAATGTATTCTCAGCAGCATGGCCATGATTACGAACATGAAGGAGATCACGATTATCGCTGAAGACACCAAGCATTTTATGGTATGGCTCAGCAATCGATTAGGTATATACAATGAATTGAAACACGATGTATTGATCAATAATATTAAACAACAATTATGATTGTATCAATGGTGAGCAATACCGCTGATGAATAGAGAGTCTCCTTATCCAGATGAAATAATATGTAAACCAAATATGATTTAAGGTAAACCAACTCCGTCATCCAAACCAGCTTCGATTAATGATAAAAATCAACATTAATTGGAAGATAGCAATTCGTATTGAGATGATTATGTTGGCAATATGGAAAGGTGTGATTAGTTAAGTTTGACCAAATATAAGAAGAGATGTGATTCGTTTATGTTGTGAAGAGACGTAATTAGGAAGGGATATGTTCTTTCATAACTCAAGAGGTGCATCCCTTCTATCTAGCAGGGTATAAGAGGAAGATCAAAATCAGTCATTTGGGGATCATCGAACATTTTCTTCTGATATACATATCCAAGGTTGATCTGCTCTTTGAGCAAATTGCCTCTATGCAAATCAGTGGCAGACATTATTGTGAATCAGACACAGTCAGCCAATTACGTATACATCAAGATCAGATCAGACAGCAATTTTCTTGAATCTCGGTCCTATTAAAGGACAGTTATAATATCAGACCCTCTTTGACCGAGAATTCAGATCAGTTATTAATCTCGCTATTTCTATTAAGATATAGATATGTGTTCAAATGTCAAACCATTACAAAAAGACTTATTTCTTTAAGCAAACTGGAAGTGATTTCCATGTATCTGCAAGCTTTAGTATTGCCTAATCTAGGAATATTAATAAGGGGACATTACAGTCAAAGTTATTTTCCTTGTGTCTAATAATGTTTGATGTATTCAGATTCCTGAATTCAAATCCTTGGTTTCTGTTTTGTTATCAGCTTATCTGATTGGGCAAATATGCAAGGAGATGATAATGTGAAGAGAGACTCCCTACCCACAAGAAATTTCTGATACCGATAGAAAACATCTTCTAGATTGAAGACCCTGTGATCCATGATAAAGTGCCTAGAAAGGAGTTCAATCTGCAACAGTGATGTGACAGAAGAAGAGCACAGTTAAAGGAAGTAGAGGTTTCAGACAGAATCAGCAATTAAGGTTGTTGGAGAAAGTTGGAATGGCATTGGACATCTCACAACCGAATTTGGCAAACAAGAAATTTTGAAAGAAGGGTGTTTCTGTCTTCTGTGCAAAACTGCCAGGTGGTTTTATCCTGGTACATGGCAGTTTCATCAGAAAAGGCAGCATATTGCCAACAAATGTTTTACAAGTAACACTGGCAATTTTGTTACACAGCCAGCAATTTCTTAATCACCCCCTGATGATAAGCAGAAGTTTCATTATGTGACAAAAAGCAACCCATGGCATACCAGCTTCCTCAATTCTCCACATCCTTTAGACTGTTCAGTTTCCATTTGAGACTTGAGTTTGTACAAGTCTATATAACTGTTTCACATGTCGCAAAGCAGCGAAGAGGAGAAATTAGACAAGGGAAAGCATTAGAGGAAGATAGTTGTGCATCCAAGGTCCACTAGAGATTCAAGAAGATGGAGAGATCCTAGAGGTTGAAGATCCCTAAATCCCAAGGAATAAAGCCTAGGAATAATTGTGAAAGAGTGATCAGACTGTCCTCTACTAATAATGTTCTTCCTATATCCATTGATTCCATTAAGATATGTCACCAGCTTCTACAATACTGCAGCCAAATTGCATAAAGTCGAAACCTAGGAAACCCAGGGACACATCCCTGGTCTTTAAAACCTCGTCCCCATACCGGGGGACATGGGGACAGCCAAGGAACATCCTCATGACATCCCCTTTTATGCCTGATATTGGAAACTGCGTCTGCTTTTTCGGAAATGCCATCCCCTGACGTCAGGAGCGTCTAGCCGTCCTGGGGACAGCTGAAGACATATGGGACGTCCTATTAGGGTTGAAGGCAGACTGGGGCAAAAAACAATATTAAATATAATGATGAATAATAAGAGGCAAAAATGACAAATCACAATAACACAAAGATTTAACATGTTTCACCCAATGTGGGCTACATCCACTTCTTTTCTATTATTTAGTGAAGAGCAAATTACAATATGATATACAGCCATAATACAATGCCCTCATAAAAAAGGGTTGCCTTCTAGGGCAAACAAAAGTGCACAAAATATCCACCGTTAGATATATGACCTAATGATAAAATGATATAGGGGGAAAACACGATTGACACTAACTGATATAGGGTGTAGACACGGCTGACAAAGTCACCAAAATTTAAGCCTAGCAACATTATCAGTCGCCACATACCAACGATCTCCCACTTGGTGACTGATCAAGCTCCACACCAAACAATCTGCCACTTGGAGATTAGCTCCCACTGGATTGACACACCTAGACATGGCTTGTTTCTCATTTCCACTATTATCATGCTTGAAGGCCAACACAAACTGAGTAGGAAGTTAGTTTCTCTCAAGTTACTGCCTTGGTCAACATGTCTACAGGATTCCTGATAGTGTGTACCTTCTCTAAATTCAACTGTCCATCCTCTAAAACTAAGCATATGAAATCGTACATGAGTTCTATGTGTTTCGTCTTAGAGTGAAGGGTTGAGTTCTTTGCAAGACAAATGGCACTCTGACTATCACTATACAACTTGCTATTCTCGTGCTGCTTTCCTAATTCTTCCATAAACCTTTGTAACCAAATCATCACCTGACTAGCCTCGGTAGCAGCAACATACTCTGCTTCTGTGGTGGAGAGTGCAACAACCTTTTGCAATCGTGAAATCCAACTAACTGTTGTTCCACCTACAGTAAACACATACCCTATTGTGCTCCTCGTGCGATCAATACCTCCTGCTAAATCTGAGTCAACATATCCCTAGAGAGTAAAATTAGAACCTCCAAAAATAGTGACCGAGTACTAATACCTCTCAAATACTTGAGAATCCACTTTATTGCATTCCACAGCTCTTTTCCAAGATTGTTCATATGCCTGCTCACAACTCCCATTGCATGTGCAATATTTGGCCTTATACACACCATGGCATACATCAAGCTGCCAACTGCTAAAGAGTATAGAAGCTTGGACATGTAGTCCATATCTTCATGTGTCTTGGGACAAGACGCATCTCCTTAGTCAATTCAAAATGACCGGGCAAAGGTGTACTAACCAGTTTTGTATCCTACATCTAAAATCTTTTCAACACCTTTTCTATGTAATCGATTTGAGACAATGTTAATGTGTGATTTTTCTTGTCTCTAATTATTCTCATACCAAGGGGTTCACCCAGCAGCGTGACGGTAAAGTCATGAACCCCGGAATGGGGAGGTCCCATGTTCAACTCACACCGCCACAGATGAGTCGGCGTAGCCCCAGGCAAGGATGGAGTGATAAGGAGGCCGCGCTTCACGAGTGGAGAGATAAGGAGGAACCGTGATTGGTGGAGTGATAAGGAGGTTTTCGCTCGCCGCTGTGGAGGGATAAGGAGAGGACTGCTAAATAGAACTAATACTTAGAGGTGTTAATACCTCAGATATGTAAGGCGGGGATGAGGCCCCCCAGTTTGTGGCCTCACCTGGTAATTGGACCAGGCTAAAAATCCATGTCACCGATCAAAAAAAAAAATTATTCTCATACCAAGGATTTGTTTTGCTGCACCCAAATCCATCATAGAAAATGACTTTGCTAATTTCTAGTTTAAATCAGTTATATGTTGCATATTAGATCTGGCAACAAGCATGTCATCCACATATAATAACAGGATAATAATGTTGTCATTGTCCAATCTCTTAAAATAGCCACAATGATCAAAATGACATCTATTGTAACCTTGTTCAGCCATAGAGCTACCAAATTTCAAATACCATTGTCGAGGTGCTTGCTTTAGGCCAAACAAGTTTTTCTTTAACTTGCACACTAAATCCTCCTTACCTTTGACCTCATAACCCTGTGGTTGTTACATATAAATTTCTTCCTCCAAATCACCATGGAGAAAAGTTGTCTTTACATCTAAATGTTCAAGATGCAAGTCTTTTATAGCCACAAGACTTAGAATAGTTCGAATTGAAGTCATCTTAAGAATGGGAGAAAATATTTCATCAAAATCAATACCTTTTTTTGTGCAAAACCTTTCACAACAAGTTTGGCCTTATATCTTTTCTTGCCTCCATGTTCTTCCTTTATCCTATAAACCCATTTGTTTGGCAATGCTCTTTTATCTTCAAGCAATTCAACCAAATCCCATGTCTTGTTTTGTATCAAAGAGTCCATCTCCTCTTTCATTCCTTGCTCCCACTTCTTTCTAGTTTCAACCTGCATTGCTTCTACATATCTTGTTGGTTCACCAAAATCAGTCAATAATACCTAATATAATGAGGGAGAGTATTGTTCAAGGGGTCTACTTATCTTGGTCGATCTTCTTGCAAGAGTTTGAGGTATCTGTTGTTGTTTTGGTTGCTCAATATTTTCTAGCACTGAGGATCTCATCAAGCATTGTGTATTCTGTGATTTTCTTATCTTGTTTCTTTCCCTGCAATTGATCTTTATACATAATATTTTCATTGAATATGACATCTCTACTTCTAATGATTTTGTGATTTTCATAATCCCATAAACAATAACCAAGTCCAAAATCATTAACTCCATATCCAATAAAAGTACACTTCTTGGATTTTGCCTCTAGTTTTGTTCTATTTTCTACGTCAATATGGACAAACTCTTAACAACTTAAGGTTTTCAAAAATGAGTAATTTAACTTTTTCACTACTCTATTTATTGACAGTAGTATCCACAACATCTACCCAACATTGTAATGGCAATCCTGCATGCAATCTCATACTCCTTGCAAGCTCCATGATTGTTCTATTCATCCTTGTATATTCGTAAATAAATCATGGATCTCTGCTTTGCAATTTCATGGGCATCTTTGTTTGGAAATCGCAAGGGTTTATGATCTTTTGTTTTTTTGTGGGCTTCTTTCTAAAGGTTTCGTGACTTCTTTTGCAACAAAATCGTGGGAAATTCTGAGGTTTTATGTGTTGTTCTTTTTTCGAGGGTTTTCAGACCTGAGTCTGCGAAGTCTTCTTTCGTGGTTTTTTTTCTGCAAATAGCGGCACGTTTTTCTGCAACCTACGTCTTTTTTTTTGGCACGATTTCCGACATGACAGATTTTCACGACCTTTATTTTTTGTGATTCGTGTTTTGTTTTGTGTCCGGCTTTTTTGGTGAGCGGCACGATTTGCGCAATTTTCGTTTTTTCTAGCGGCACAATGTTTTTTTCACGGGCCTATTTTTTATCGTGGTTTTTTTTGTGCCCTCCCGTACATTTGGGCGTCTGGAGTTTTGTGGCGTTTTTGTTTTCCAGTTCAACCTACGTCATTTTTTGGTGCTTTTTTTTACGAAATTGCATATCGTTGACGTCCATAGTGTGGATTTCGGCTCGGATTTTTTGTTTTTTTTTCCTAGAAAAAAATTAACTAGGTTTTTAATTTCTTCCTTAAAAATTATTTTTGGGGTTTATAATTTTTTCCCTTAAAAAAACATTTGGGGTTTTTTTATTTTCTCCACAAAAAATCATGGGAGGGTTTTGCTTGATTTTTTTCCTCAAAAATCAAGGTTTTGTTGCGCAAAGTTTGGTGTTTTGTTGTGCGACATTTTTAGGTTTTCACGATTTTTCCTCAAAAATTGTTTGTGGGTTTTCACGATTTTTTCGTCAAAAATTGTTTGTAGGGTTTATAATTTTTCCTTAAAAATTATCATTTGTAATTCGCAAAGTTCACATGGGATTCTGGTTATCTGAGTTTTACTGTTTTTTCCACAAAAATGATGATTTGTAACCTCAGATTTCAAGGTTTGACGATTTTTTTCACAAAAACCGTGCTTTGTTGCAGTTTGTTTTGGGTCACACCTGAAGTTGTTGGGGCAAACATCTACAGCCATGGTATGTTGCGATCTATTTTGGAGTTGCTAGAGTAAACAATGCTCAATGCTCTTCTACAAAAATTTTTGCAGTTTTTGTCAAAATCGTGTTTGTTGCTCATTGGAGGGTTTGCCGATTTTTCCTCAAAATCGTGGTTTCAGGCTTCTAAGGATTACATCAAGTTTGACGGTTTCTAGGACTCTTGGTCATTAACATTCTGCAGATCCTGGGAGGGTATTTGTAGCAGCAGAGTGTTCTTTGCATTGCATTTGTGATCAAAAAACTCGCAGTGTCTTTTGTAGGGTATCGAGTACGATGACCATTAGGGAGGGTACTAAAATCATATTATATTTATTCAATAATGGTCATCTTAGTTGGCATCTTCATGGTCATCTCAGTTGTCAACTTAGTTAGCTTTTTAGTTGGTTTAGTGTTTTCAGTTCAACTATTGCTGCTTTTATTAAAACACAGTTCACTTTTTAGTTTTTAGCTATTTAGCTTTCTTAAACATTTTTAGCTTTTTAGCTTCAATGGCCAAAGTGAAGTTCAGGGAAAGGCACCATGGCATTCATGCCAGAAAAACAAGAATTAATGCGACTTTCAACAAGGCAAAAATCATCCCAACACCTATGATCAAGGGGTCACATTAGAAAATTTCAAAAATCACAACATTTCAAGGGAACCAAACACAGATGGTGCTTCACACACACACAGGTAAACAATGCAATTATCTATCCTGCTAAACAAGCCACATTCCTCAAGGATGCTAGAGAATGGATTGCCAAAGAGATGGAACTTCTTAGTTTCAAGCACAGAACTTTTAAGCTACTATACATAAAAATGGCAAAAGCATAAACAGAAAAAGGAAGGCACCAACTCTAACAAACACACTCACAATAAGACAGTCGGTAGTGCATCTGAACAAGCCACGTTCCTCAAGGCTGCCTAAGAATGGATTGTCATAGACATGAAACTTCCTTATTTCAAGCTCAGAGCATCTCAACTACTATAGATAAAGAATGCAAAGGATAAACACAATAAGGAAGGCACTCTTCTAACTACCACCCTTACAATCCTGTAGAAGCCAATGATTGAAGTATAAATTTATTAATTAAAAAGGTGTCCACCCAGCCTCACTCCCTATGCTCTATCATTTAAAGTGGAAAATAATAATACAACTCAATCATCATTACCACGATGGGTGACCCTCAATTTGAAGAAAGCAAATGGTGTGTTTTATGCACATGAGATGTGAAATGTACATTTCTTGTGTTTTGAAGTGGAATTTCTTAACGCGTCGTGCTGCTTTATCTTCTCCATTCTTTACCTAGTGGTTTTTTGGTTCTAAGTCATCTTGGTCTCTCCTTGGTTCTTGGCTCTGCTTAACAATTTCGGCCTTTGCTGCAGTTTATGTAAGTACATTTCAGAGATTTTCAATCAAGTCTGTAGAGTGGATTTACAAACACCGGCTATCGTTGAGAAGATAAGAAATCTGCAGAGCTTCTTTAACATCCTTCAGCCTACTGGTTTTTTGGTTTAGGTGTGTAATTTTAATCACGTGCTTTTTTCCTATTTTGCTAATAGCTCCATTGTGGAGTTCATTGTTTGTTTCTCTTCTCCCTGCCTCTCTTTCTAGTCTTGTGTAGGACCTCCATGGCTAGGCTAACCCCTCATCTAACCCAAGAAAACAATTACCAAGGCCCTCATGGAGCCCTTTGGAAACATAGGTTTAAACAATCTCAAGATGTATAGAAAATGCCACCAACTTTCCATTTAGCTTACCAAATGCCATGATGCCATTTCGACCTCTTGTACCCAAGTCTTAAAAAATATAAAGTACCTAGGGCTGGCTAAAGATACTAGCAATTTGGTGGCTTCCAAAACCGTCCCATTCTCATTACTTTTGGATCCTCTCATCTGCCATTCCAAATGTTATTTGTTTAACAATGCCTTGGCCATCACAAAATTTAACCAAGCTCGAAACACTAGCTCATTGAGGACCAATGAGCTTATTGTGAGAGAATCCATCACAAATGATTTTAAGCTTCTAGCTAAGGATTTCGCAATAATTAAGGCCACCTAATCTCTTCTATATTCAAGAAGTAATCTTCGGCCAAGGATTTGCCCATGGAAGCTTACCCCTAAATCCCTCAAACCCATTATTTAGGTTTAAAAATAGAATAATTGAAACTATTGGTTTTGAAGCAGTATACTGATCATCCAGAAAGCAGTCCATCAAAGGCAAAGAAATCCATTCCCTGTTTCATAGATTCAATTCCACTCAGGAAGACCCCAAATTTGAAAGATTTCAATCAAGATGTCATCACCTCAACAAAGCAGAACTTCTATATGACAAATTTGAAAGATTTCAATCTATATGACATATGCACTAGATGCCCAATGCATGGCAAATTCTATATCATTTGCACCTTAGACTTGTTAGCTAGATGCATACATGGAGAAAGGTCCAAGTACAAGATTCATGACTACTTGCAGATATTGATAAAAAACCTTTAATTAGTATGAAACGAGATGTAAAAAGTGTGGTTCACCCAAATCCCCAGAAGTAAGTATTTTACTTAATTACTCAGTGTTGCCAATCCACAAGCTCTAGCCCCCCAGTTCGGGTCCAGTCTAGCTTGGGTACAAGTCCAAGTCCAATCCATAGTTGGGGCCTCCCAGAGTCCCACCAAATGTCAATGGGACCGTCAGGGATGAACCCAAGCATACCAGCAGTGAATTTGGCTGTTTTTAACTTCTAATTTGACACAAAACAAATTTACACACACACATTGACCCCACGAAATCCTAAAACGTGATATAGAAGACATCTAAAAGACAAAAACAAACTCATTTCTCATATTGTGAATGAAAAACAAAAATATTATTTATCCTTGCTGCACTGTTTTCCTGCTTGCCATTGCACAAAGTTGAGGATCAATCGATAAACGTTCTAAATTGATTTGTTTGTTATCCTATGCATTTGCAAGAGTTCATTTGTTGCCAAGTAGTTCATAGAGGAAGATTTCTACAAAAGAGGTAGGTTTTTTTCGAGTTTTCAGCTTTTTTTTTTTTTAATGAACTCTCTTGTTTTGTTTTGAAGATTTTGTTTTGTTTTTTATCTTCTATGAAACTATAATTCATACTTAATTGTTTTCATTTGTATCAGTTCTTCAAATGTGTTGTTTATTAAAATTGTGGTCATAGGTATTACAATGGCATCCAATTCTAGCTCCATGGGCCAACCCAACTTCAAAACAAACCCAACTCTCCCCTTTGGAGATATGTTGAAATGGTACAACAACTTCCAAGGGTAAAGGTTATGTTTGCATTTGTATGGATGTGATGTAATATGTTCAAGCTCCTACAGTTGAGTGGAAGGCCATTTGGGCAACATCCATAGACTAGGCATCAAACTTTGCCCAAGTAAAGATGGCAAACCCATTCCAAAATCACAAGTCTTGGCATATATTATTGAGCAAGAAAAAGCAGATTACTCAACAGGCCATAAATCAAATCATTCTTTGTTAAAGAAAGGATCCCAAGGGATGAAGCCCTCTCTACCACTTCTAATCTTCAACTTATAAAGAGTCGCCCATTTTTGTCCACACATGAAGAACATCTTGTGGCCTATACACATAAGAGATAAAAGGAAACGTTGGAAATGGCATTTCAAAATGCATCTTGGGAGATTGTCGATCAACACATAGCAATATGTCTCTATGCGAAAGGATTGGGATTCAAAGTTGTTCACTCACAATATTGGCAACAAATGATGAAAGCAATTAATGAGGCTCAAAAAGAATACAAGGGCTTGAGTTTTGAGAAGGGTAAAAAAAGTAAAGTTTGTAACTGTAAGTAATCCTTGAAGCCTATAAGGGATTCATCGGCCAAAACAAGGGTGTCCATTTTGATAACTTTATAGATCAAACCAATAACAGCATGCAGAAATGAAACAATAAACAAAAGTTCCTGTTGATGTGTTTTTCATGCACATGTGAACACAGAATAAAATACCTAAAGGTACCTTATCCTCTCTTGAACAAAGTTGCCAACTGCTGAAGATCTCGCCGAAGGATCAGTCAAAGTAACTCCAAGGTTCTTGTATGTAGGGTCTCTACGTGTGGATAAGCTTCTCACGGTATGATGTGATTTTGCTGGAATCACAAGGGGACTTACATTCGACAACATGTACGTCTGATTTGCTTTGGATATTGCTGGAACGTGAGATTTTACTAGTCCTAGATTTTGAAAAAAAAGAAAAAAGGAGAAGGGTTGAAACGGGATCTATTTCTAATACTAAGAATGTAAGAGCAATGAATGACCTTTGATGAAATTCTAACTAAGTCTTGCTTTGACATCCCAGGACCATCTCCACAAGGTTAGTGCAATCTTCTGAGGAAAGCTTTATTCAAATCACCGCTACAAGCATGGACACCATCAGGTTGATGCATATCAATGAAGAAGCGACAATTGAAGTTAGGCTTACGCTTGATGCATATCAATGAAGAAGCGACAATTGAAGTTAGGCTTACGCTGAATGATTCCAGTTGACTACACAAGGCAAGTCTACAATCAACAAACTGCTAGTAGTATGGATATACACATTTCACCATCGATCATACACATTTCTTCCACTCATCTAATAACATGAAATCAAATTTGAGAAGTATAGAGACCATGCAAATTGTTGAATTGACCCATAAAATTCACCATTTCTTCAATGAAGTTTACAAGTCCTTTACAACAACATCTTGGCAACAATCTTTGCCTTCTCTTTCTACTCTACTCTAACTATTTCCTATTCTCTGACTATTCACTATTATCTATTCTCTATCAACCAACTATTAACCTTTACAAATGAGGAGCCAGGGCTTATATAGAGAAACCATTTACAAATAGATGGCTCTGATTGATTTAGAATCAATGGCTAGGATTACAAGATAGAAACCCTAATTAGAGTTTGTTACAACAAACTTCATCTAGCCAATGAGAAAATTACATTCCAAGGGTGAGGACCAATAAGAAGCAGGGGTAGGTACATCGAAATTTGTGCCGTCTCCGGTAAATTAGGTACATTGAATCTGGTCATGCTGAGATGGACCAATCCGACGGGAGGAATGATGACTAGGATGCCACCTTGTCTGACACTTGTAACTTGGTTGATGTTGAATTTGATGATGCTGAGAAGCTAACTTTGATTAACTCTTTTGAGACTATCTGCTTCTTTAACGGACCCTTGCACTGACCTTATTTGATTCTACTCTGTCTTTGAAGTGATGAATGGGTGGTGCACCTTTCCTTGAAATGCTAGCAACGCTTTTCATTGTCATCTTGTGGTTCCTTAGTGTGGCAAAGTGAAGGTTCTGGAGGTAGCTGGCAATTCCTTGAACACCTTGAGTCTTCCCTTTTGCCTGTGGAACGTCCTTGACGATGATGGATTGGAATTGGTCGTCCTTGATGATGCTGAACTAGAAGTGGTCGTTCTTGATGATGATGGACTGGAAGAGGTCATCCTTGCCCTGGCCTGGTTTTCTCCATCTGCAAAATAAACCAAAAGGTGATTAAGTACATATGACATGTTCATTTCAACAAAGCATTTTCCACCTTAAATCATCAACAAGAAGACTTCAAAATAAAGTTCGCTCAAAATCCTTCGCAGGGACAGGCCCTATAAGAATTTCGCCCTGGACCCTTTGGAAGGGTCAAGAGCGAAATTTGCTATTTTGCCCAATTTAGACCTCTTTTCAACATTATCTCACAACTAGCTCTTCGCCTGGCCCAAACAAGGTGAAAAATAGGAGTTTCCAAGGATTTCGCCTTGGACCCTTTGGAAGGGTCAGGTGCGATTTCCTTGATTTTGTCTTAATTGCCTCATTTTTTCACTCCAAAATCCTCTTAAAGGTGAGCATATGCTAGTTTTAGTTCAACAAAGCCTAGGGATTCAATTCTTTAGCTTCTAACATGGGCAAATTAGGTGATGATGAGAATTTCGCTCTGGACCCTTTGGAAGGGTCAGGAGCGAAATTCCTTCTTTAGGTCAAAACTCACCTTTGTTTCATTGGCAATCTCTTCTAAGGCAATCTCTAAGGTCCATTCACCTTGATCACTGACTTGGCTCAACCCTATCTTGAAGAAAACATGACATTTTGTGAATTTCGCTCTGGACCCTTTGGAAGGGTCAGGAGCGAAATTCACCTTTTAGGCCTAATTCTTCATCTTCTTCACTTCAACTCATCTTGCAAGGCTAAATAACCTTACTCCAATCTCAACCACACCCTAGGAATCAAAATCCTAACTTGACACAAGGAGGAAATAGTGGATTTGAAGAATTTCGCTCTGGACCCTTTGGAAGGGTCGGGAGCGAAATTCACCTTTTGCTTGTTTATCCTCACTCAATTCCATTCTTTTCACTTTGTCTCCCCTTGATTCCCTCATTTGGATCCATCTCTCAATTTTGACAACACTTGCTTGATCCCCAAAAGGCCTGAAAGGGAAAATTCACTCAAAATCGAGGTCAGGGACAGGACCTATCTAGGATTTCGCCCTGGACCCTTTGGAAGGGTCAGGAGCGAAATCCTTGTCCTAGCCTAAAATTCACATTTTTGGTGGTCAAAAATCATTCAAGGGCAATCCTAAGAGCTTCTCTCACCTTGGCCTAGGCCTGACTTCACACAAATTTTGGAGAAAAGGAGGGTTTTAGGTTTTTTTACTCTGGACCCTTCGGAAGGGTCAGGAGCGAAAATCTTGTTTTGAGCTTATTCCTCCATCTTTCAACCTCAATCTACTTCAAAAGGGCAAGAACATGTCTCCTCACACCCATCCAAGCTATAAAAACTCAAAGTTTGACTTGACCTACAGGGAAAATAGGTGATTTTAGAAATTTCGCTCTGGACCCTTTGGAAGGGTCAGGAGCGAAATTCATACTTTGCTCAATTCCTTCAAATTCCTGGATCACTATCAACTCAAAGTCATTCTTAGGGACATCTCCTTCTTGAATTTACCTTAGCCCACACTTGATCTAGCACAAAGTTGAGAGAAAAGACAAGTTTTGAGAAAATTCGCTCTGGACCATTTGGAAGGGTCAGGAGCGAATTTCTCATTCTTGACTTGATTCTTCATCCTTTCAATCTCATTCTTCATTACAAGATAAAATTTCATCATTTTCACCCAAGGAACAAAGTTTTAAGCCCTAGCAAGGTTAAAAAATAGGTTTGTAAGGAATTTCGCTCTGGACCCTTTGGAAGGGTCAAGAGCGAAATTCATGTTCTAGGCTAAAATCCTTCACATTCTTACATCCCAACACTTCAAAACTAGAATGTAGGTCCAAACAAGGAAGGAAATGAGGTTTATGGGAAATTTTGCTCTGGACCCTTTGGAAGGGTCAGGAGTGAAATTTCCATTCTTGGACAAAATCTTCATTTTTCAACGCTTTCAATCATCCCCCAAGGCAAGAACACATCAATCTACCTTCCAACATGCCTTAGAGACCAACACTTTAGCCAAAATTAGGAAGGAAATGAGGGTTATAAGGATTTTCGCTCTAAACCCTTTGGAAGGGTCAGGAGCGAAAATCTTGATTTATCCAATTCTCTCTCAAACTTGATCAATTTCAAGGTCCTTTCAAACTCCATTCATCATTTTAGGCAAGATAGAAGGTCAAACGGAAGATTTCACTCTGGACCCTTTGGAAGGGTCAGGAGCGAAATTTCCATTCTAGGTTGATTTTCACCATTTTGTAGTCTTAAACCTCCTCTCTAAGGCAAACATGCATCCAAGTCTCCTCAACTATGCCTCAAAAATCCAAAACTTGGCCATGTGAAAGAGAAAAATAGAGGAAAAGGTGAATTTCGCTCTGGACCCTTTGGAAGGGTCAGGAGCGAAATTCATGTGAAATTCATGCTTTAGACAAAATCCACACTTTCAAACACCTCAAATCACTTCCTAAGGCAAGAATATGTCAATTTGCCCTTACCATGCCCAAGGAATCAAAGTTTCCAGTGCAAACAAGGAGAAAAAAGGTGTCTAGGGAGAATTTCGCTATGGTCCCTTTGGAAGGGTCAGGAGCGAAATTCACATTTAGGTTCAAATCTTGATTTCATTTCTCACATTTCTTCATCCAAACAAGTGTTTTGCCCTCAAAAATGCCTGGGAATGAGTTAGTTCTAAGTTTGGGTCAAACTAGAATGTCTTATGGAGAATTTCACTCTGCACCCTTTGGGTCAGGAGCGAAATTTGACATTTTGGTCTCTCCATCAGGATCCATGTATGGAATATAACATTTAAGTATAAGTGAAGGAAATGTCACTTATACTTTAAGTTATATTCCATATATACTATCAGGATGTTTGAGAGTGGTTTCGGACCTCCAGGAGTTATAATGCAAAATCTAGTTTTTGGAGGATTCTTCTGTTTTCCAGACTTAGTCAAATTTCAGGATCAGGAAGACATTCCAGACAGCCAAATTTCAGGGTATTTGAAGATCAGGATGACATTCCAGACTTCATCACTCACCAATTTGACCTAACTCGAACCTTCAAGGATGATACTCACTCACCAAGCAAGACACAATTAGCAACAAGAGCAAAACCAGGCCCTAAGGAAGACTCTCAAAGAAACCTTAATTCTGGGGACCTGTGGACTCACCTTGGCTCAAGCAGAGCCTGCCATCCTAGTGATCCCCCTGGCGACACTCAAAATGCAAAGGTTAACAGACAAAACCCTAAAAAACCTAGAAAAACAAACCCCAGAAAGCAAAAAGTAGGGGTCCCCATTTATAATGGGGCGATGTGTGAATACGTCACAACAGTTCCCAAACTCGAACTCAGCTTGGACTAGGCAAGGCCGTCTCGACTCGTGACTCGGCTATGACTCGGCAACGACTCAACAATGACTCCGCAAAATTAAAAAAACCCTTGAAATTTAGAGATTTAAAACTTGTTTCATGCACCCATTATTGAATAAAGCTTAAAGACACTATAACATCATCAAATAGAAGCTAATTTGATCATATTAGTAAACATACATCCATCACATGCGTAGAAATGTAAATTGTAGCTGAAGGAAATAGAAAACATAAATATATAGAGTTATAAATGTTGTCAAATGTATATAACATCCATGACATCAAATATTCCCAAACATATATGTAATTGTAAACAAAAACAAGTCTATGGCTCAGGCTCTAGCTCATCCTCAACCTCAGCCTCAAAGTAGTTTGTCTACCTCCTACAAAGGCATCTAAGGTAGGTCCTAGATAACTGAGTAGCCATAGTCTCCGCCTGTGAGGTGCCACAATGATCAACATCAGATGTGCCTGTGCCGAATCGTGCTCTATCATCCTCCTCTGCCATAGCCACAGCCTCAGCCTCTCTGTCTGCCTGATCAACCCACTCATGGTCCTCCTCAGTGAAGACAGGATCGGTAGACTCAGTGATCCACTCAGACTCTGGATCGATCTCCACTAGAGTGATCAGAGAGGAGTCAGTGTCCAAAATCTGTCTGGTCGAGTCAAAACGTGACCTGTCGCGCCCCGAGTCCTAGAGCTCGGACTCGGCGAGTTTGTCCATAACTCGCCTGACTCGTGAGTCATGCGAGTTATGCGAAAAACTTGCCGAGTCTAAGTCACGAGCTACCAAAACTCGTCGAGCTTCACTCGACTCGCCAACTCGGGAAACTCGCCTAACTCGCGGCGAGTTTTGATACTCTACAATAAACACACATAACACAACAATACCCTGGGAAAACCTCCCTCTTGGAGGTGAAAAACCCAGCAACAAAGATCTCAGATTATATTAACTCAAAATCAATAGAAGTCTTACAACTTTTGCACAGCAGATGATAATCCAAGTTAGGGCAGACTTATCTAAGGTATGCTTTGTCATATCCCCTATATTGTAAACAATAAATTGTATTTATATATATTGATGTATCGATTTATTCAATTTAAAACCGATATGAATCTTTAAAACAATTAATCAATATAATAAGATATTTCAGAGCCTATCATTATCTATTTATTTTCCTTAATTATATTACATATATATTACTTGTATTTCAATTATATTACATATATATTACTTGTATGTATTAATAAACAATAGATAAACATTTTATAATTAACAATAAATCAAATCAGAAAATAATGAAAACTACTGATTGTAATAAATAATAAATACTAATGTAATGTACCCCTATCTAATCTATTTCAATATACTAAAATTGATTGATATTCTTCAATTAGTTATTAACAAGTTCTTATTTATTTTCCTCATTAAATGATTAATTTCGTTATTCATGGTTCTTAATATAGATATCAGACCTTGCTACTACTTCAGTTTTAAAGGAGAAGGGTCTATGTATGTTACTGTTGACGTGTATTTTGTACACGATCATACACAGAATAAAATACCATTAGGCATCTTATCCTCTCTTGAGAAAATAGTCTCTAACTGCTGAAGATCTGCAAAAAGGATCAGTTAGGTGGACTCCAAGGTTCTTTTAGTGGGGTCTCCACGTGTGGACAAGCTTTTTTAGTGGTATGATGTGATTTGCTGTTTCCTTCAAGGCTTCTTACGGATTCAATAGTTCGAAGGTTTTACTAATCTAAAAGGAACTTTCAAAAAAAAAGGAAAAAGGACAGGGTTTGAGTAAATCTAATCTAGTCTAATCCTATGAACGACTTAGCACGAATGAGATTTGGCAAGACTCAACCAATTTCAATTTTGCCATAAGATAACAACTCAACTGAAATTAGTGCGATCTTCTAAGGTAATAATGGTGTTCAATGCATCAAAGATCAAGGACACTACTACGAAGGTACATATCCTAGATGCGAAAATGCTTGAAGGTTAAGGACTCAAAATGTTTTCCAGTCGACCACGCAAGGCGTTCCTACAATCAGCAAGAAGCTAGTGGTTTGGATTGCGAATCCTACCAAATATCAAATCTCACACTTAGTCTTTCAAATTAACAAACTACTTTGATTGAGCGTGATTCAAGTACATCCAACAACCATGAAGATAACTCAAGAAACTTGCAACAAAACACCATAACTTCAATATTTTATTGATTTCCAAGTCATCATATACAACAATTGCTTGAACTTCTCTCTTCAAGACTCAATCTTGCTACAACATAAAAATTGCTTACAACTCTATTCTCTATTTCTCTATTGACTATTCTCTATTAACTGACTATTCTGTTACAAATGAAATGAAAATGGGGGTATAAATAGCATCCCCAATTACAATGAAAGGTCCAGATCGAAAGCAAATCAACGGACAAGATCATGACACCTAAACCCTAATTAGGGTTTATTACAAATGACCTCCCTTTTACTGAACAATATTAAATACATAGCCAAATATTAAATTCGGCACAAAAATCTAGGAGGTATCAACCAATGAGAAATAAGATGTCATGTCATCTGTAACAACCTTTCATCTAGAATCTTATTCCCTTTCCAATTTTCCTTCTTAGCATATGTAATGAATTTTGTCACAATTCCTTCGATTTCTGTGATTGGAATCTCGGGAAGATTCTTGATACTCTCTTCTAAGTGGATAACTTGATCAAATGCGTCTAGAAGAGCTGTGTCCCAAGTAGGTTCAAGTTCCTTTGTTCTATCAATCAGGAGCATGGTGGCATACATCTGATCATACTGCTCATCTGTAACATCTGCGTCCTTGCGAAAGATGATAGTGATTCTATCCTCAAACTCTTGTAAATCCACATCTGTCTCGACCTCGATCCTCCTGCCAAGAATGGTACGAAGTACCTCAAATACTCTGTCCTGGATCGGATTGATCACCTCCTCAACTTGACCACATCTAACGTTGATGTCCTCAAAGAGAACACTCTTTATATGGAGTAAGGTTGACCACTGAAACAAACTGTGAGAATCACCTTCTAAGATCTTCTCTTGTGCTAAAATTCTTCTGGATGTATGTCTTATAACTTTCAAGACAGGAATGACAACGTCCTTGGTATGGGCAAATGCAGCTACTGTTGCCATCAATCTGTGGATTATCTCAAGAACTTGGATAGCCTGGTGGGTGATCTTCGACATCCTTGTAATAAACTCAATGGCCACCGTGTGAGATCTATCCATCCAATTACATGTACGCTGAACCATATTCCTGAATCTTTCTGCTTCATTGATTGATTGAAGGGGCAATGCCTGCAATGGTGATCTAACTGGATCCTGACGTCCCAAAGGTTCATTGATGTGACTGAAATATGTTCTCCATGCACCGACCTCTCTCTCAAGCTTTCTATTCTTTTCTACTTCTTCCCTAAACTTATCCTTCAATGCCTCAAATGTGTCGGTGGCATCATCTAAAGTCTGCTCTGCTGTGGATGGTCCTAACTCAATAGTCTGTATATGATAGTCCTCTGCTAGGATCTCACCCTCATATTTGTCTGCTGCCGGTGTAGCTATCTGCAGTTTTCTAGATCCAGTCTCATCTCGAATCATCTTGGACATCTTTGTAGCCTTCTTCTTCTCTGTTGTCATATGTGAGCGTCCAACAAGGCTCTCTAGATCGATTGCACTGTCCTCGTCCTCAATTACGATCACCTTAGTCAATCTCTCCTTCAACCAGTCTGGGATATTTGATCTTGTCTCTTGAACTTGAATTTCTTTGTGTACTACTTCTTCTTGTCTGGGAGGAGATGTTACTTCATTATCATTATCTAAATCATAGTCTTGGAGAGATCCATCGGATGAAACATGCTGTGCCTGTTCTTCCTCCTGTCTATCATTCTGTACCATCGATTCCATGGATTCTTCCACTCGAACTGTTCTATCTTCTGGCCTGGAAGAAGTACCTGGTGTTTGATCTTTGTTAGCACCTTGCTTTTTCTTGGAAGGCTCTTTCTTTTCTGATCTTTCCTTTCTCTTTGAACCTCTCGGATGGAGATTGCCCTCACTGGCACATCGAAGGTTACCTTCACCTGAATTCCTAGGATTAGGATTGCCTTCACTAACACTGGCTCCACCTTCGGCTGGCTTTTCTTCCAAAGTAAAAGACATGGCTATGCCTTGTTCTCTCAACTTCTGATGTTGAATGTCTACCCATCTGCGAGTACAAGACAAGACTGGTGCCATCAAATCATCTAAATCCACGGCCTCGGGCTCATTCCAATTCAAACTAATTGTTTTACTTTCTCTATCATATGAAGATTGGATGTGCCTGCCGTTGTCCTGAGCTTGGTCGGCTACTCTGTAAATCTTACATTTCCTGATGAAATCCAAAGGCAATCTAGAATGTATTTTGCGTTTCACTTCAAGATCATCTAGGAGATTCATCATAAAATCTTCAATTTGGTATTCATGTCTAAATCTTCTACCGACTGTCTCTTCTAAATGTCCATGAGGATCAAAACTATTCCTCCAAGCAAAAGATGAAAAAGGATACAAGGCTAACTCCCTCTCTGCGTCATCCATGGCTGAGACATTGGGACATACCTCAACTGAATTACCCAAAATAATAGGTACCTGAACTCCATTCTGATGTCTGTGTCTGAATGCCTTCACATATGCTGCCAACTGCCTTGTTACTTCAAGTAACACAATTCTATCTGTCGGGTACCTCGGCAACATATATGGAGGTAAAGGACATCCATACACTCTAATGTAAGTGAACTTGGGAAACTGAATGAACCAAGCACCGTACCTCTTGATTAACTCCTGGGCATCCTGAGATAATCTGTTGTGAATCCCTCCTTGCAACGTCCTGGTGATGTTCATCGTGAAAGTATCATTGATTAACTTGTAGTTCTTCCCTGGTGGATGATGCAAGTAGGTATAGGATTCACAAACTCTGACCTCGCCGGGTCCTCTTCCAATCACTCCTCTGTGAGGTAGTCCTGCGTACTCAACGCTCCTGATTAAGGCATAAATGACGTATGAACTCATGTGGAAGGACTTAGTAGCCCTGAGTCTTCTCAATTGTACGTCTAAGCAATGGCTAATTATCCTAGCCCAATGTATTGTACCCTTTCCTTGAACAATCACCTGGATGAAATAAAACATCCATTTCTCAAAATAGAAGGCATGAGGTGCTCCTGTAACTCTGTTGAGCATGGTGATCAAATCTCTGTACTCCTCTTGGAAATCGATCCGGTGTGGTGTGTTCGGTACTTTGCTCAGACGGGGACGACTCTTGAGTAGCCAGTTCTTGTTGATTATGCTTAGACAAGCATCTGGATCATCATCGTACACTGATCTGGCTCCTTCAATGCTCTTGTATATCATGTCCCTGTGCTCTGGAAGATGAAAGGCTTCACTTATGGCCTCCTCTGAAAGGTACGCCAAAATGTTTCCCTCATTGGACACAATTGTCCTGGACTGTGGATTGTAATGACGGGCACACTCGATCATCAACTCGTGACACTGAATGGCTGGAGGAAAACCGGCCGCCTTAATGATGCCACTCTCTATTATTCTCCGGGCGACAGGTGATGGCTTGCCGATGTAAGGGACCTCTCGGAACTTCTTCGTGCTAAAGTTCCCCAAGTTTGTATCTCCAATGTTGCTCCACTTGGACACGATCTTGGTCTCCACTTCTTCAGTCTTCTGATCTTCTTTCATGAGAGCCGAGCGACTGGTGGATGCTCCCGCCTTTGGGGTCGTCATACCTACACAACATTTCATTATAAGAAATAGATTTTGCAATAAATAACGTAGATAAGAGAGATAGATTTTAGGAAACCTCATGATAAGTCCCTAGAGTTATCATTTCCTAAAAAAAAAAACAACGATTGAGCTAAGAGATTCAAAATTCCAAAATTCAAAAATGAAATATGACGATGAATGAATAAAGCAATAACAATTAAATCGCCATACCTTGATAGAGGGCTAACTCTAGAATGCAAAAACAAAATTCGCCTAGGCAAAATTTGAGGTATAAGATAATCTTCAATATGATTCCCTCAAAATATACTTCGCCACCTCTGGAGAGAACGTGATCTTCAAGTATTGCCTTAGACGTGGTCTTAAATGATCTCCAAATTCGCCCTTGGTGTGGTCTTAGATGGATCTCCAAGTTCGCCCTTGGTGTGGTCTTCAAATTCGCACCACCTTTTGATAACTACGCGCCACCCTTGGATGAATGAAATTCGCACCACCTTTGGCCTTCAACGCAATTCGCACTCCACACAAGATGATACTAGCGCCACCTTTGGTTTGAAATCGCACCACCTTTGATCACACTTCGCACTATATTCGCCTCTTCTTGATTCGCATGAAGAAAGGTAAAAATGATTATGTGAAAATGAACGTTTCACTCCCCTTATAAATAGCGCTCATACCCTTTCACCTCTTAGGCCGACTTGACAAATAAAACCATTTTTTTAAATGATTTGCAATAAAATAACAAGGCCGACTTGCCTAATTGGGCGCTTCAAATCGATTTTTATATTAATTAAATAATTAATTATTAATGCCTTGCGTTTTTTTAAATGAGAATTTCGATTTTTAATAAAGGCAAAAAATAATTAATAAAAGATAACGCCATATTAAATGCTAAATAAAAATGGATTTTCAATTTTTTAATCGATTTAGCATTTAAGGAAATTTAAATTTGTTTGTTTGGCGCCAAAATTGGAAAACAAAGGGACGTACCTCATCGCTCTGGTCCCTTGGAGAGGGACAGGAGCGATTCACCATTTTGTCTTGACTTTTGCATTTCTTACGTCCAACTCCTTCATCTCCACGTTAAAAATCGATCACCTTGATGGTCCTTCGAATTTGATCGCCTTGTGTGCGCATATGGGTGTCCTTTAAGTGCATATCGCCCTGGTCCTTGTCCAAAGGACAGGAGCGATCTTCTTGTTTTCATGTCCATCTTGCATCTTTCAACTTCGATTTTTTATTGTGGGCGAATAGCATCCTTTGTTCGTGTCTTTTGCGCTTATTCCATTTGCTCGCATGAAGTTTTGAGTGTATTAAAGGGATCATCGCCCTTGTCCCTTGGAGAGGGACAGGAGCGATCCATGTCCTTTCCTTGACCTTGTCAACTTTGCACTTCGATCTTTATTGTAATGCCCTTCAAACGTCGTCCTTCACCTTACCTAACCTTGCTTCGCTTTGATCTTTGAAGGAACGTGCGTGCTTTTGATGATATCGCCCTGGTCCTTGTCCAAAGGACAGGAGCGATGTGAGGCTTTTACATTATTTGGCAATGTTTGGACGTTCAACACTTTTGCAAATTATCTTCAAACGATGCCTTGGACCATATGCTATCTTAAGACGTCTTGACTTAGCTTGATCTTGAAGCAAAACAAGGAATCCAAAGCAAATCGCCCTGGTCCCTTGGAGAGGGACAGGAGCGATATAGTCTCCATGCTCAAAATAATGATCATTTCACGTTCAAAACTCTTGTTTATCATCCTTTTACCATACCATGGACCCTCTAAAACATTGCAATGTCTTGTCCTTACGTAAATTTTGCATGAAATGGCCAATGCATCTAACATCGCCTTGGTCCCTTCCTAAGGGACAGGAGCGATCTATGTTATAGGGTGTCAATTTCTTCATTTTAACGTCCTTTGAGTGTTTGCGCATGATGAAGACGCCTTGAAATGTCCCTCGCCACCTTGTCTTGACTTGTGTCGACCTTGAACTTCGGAGGAACGACCTTGAACTTGAGAGGGACGTATCTTCACCATTGTATCGCCCTGGTCCCTTGGAGAGGGACAGGAGCGATCCTTCCTTTGTGGCCTTCATCTTACTTTGCCAGGTTCCAAGTTTATATTCAACGGAGTCGTCCTTCTTCACTCTATCCGCCCATGCCTTGACATTGTTTGTAATTTTGCAACAAAGGCAATTATATCAAAAATCGCTCTGGTCCCTTGGAGAGGGACAGGAGCGAACTAGGCATTTAATGCTGGTATGGACGTCCAAAAAATCTTCAATTTATATTCAATGCATTCATCTCATGTTCTCCTTCGTTTTTGAACGTAAACTTGCCTTGACCCTTGTCTGGATTTTGCAAAATGGAGGAAATCGCTCTGGTCCCTGGGAGAGGGACGAGAGCTACAAGGTACCTCGCCCTGGTCCCTTGGAGGGGGACAGGAGCGATTTAGTCAATATAGGTCATTCTCCTTCGTTTTTGCATCTCAAATTATATTCATTTGGCAAAGTATCTTCCTTCGGACGTCCTACAATTGCTGAGTTATCAAAATCTTGCATGGACATGGCGAAATTTGAATCGTAGCTCCGGTCCTTGACTGAGGGACAGGAGCGATTTAGTCCTGGAGGCCTTTCCGCGCTCATGAAAATCTTCAATTTATATTCAAATGAAAGATCTTGTCGTTCTCTATCACTTCAAACGTAAAATTTGTCCGGACTCTGCAAGGACAATGAGATATTTGAAAATGAGCTCCCGTCCTTCACTGAGGGACAGGAGCGATTTTGCTCCTACAGGCCAAAATAACAAGATTTTTCACATTTTAACACTTCACGAGGCGAAAACAAATCAATTCCAATGCCTAGGATCAAACTTCCAAAAAGTCAAAATTTGGTCAAAATATTCAATCAGACAAAAATTCACATTGACGGTTAACACTTAGACAAGTTTAAGCTCTGCATGAACATTCCAATTGAAAATTAGACCATTTTGGCGAAATCATTGCATTCAAAATTTGCATTCTAGAAAAGAAAGCTCAAAAGCTCTCAAAAATGACTGGATTTTGGCTTGAAAAGGCAAGATTTAAAACCCTAAGGCTTAGCCCTAAATCCAGACAACTAACGGACTAACAAAACCCTAAAAACGAAAGCGAAAACGAACAAAAAAACAAGCAAAAAGAGGGGGTCCCCATTTGCGATGGGGCGATGTGTGAAATGGTCACAACAGTTACCAAAGCGCTAAGAGACCAAATACAATAGGTTCCCTCAAAGTTTACAGATCCAAGCCCTTACCTATCTTGGGTCTATACCCTCAAGGCTTATAGGTCGCTGATCCCCACCCTATCTTGGGACTTAACCTATTGCTTGGATTTAGACTGCCCCTCTTTGGAACATCTCATCCCCATCTTCTTAAATATTGACAGTAATAACATAAATGAAACTATAAGTATACTAACTTCTCATGTATGATAAATAGATATGAAATTAAGTATGACTGTCATACATATTGCAGTCTATATTAGCATTACTATTAAATTCTGCATAAGAACATTATCAGGCATCATATATTAAGCACATCCTCATGCATGCCACCAAAAGTAAGGATGTTACTGCCTGTAACTTAATAACAGTTCTGAACTGATTTGATCTGATCTAATCGATGGTGATCTCGCTGGATCCTTTTGAATCCTTTCCTTTATATCTCTCAATGTGAGGGAGAGGTCACACCTTTTGATCATGTATGCCCTTTGGCAAGAGACACACCCTTGCACCATTAGCACCCTTTGAAAGAGTGCAACTCTTTATTATTTCTGCCTTTTGAAAGGGACACAACCTTTCAGAATCAGATCTGCACTTCTTATTTAAATCAGATCTGCACTTCTGATTTTCAAATTGTCCCCCTCTCAAATGAGGTTATCTTCTCCCTTTTATATCTCATTGTTGAGGGAGTCACAACTTTTCCTTCCATGTCTTTTGACCATTCATTAACTTAATAAAATTTAATTATAATCTTATATATTTTAATTTTATTTTTTTTATTTTTTTGTATTTTAATTTTATTATTATTATTAATATTGTTAAATTATATTTCAAAGTAGGGACATTACAACTAACTAAAATAAATAATGAATCGTTGGCTGAGGCACGAACTTTGGGAAGAGACTCCACCATAGGCAAGGGATGTGGCTTTTAAGACAGCCATTGGGTTCTACTTAAGGGAAAAAACAATGACAAAAGGAAAGGCATCAAAGGCTTAAAAAAGGAGTTTGGTCATACTAAGACTGGAAAGGCAGTCACCGATTCTCACTGGTAAGTATTGATCACCATCGATTAGATAAATTCAGAACTTTATTAAGTTACAGGCAGTAAACATCCTTGATCTTGGTGGTATGCATGGAGATGTGCTTAATACCCATGCTTAATATATGAAGCATGATAATGTTATTATGCAGAATTTAATAATAATAATAATATAGACTGCAATACGTATGACATTCATATTTAATTTCATTACTGTGACAGACCAGATCTTACACACGTCAGATCTGTCTGCCACTGCAGACAATTACAATAAAAACTAATGATTTTAGGCAGCAGTGGTAATTTATATAGTAGGTGATTACCAAATATATTGGTAATATAATTATTTATAAATATATATATATATTCTCAAAATCAGAATAAAAATAATAGATTTATATATAATAATGATGTTAGCAAGATATACATACGTATAGTTTGAAATAATATCAATAAGAATATATTTCTTTATAAAAAGACAAATCATAAATATATATTATTATGGATATAATGAATAAGTTACTTGATTATATTTTCTTAGATTATTTATATGTGTACGTACATCTTATTTTGTAATCAATCAAAGGAATGAATGAAGTATGTTAGGGAATTGCAGTTCAACGGTTCTCCCAAGCTAAGTAGGCCACCCCAAGGGATGGAATTGTCATAATGGGACGTTCCTGCCTCTTGCAGGCCAAGAGGTGAGTTGTCATAGTGGAACGCTGTGCGCTCTTGGGCTTAATTGGGTTGAGCAGTTTACAGGCGCCCTCTCGAGGCTTTCCTACCAAACTAAACTATGATTGGTTACAGGTAGAAATACATGTTTATCATTCTTTGTAATATATGTGCTATTAATCCATGTATTTATTTGTGAATTTGTAGGTTTATTGAATGACTAGATTAAGTCACCCTCATAATTAGAAAAAAATGATAAGCTATATTGTGGAATTACTAATTTAAGGCAAAATCCAGGTAAGCTCAAGGTGGGGACATTACATGCTTGCTGTAGACGATTCAATAATCTGATTGTAGACCATTCGCTTGATCTTGCAGCCCTTAGAACAAGTTTGCTGACCTTGTAGATGAAGTTGACAGCCCTAGGCGGAGTTCGCTGTCCTTGTGGATGAATTCGCCAGCCCAAAAGGAAGTTTGCTAGCCCTAGATGGAAGTTCGCCAGCCCTAGATAATATCTAGAATGAATTCGCTGCACAAGATAGATGATTCGCTGAAGTAATTCGCTGATCAATAGCAGAGGTAGTTCGCTGATGTGTGAATGAGATTGATTGCTGAATGAATGTCTTATTGATGCAAGAATGATCTTGCATATATATGAGACTTTATGTCTCTTCTCCTTAGGTCGGCCTTGCATTTAAATTAATAATTGAATCTCATTTTGGCGCCCACACATAGGGTTAGCCCAATTACAATTTACAAGTTACTTGTATAGGGTCGGACCTAATACAAGTTACATGTTATAAGTACATTTCACAAATGATGACATCCATTTAGGGCCAGACCTAATAACAAGTTATAAATTGAACTTTGCAAGATATTGTGGCTAAGGCCGACAGGCCAATTAGCCACCCAAAAGTGCAAGGTCGGCCCTAGAAGGAATCCAACCTAGCTATAACATCAACACATTTGTTATAGATGGAAAGACACAAAAAATCACCCATTGATCAATGTTATTGTAGTGTCCCCTAAAAAGGAGGACTTTTTTTAGAGCAATGGATTGTGAAGGGGAGTTGAGGGATGATGCATTTATTGCTAACATTCTTTGTCAGACCACTGAATTAGTGGACCCTCAAAATGTTGTGCAAGTTATAATAGACAATGCTAAAAATTGTAGAGGATAGGGTTATTGGTTGAGGAGCATTAATCACACACCTTTTGAAAATTGGTACCATCCACTCCCTCAACCTTATGCCACAAAAAACTGGCACCAAAATTGATTGGATCAAATAGGTGTATGCTAAGGCCAAAGAGTTCCAAATGTTTGTCACCAACCACCATATGTCACAAGGCCTATTTAGAAAATTCTCAAAATTGGAGTTGTTAAAGCTAAGTTAAAAATGTTTCACTTTAATAAACTTTTTTAATTTTATTTTAATTTCAAAGTAGTCAAAAACTCCTTTGCCCCTCCCTGGGCACGAGTATCCCCGTATCCAAAACAAATACATATCCAATATCACCTGGATACGTATCGGATACTATACCCACGCATGCCCAAAAAACCTTGATTTTCCAACCATGTTGGATACTGTGTGATTTGATTTTTTTAAAAAATTGACATAAATCTTCCTAAATTTAATTCAAAAACACTTCACTCATGCATTTAAAAAAAAAACCCTGATATAAATAAAACCTACACCAAATGAGAAAGACAAATGATATGTTTTTCTATTTTAGTGACCCATTTTTTGGGTTATCTTCCAATGCAGCTTTACTATTTTTGCATATTGTAAATTGTTGAATCAACTTATAACTATTTATGTAGCAATTATATGTCTATATTGCTTTTGAAGTAATGAAAATCTCTTCTAATAACTTGAAAAATTGTACTAAATATGTGTATGTATTTTATATGAATGTTGTATCCGAACGTATCCATATTGGGCGTCATAAAAATGGTCGTATTCGTATCTGTATCCGTGTCCATGCAGCTTTGTTTAATTTTAATTTTTTTAGATATTATTTTTTTTAATTTTGATTTTCAAGCAAGTTGATGAGACCCGTTTTGCCTCCAACACAAACAATTGTATTGAATGACTTGTGAAGGTTTGTGAGGCACTTTATAACAAGGTCATCATGTTGGTGTTGGAAATAAGCCACACCCGGACCGACGATGGACTGGTCCAAGAGGGGCCAGTAGCTCAGTGGTAGAGCACTCCAGCAGTGTATGGAAGGTCCTAGGTTCGAGTCCTAGCTGGTCCATGTCTCAACATGGTATCAGAGCCAGGTCCAGGCTAGGAGCCCCAAGCACATGAGAGGTGTGGCTTAAGGGGGGGTGTTGGTGTTGGAAATAAGCCACACCCGGACCGACGATGGACTGGTCCAAGAGGGGCCAGTAGCTCAGTGGTAGAGCACTCCAGCAGCATATGGAAGGTCCTAGGTTCGAGTCCTAGCTGGTCCATGTCTCAACACATCAACCCAAATTGGTCCCTATGGAGGCAATCTAGCACTAAAAGGGCAGCAAAGGTTAAGCAAATGATCCTATGGTGTTTGGTAGAATCGCGTTGAGTGTCTCCTCAATTTTACTAAACCCATATTGGGCATGATCCATTATACCAACATGCATAGACCTTGTTTGGGTGAGATATATGATGGCATCCACTCAATGATTCAAAAGATGAAAGGCATCATAAATGCAAAAGAGCTCTCGAGGAAACTTTCATCAAACAACTACACAAAATCATTGAACAAAGATGGAACAAAATGACCAATCCACTACATCTTCTTGCCCTTGCATTGAATCCCAAATATTATAGTGTTGAGCTTCTTTTGGTGTCAACAAGAGTGCACCATATAGAGATGTTGAAGTCAATAAAGGGTACAAGGCAGCACTTCACATACTTTTCATTGATCCTGACATGCAGAATGCACAAAGGATTGAGTTCACAGATTTTTCACTCCAATGAATTTTATATTGATAATTTTTAGGATAAGTTTAACGTTGATGCCCATAGTTAGAGGTACTTCCATGGCCAATTATTCACACACCTACAACCTCTTGCAATCAAAATTCTATCACAAGTTTAAATAAAAAAACAATTATCTTTTAAGTTTTATTTATATTTAAATATTTTAATTTTGTAACTCTTCATTCTTTAATTTTGTCTTAATAGGTTGCTAGTTCATCTGCATGTGAGAGAAATTAGAGCACATACTCCATCCACTTAGGAACGCGCAATCAGACCTTTGCATACCTTCATCCACTCAGGAAAGCACAATCAACTACACTCAATGGGAAACCTTTGCAATGCCAATCCACATGCTTTCTCCTTCACTACTCAATTAACAATGTGGCAAATCTCTATAGCAAGTTTTTCATTCATTTAAAGTGTTGGTTCTTTGGGTTTTTGTTGGTCACAGGTTAGAATAGTCTACGGTTTTAGTGTTTGATATTTTATCCACCATTAGAGTTGCTCTCTAAGTTATAAAGAGGTAACTATGTCAACAATTGTCTCCTTGTCTAGTTGCTGATATTTTGGATTATTATTTTGAGTGTGAGGTGTAAAAAAGCCCTCTTCTTGTAAACTTTCTTCCACCACAATTGATGGTGTCACTATAATGGGTATTTTACAATGTTACAATATTTGAATCCATTGAATACTCAATAAATGTAATGGTCTCCTACTTGTTGTAGATGAATATCAATGAGTTCAAAGAAGGATTACTAAGCAAAAGTGTTTATTTTACATCACACCTTTGTTGTTATTTATAGTTCTTTGCTTTAAATGGTGGAGATAACTTTATTACCAAAAAAGGCACTGGTTCGTAGGAATATTGACCTTCCACACCCATCAAAATTATTGAAATCACTCACCAGCAATATAGAAAGTACAAGAAGAATGGTACATTGTTCTTTATGATTTAGTGTAAATAAATCTCATGTGAAATGAAATATCATATTATCAGTAAATCATTTATGACATGTTTATGCTCTACTAATGTTAAAGAGTCTTGAAAGAAATTATCTCAAGAGATTACATCGATATTGTCATCTACAGATAAACGTGTAGACTATTCCAATCAGCTATAGATAGTATATTGCCACCAATTAAAGTAAACTTAGAGATAGTTATTGGGCTTAAGTTTACATTTTGGTATGGTTATCGTGGTTTATAATAAATATTAATTTTTTTTATTTAAGTGCCTATTCAAGCATACCTCTAAGAATACCCTCATGGATTGAAGTTGAGCTTGAAGAGTAGAAAAGGTTAACCACTCTAATATGTTAACCTTTAACCATCTTGAGTCTCTTGATTAGCCTCTATTCACCTTCTTGAACTTGAAGAGTAGGAAAGGTTAACCACTCTAATATGTTAACCTTTAACCATCTTGAGTCTCTTGATTAGCCTCTATTCACCTTCTTGAAGACAAGCAAAGTGGCTAAAAGGAAGGGGACACAAGGAAGTGGGATATTAAACCAAAGCATATTGACTTGGATGCTTCCACTTTCCACTTTGCGGCACTTGATGTTGAAGATAAGCCAACTAGCATGCATGAAAGTGCCAGTGCTAGTGCTAGTGCTAGTGCTAGTGCCAGTGCTAGTGCTAGTGCCAGTGCCAGTGACAATGCCAATGTTTGTGGTTATTCTAATTTACCAGTACCTGCACCATTTAATATGGATGGTCATGAAGATATTTTTTAAGACCCATATGCTGATTTTTGATCAATGATGGTTGATAGTTGACACTTGACATTATTATTTTTTAATGATTTTTGTCTATTATATAATATATGATGCCATGCTGTCAAAGCATTCGGCGAATTTCAACATGATGCTATGCTGTCAAAGCATTCGGCGAATTTCATGGTTGAAATTCGAACTTTGCTAAATTTCAAATATTTATAAAAAAATCATTGGAGTTCAGTCATTTATTAGTACAGAAAAACCCTCCTCTACACGTCTCTATTTCCGCCATTTCCTTGCAGCACTCGACCTTTTGTGGCTAGCGAAATGTCGCTAGTGTGCGTTTTCTGGCAAAGCGAGAACATTTCGTGGAGAGGCAACTCTGCAGCTTCCATACAATTCTTGAACCCCTGCTGCCTCCGCCATGTACAGTCCATTCCATTCTCGAACTCCCGTTGCGGCTTCTTTCCTTATGTCTCCGCCGTGTTTTTTTTGGTTTTTTTAGGTCTTATTTTTTTAGGGATTCGATATAGTTTAGACTCCATAATTATTAATATTTTCGATAGAATTTACAAACTATAAATCAAATGCATTAAAATACTGATATATTAGATTTTTTTATAATATAGTTATATAAATTTTAAAATACTGATATGCTAATTTTTTTATAATATAGTTATATAAATTTTAAAATGTTATAATATAATTATATAAATTTTAAAATGTTATATTTAATTAGGTGTATATTGTTATCTTTAAAAACTGTTATATTAAATTATATTATTTTATATACACGTATATGTTAAATAATATAATTATAGAAGTGTTATATGATGGATATATTATTTATATTATTTATATTATTAAAAAAATTATATATGGCAAATTTAATGTCGAATTTTTTCCCGAATAATTACCCTTACCGAACTTCATCCAAATTTTATGGTTGCCAAATTCGAATTTGAGTTTGAATGTTGTGACATAGATGCTATGTGTGGTGTATTTTGAACATAATTACTGCTGCAAATATGTATATTTTTCTGATCTTTATATGTTTTTGTATGGACTAACCCAATACCGAAAAAAATTGACTAAACCCATGAAACAAACACAAACCAGTACCAGGACTGGTAGCTTAGTAATTACTTTGTTTGTTTGTAGTTCTGTTTATTTTGATCTTGAACACACAAAGTTCAGAGAGTAATCTCAAGTGCAAAATTTGATTTATCAGTTCTATTTGGTATTTCCAGTCTGTAACAATGCATGAGCATATGATTATCTCTGATATTAAAACTAAAAACTATGTTTGTCATTTTGGTTCCATGGATTTTTATTGGACAAGTGGAGTCTCTCTACAGGCCACTTGCTCTTTTACAATGGATCCACAGTTTCTTCTCTACTTTAAGTCTATTTGCCTAGTCAGAAAAATGATCTAAAACTGGTCTGCATTTATCTTTTATTAATATATTAGTCTATCTTTTTCCCCTTGTCAAAAAGAAAAGTACAAATATTATTCTTTTAAATCTGAAAATACAGAAAAACCCTTTAATTATTCATCAAGAAAGACTAATCAAAAGAAAGCAAACTCAACAAATTGCTGTAAACCAAAGTGCAAAAACATTCCTCTTGTGAAAAGAACCACATACATATTTCCTAACCAAACATTACAAGACACACTCACCAATGCAACATGCTAATCTAGTATTTACTAAACACAGACAAAATGAAATTAGCGTCCTTCTGAACATTGCATGGTTATTGATAAGGTTCTCAACATGATAGCTCAGAAGCAAAATGTCAACAAAGCTTAGAAAAGTGTAGACAAAACATGTTACCTGTTGTTTGAAATTGAGTTGATGTGATAATCATGAGCATGACCATATATTCTCCGACATCTGGCCACGAGTGAAGTTTCGCTGCCAGCTACCTATTCACATAAAGTGACTGTCACAGCTTACCTTCCACTTCTCATTGCTTAATAAAAAAAACTGGTTACCAGCTATTAGCATGCTACTAATAATGACACATTCATCTTAAAAGAGAGCCTTCAAAAAAAAATATTAAATATAAACATCATGAAAGAACTATGATGTTTAAGACAACATAAGATAAGGCACGTGAGACGGCTAAACTCATTGTATATGCAAACAAGCAAACAAAAATAAAATTCTTTTTCTTTTATTCTAAAAGATGATAATGTGAACTTGAGTACAACTACCGTGGGTAGTCGGAGTGAAGGAATGCCTCCTACTGGAAATGAGTCTGAAGATGCATTACTGAAAAACTGAGAAGGAATGCCATTTGAGGGGGAAACTGTCCTTGGAATTACCACAGGACTAGTTCCTGGCAAGCTTCCATTTTCCAACCGAGTTATAGGTTCTGCATTCATTTCACATACTTTCCTGATCTTTCTCTCTTGAACCTGTTCCACAAAAGAATAACAATAAACCCACAAGATAATAAATTAAGCGCAAGCTGTGCTAATTATATTTTATTAAAGCTGGCTGTCTAGAATTTTGACTTCAATTATAAAAAATCAATCCAGATCAACATTGGTTATTCAAAAATTAATGAGCTTAATCTTGAATAGATCCATTTTGCAGCTGAATTTGTGCATTTGAGACACCACAAAAAATCTCTTTCAGGAGTGAAGTTCCAACATTCTCTTATTATTGAGCTTCTATTAAGTCCCACTGACCTGCTTTGGTCATTTGTGTACATTAATATAATTTATTTCTTTCTTTAATCTCTCAAACAAACAAAAGGGAACCAAAGCACCCAAACTCTAATGTGATAAATTATTGAGTACCTTCCATAGCTTGATTGTTTTGTCATTTGTCGAAAGAAGAAACAAAGCACCATTGACAGTTGGGCACCACCTGATCTTATTGATTTTCTCTTCTATTTCCAAACTCTTCAAATAGTCAAACTGTCACAGACACACAAACCATCGGCTAACATTTTCAAAGCAACCACAAAAACTTGTAGAATTGTTTTTGATATGTTCATAATGCTAATTAGTCAATAAATATCCAGTATTTACCTCAGGTTCATGGCTCTGAAATTCAGTCTTGTATCTATATTCAGGATGCTTAGGCATGGGGTAATCTAGCCTTTCAAGCTCACTCTGAGATTGCAGCTACAAGACATTCAATTATAGAAATAATTGTATTCCTTTAGAAAAATTTCTATCAACATGAATTACCATGTAAACAATATATTGGAGAAACAACTAAGCAATTAATTTGTAGAGAGAATTAAACTTCTAAAACCAAAAAAAATAACGTTCAATTCTCTTTTTACAATGAAAAAATGCATTAGTCAAAATTGATGAGAAAAACTTAAATGCTAGTGTGCACTCATTGCTCTCTATCAAGCTTACATCTTTGCCATCAGTCCTTTCAAAAAGTACAACACGCCCACCACGATCTCCCGTAGCCAAATGCTCACCAGTCTGGTCAAACTCAATTGCCGAGATAATATCAACTGTTCAAAACATGTATATGGAATCCATCCTATCAGACACATCATTGCTCATTGTACAGCCAGCAAAACTATGGATTAAACAACATTTCTCTAGTTACTCATAATTCGAACCAAAGCAACAATTCTAGAAAGAGGAAACATAGCTCCCACACAAAATAGAGAAATAGATGAAGACATCTTAAATATCTTACTTTACAACTAATTTTTTTTGAATGCTTGCCTCTAACTATTGGAAATTAGTTGCTACATTAATACTGCCAAACCCTAGTGTAGCTAAGTTCCTTTCTTTTTTCCTTTTTATGTCTTCTTTTATTGGTGTGTGTGTGTGTGTGCCTGAGGACACAATCAGAGCTTCAATCCTTCAGATACAAAAGTAGGTTTAAAGCACAAGTCCATGCACGTGTGTCTTGGTTCCTTCCTCTCTCGAGAAAAAACCACAGTCAGTTATTTCTAATGTGACATACAATCCAATTCCAAAGAAGAATCAGATTATTACTACTTTCCTTTGTTACACTTTCTCAATTAAATCCCACATAAAGAGTATAAACAATACATGAATGAGCATTAGAAGGTTTGATTCTTTTACTTCTCACACAAGTTCCAACAACTCCTATTGTGGCACCACAGCTTCTCAAATGTACCACAATGAATCAACAGAAAAATAATTGTGGTGTTGATTTTAATTTTTATCGGATGGGATCGGGGCTCTTTTTATGTGGAATCTAACAAAATTCATCAACACCACAGTTTATTCATCACAACCTTCACCAGTTTGTTGGCAATAATGTTACAAAAATGTCTTTGGGAAATTCCATCATGAAAATAATGTGCATTTGAACTTCATAATGAAACCTAACACAACAAACGGAAATTGAGGAACCCATTCAAATTTGAGGAGTAATTACTCATGTATGCAAGATAATAATAAGCATCTTTGTTTTGAATATTGAAAACCAGCCAATCATAGGATACTACCATTAGTGCTTCACTTAAAGAATATATCAACAACATTCAAGCACGAATTAAAGTCTCAAACCTGATACAATATCAAGTAAGGGACAGAAAACAGGAGTCGTTAGACCTTTACCTATACAAGCTTTACAGCTGAATTAACAGATTAGCAATGGACTGTTTTCAGCATTATCATTGTATGTGATACTGAATTTTTCAGAAGTGGCAGATGTTTCACTTGCAAAGAAGGTATCGAAATTCATCAGACTCAGTACTTAAACAGTACTACTTTCGATGGCCTTCACTATTTTTTGGGCCAATTCATCTTGGTCATGCTCAACATGACAAAATGTGTTCAAAACCAATAGCAAGGCTGAGCCAACGACTAGAAAAAGTAAACTCAATTTTGAGGATTATTCCTTATATAAACTTTAAAGGATACCAACAAATATATTTATTTCACATTTTGAAAGGCCCTTTGGTTTTAGAACCCAAGCATGAATCTAACCTAATAGGTACTGTGTAAGGTTCTGAGGACAAACAACTTGAACCTGTCTGGACAAACTTAACATCTCAGAGAAAAAAAACTCTAACCTGGCAAGTTTGAGCAAAAGCATTGGATCGGTGCAAAGAGAACCTGCACCACAATGTCAAATGAAGATTCTACAAGAGCTATAATATTGAAATGGGAACCATAAGGACACAACACATGGAAAACAAATGGTCAAGGTTCAAGTAGCTTCCCTTTTTCCCACAGCTACAGTCTGCCACAAACGAGCAATATAAGAAACAAGAATAATACATTCACAGTATTTCATCTAGAAATATTTGTCACTGCCTGGCTATGAATGGAGAAAGGCATAAAATTGATGTCACTACAAGAAAGTTTCAAACAGAAGAATGCAACTACTGATGTTTTGCATAACTCAAAAATGTGTTCCTTAAAAGAATGTTAAGGCCAAGGGCATGGGAGAATTAAACTCACTCAGACTCATGATTTTGAGCAACATAGCATGCAGAAAGTTGGATCAACACACTGTAACAGAGCTACTGTATCAGGGGTAAAGGCAACATTGGATGAGAATTTTTAGTTATTCTTCTCTAACATTAAATATAAAGCTAAGTCGCCAGTTCAAGTTTGCACATTTGGTTTGTAGATTTCGCAACCAACAAACAGTGGGATCGGGCTCATCATGGGTTTGTCTGTACAGAAAAATTATAAAAACCATAATATATATATATATATATATATTATAAAAGTGTTTTAACTATTGGAGCCTTTCGCCAATGCAGGATGATAAATCATGCTGTATTCATTTGGCCAAGTGAAGGAAAAGAATCCTGTCGTTAACATTTGTGATCTGTCTCCTGCTGAAATGAAAATCATTGCCTTCATTTTCGATGCATAAAATAATAGGGTTGGGTCAACTCAAACTGTACTACCTGTGCTTGGATAATAGCTAGTATATCTGTATCTTTTCATGCTTCGACACACGGAAACCCCCATAACATCTTGCTTTGCCAGGTTTTAAGTCATGAGCCTAGACCCCCACAGCACAATTTATCTCCTGCAATGCCCCAGTTAATGGACCTAGATGCCCAAGAAAAAATTAAAAACATGGTTTGTATGAACAAATTCACCCTAGATTTGTTCATATTCAGCTGGATTCACCCAGGTTCATCCATGACTGCACCAAACTGGATCCCAAACCAGGTTTAGTTTGGATCCAGATCCAGGGCCTCTGGCTGACAAATCAGTAACTTAGATATAAAGCATAATCTGATGCCACTACAACAAAATTGCAAACACAAGAGTTTACCCATCAACCACAAAGAGATTATAGGAAAAAATTCATCAGTCATGATTTTTGTGCAAAATAACATGTGGAGAAATTCAACTCAACACACTGTAATAGAACTGCTGTATCATGAGGAAATACACCATAAGATGAGATTTTTTATTTTTTATTGTCTAATAAATAACATAGAACATAAAACTGAATCCACTACAAGAAAGCTTCAAACACAAGCATTTATGAACCAAGGAACTTTAAGGCTGGTAGCAGTAGGGGGATATATGGGAAATCAATCTCAGTCATCATTTTGATCAAAATGGTATGCGAAAACTCAGTTTGAAGAAATGTAACAGAGCTGCTGTGCATATAGAAAGGCACAATATGGTGAGATTTTTTTCTTGTCTAAAATACAATATAAAGTGTTATGAGTTACACAAAGTGTGGGTGTGGGTATAGCTGCATTACAAGCACCGGTGCAGGAGGACACCCAGATTTAGGCACAGAGGCTCCTAGAGTAAGATGATTGACAAGGATGAATGTATTCCAAGCTTGAACATGTCATTGAAACCTAAGAGATTTAAAGGTCCTTTGACCCAGAAAGTGGGTTTTATATGCATGCTGGATAAGTGAGGACCCAAAATTTCACCAATACCTTTTACTGTTTACAGAATTTTCAGAAAACAAAAGAACCTGATTCCTATTACTGTAATACATGAATATTGTCGCAAAAAAATTCAAAAAATGAACTTGAACCTTGATGAATAAATCCACAAACAGAATGATAAAATATAATCCAGTACAACAATAAGCAATTCCATAAGAAGAGTCCATTAATCACTACTCAGAAAAGACCCTTGAACTAACCAATAATCTCATTCCAAAGCTGACCTAAGTGAATAAAATTATAAAACCAATATGGATATGGAAGAGTCAAGACAACAAAATGTCCCAACTTGCAATTTTTTATATTGCATTTCCCACAGTAGGTGAATTTTTGAATTTCCTAAAGTAAATATATTTTTGCATTTTCTAAACAAGTCCCTTGATAAATAATGTGTGTGTCGAATTTGCATAAGCATCAATAGCCAATTCTATCACCAATCATGCCTTCAGAAAACCCAAAAACAATCGGACAAAGGAGTAACACCTCTGGAAAAAGAATCCATTAAATTTTAATAGTTAATAATCTAATTGTCTGCTAGCCATAACTTGAAGGCAGCACTCAAAAAGGACAAAGGAAAAGATATGGAAAAAATATACCGATTCCTGCAATTGTACAGATCAATCCTACAAAGGCCATTGTTTGGATCAGAAGCCAGCCCACAAACAACCTGGGCTCCAGATTAGGCTTGCATTATTCAAAACCACCAAAAAAACATGATACATTCTAATAGGCAGAGCAACCATAAAATCCAACAGATATTTTCACCAAATTCAAAGAGCCTACTAAGAGAACATTAGATAATAAAACAATTCTGAACTAAAAGTATTTATAATTGTTTCAACACACCACAAAAACAACAAAATACCAAATAGTAAAGTCACATCAAGGATGGAGTTAACTTCCTGAAAATAGAACTAATAAACAAAATGTCATAAAAACCAGCCTATATATCTGAAAATTTGGCATGAACAGTTTCTCGGTGAGTTTGATTGGAGTATACATGTTGAATTCCTTAGTATGAGCTCATGTCGTAAAGCATCGGGGCAATTATAGCATAACTCCGGGGTCTAATCTCAAAAAGAGACATAATAAAGTATAGAAATTTATAAAAGACCTTGTCCAACTTCCTATCGGCACCAGACTTTGATAGAAGAGATGCCCTTTAACCTAGGTGTCTACAACAAACACTAAAGCCACGAGGAGGGTTAACCAAATCTAAAATATTCAGAAATTAAAAAAATGATTAATTGCTCAAAGAACATTGGAAAATTTAGCCCAGCAATGTCAGGATTTGCGGAAGACATACTCTCTGGTCGTGGCATCTAAGCAAAAAGCCACCCCAGAAAAATAAATCGCCAAAACAAATTATAAACACAAAAAATGTAACCAAAAAAGGCAAATTCTTCTCTGAACATCGATTATTACAAAGCTTGGTGCAGTTTAATAAACTTTACTTCAATTTTAACCCTCACAGCCCCAATTCGGCCAGAATATCTACCAAAGTAAAATCAAAACACAAAAAGAGGATAACAATGAGTTAAAAATAGTTAATTACCCTCTTGCACGTCTTCTCCGGCCGCCCGTTCACCAAAAACCTGCGAGAACTTCCACTCCAAGGAAGTTCCTCCTTCCTCGCCCGAGATCATTTTACCTTCTCCGACTGCACTTAAAAAATAGATGTTTTCGTCAGCACAAGGTCACATGATCGTGAATTTTTGCCTCCTCATTCTGTAGCTTCGTCGATCATAAGTCCCCCGGCGGGACCATGTCCCTCAGAGCCTCAGGAGAGACCAACAGAAAGAAAAAAAAGTAGAAGAAAGAACCCAAAAAAATGCACAGCGGACAAAGAAATGGGGCAAATTTTACTTATCAAAGGACTAGTTTAGCTGGCTGCCCGCAGCGCAGCCGCGCAGCTTGTATCTTTCTATTTATCGGGCGATGCAAAAGTGGACCAAGAATTTCTGCTCACCCACACTGCAGTGGAGTGGCCTGCATCTTTCTTCCCTTTTCTCTCCAAATGTTTTTCAGATGAGAACCAAAAAAAACTGTGCCCTTCGCTCCTTTTTAGTTTTACCTTCTTTTAGAAATAAATATAAAGCCTGTTGGAAATGAGATAATGGACTCTGTTATTTTCATGAGAACACAATTCTTGAGGTAAATGATTTTTTTAATTGAAAAGTAAATGATTCTTTAATTAGAAAGAGTGATTTTTTATTTTTTATTTCTTAATTGAAATTGTCTTGAAGTTAAATTCAGAGGGGATTTAGTTTAATTGTGGAAGATAATGATACGTTAGTTTGTAAATTATTCAAAGAAATAATTGAATTAGTGATTTTTCTTAAATGGTCTTTGGTTTAGATGTATGCTTAATCATCTTAATGAAATTTATTTTAAAAGGGCATCTACTAAGGTCAATTCTTTTGAAAGTATAATTTCACCAAGGTCGATTTTAGGTAATTTTGGTAGACTAGTTTTCCCAACAAGTGAAAGCATAGTTGAAAGATAACTTTTGGTGTATGGCTTGAATTTCTTAGAAGTACAACTAGATTAAGTTTAGCTTGTGGCAACTTAGATTCAAACTCTTTATTTAGATGTATGCTTACTAAACATGTTGTATGCTTTAAAAAGGGCACCCACCAAGGCTTAAATCTTCTATGATTATCACTGGTCCAAAGTCAACTTCTAAGTAATTTTAGCAAACTAGTTTCCTCTACTCGTGTAGCTTCAATGAGAGATAATTATTGATTTATATGTATGCTTACTCAGCATGTTATAAATCACTTAAAAAAGATATCCGCCAAAGTTTGTATCTCAGGTATGATTGTTCAAATTAGATCCTTAGAAGTACAACTAGACTAAGTTAGACATGTGGCAACTTTGATGAACTAATTTTGCATTCATGATAGCTTACTTTTGATTTAGATGTATGCATACTGCTTTAAAAAGGGCACCCCTAAGGTTTAAATCTTCTATAAGTTTGATTGATCAAAAGTCAACTTCTCTATGATTTTGGCAAGCTAGTTCCCCTCTACATTGTAAGTTTCATGAAGGATAATTATTGATTATGCTTACTCATCATGTTATAAATCACTTTAAAAAGAATATCGGTCACAATTAATCACTTAACAAATGACAATTTCAAATTTAAATGCAAACTCATTCATTTTAATATATACTTATTCATGATATTATTATAGTTATATTACAAAAGTAAAAATATCTATACATAATCCAATTATTTATATTAAAAAATAAAAATAATTCTTATAAAGACACTTGTAATAAATGATTATTCGTATAATCCAATTACTTTCTTTAAAAAAAAATAAGTTACAATTTGATTCTACATTGTTCAAATTAAATCTTTACATAACTTTAGTATATTAATTTACCATACTCATAATCACTTAACAAATGACAATTTCAAATTTAAATGCAAACTCATTCATTTTAATATATACTTATTCATGATATTGATATTGTTATTGTTATAGTTATATTAAAAAATAAAAATATCTATACATAATTTAATTATTTATATTAAAAAATAAAAATAATTCTTATAAAGACACTTGTAATAAATGATTATTCCTATAATCCAATTACTTTCTTTAGAAAAAAATTAATAGCCATCAACCAACCCTTATGATGAGTGACTTTTATAATTCGTGTATTTAATACCTTTCATATTCTTCTTTTTAGTACGTTAACATTTTGGGTGCAAGTTCGTATAATGTAGAGGTCAATAGTTCTTCATTATTGGAAAAAAAATATAAGTAGACTCTAATAATAATAATAATAATAATAATAAAAGAGATTTTTTGATTAAAAAAACAGTAAAGAGATTTCATAATGCAAGGTCTTCTAGTGCAGGTAACTTGATTACGGTGGTGGATGTTTTTGTTGTTTATTGCAGATATAAATGCTTGTTTGTATAGTAATTTTCCAAGTACAACATTAAATAAAACAATTAAATTTAAGTAGACACATAAAGGTTTTGCTTTTACAAGACGTTTTTTCGGTATGGCAATAAAAGTAAACAATGAAATTGTTTTTAATTAGAAGATAGAAGATTTTAAGTTTCTTGAGCTATTAAGTTTTCATGAATTTAAATAATGTTAATGAAAATTAATTTTTTAAAATTTGTTAAGAAGTTTTTTTATTAGTGTTGTTGGATGTTTTATTGGATATTAGGTATATTATAAAAAAAAGGTTGGGTTTTACTTTTAGTAAAAGATTATTACATTTTCATTAAAATTTATATAGGTGAAAAGTGTAAATTCTTAATTTTTCTCTTGTATTTTATGTTTGTCTTTTTAGGTGGAGATATTAAATGCATAATACTAGCACATGTTTTTTGTTCAATATAGTGCACTTTAGACTTTGTTTATCGCTTTGAAATATCATTTTCTCTCTACATAAGTTAGTCTTTTTGTTTTCTACTTATGCCAAGACTACTCTCACAACCTTCACCATTGTAGCTACAAATCTAAATTTATTGTGGTCCCAAGCTAACTCAATTTAATGTTTCTTTTATAGCATGTGTGCAAAAAAATTCAAGTTGAAGGAATCACCCCTAGGTCATTCCAACCATAATCAATCACTATCATCCACTAAGATCCTGAGATCATGTGCTAAAATTTGTCATGTGATATGCATTTATCATAGCTATGTTTATGTATTAGTTGTTGAAATGGCAAAAATAGGGAGCTTAGCCCGAGAATGTAAACTAAGAACTTATAAAATCACTGTTTCCACTTTTCATTGGGGAACAATCAATTAGGCTCAACTTCAATCCTCAAGGGGAGTCAAGTACTTTGGTTAATTATTCCCTTTTTTTATTGATCGTGATTGGGTATGATTATGATGAGAAATGATGCAAAATTTATAATTTTTAGCATAAACAAACAAATACAACACTCAAAGTCAACTCAAAAGTACATATCTAAAAATGAGATAAAGAGAAGAACATGTCACTAAAATTAGGAGTTGAACATGTCAGAGTATGGAGATAGGCGTCCTAGTCCTACAAATGTCTTTGTTAGTTAAGGCTTTGAATCCTAGATCATGATTCCCTATTGGTCACTCCCTTCAAAATTCAACCAAAAAGCATTAGATTATGCAGATAACTAGATCAATTCTAGTATTTTTGCCTATTTTGAAATCTAGTGTTGTGTGTCTCAATCTACTCTACGCAATTAAGTCACTTTCAGCAATCGAATATGTAACGTGTGCACACACAAAGGGAAAATGTTGTGTTGTATAGGGGCTTGGCTAAGTCAAATATCATGTTGGTGTTTCCACCTCCACTATAGCTATGATGATGAAGAAGAAAGCTTACCCCTTGGTAGGGTAGAGGTTAAATATGAAATGAAATGCTTGAATTGAAATGATAGTACCTTAGGAGTTTATAATGGTGGTGATGCAATGCTTTTTAGATAAGTCATTAAAGTGTTGATGCAATAACATGACATGACATGACAAGATCAATCATAAAATAATACTTGAATTTAGATTGTTGTAGCTTGCTTCTCCATAATGCTCGAAGCTTGAAAATAAATTCTCTACAATGTACTTGGATTTTTTGATAGAAAAAATGAATTAGAAATGATGTCTTTATATAGGGTTCACAAGGCATTTCCTACTTTAGGCTAACTTCCAATGGCCATATTAAAATATCAGGATCATATCACAAATGGTGGGAACTAACTCTCACACACATTTGATTTTGGGACCTTTTTGGAGTGAGTATAGAAGTAGGCACCTTATTCCACTTGGACTATGACACTAGGTGCCCTAGGTAGTCCACCTAGAAAAGGAGCAAAGAAGAATGGTTGCAACATAGAAGGTCTTAGGACATATGAGAGAGCACAATAAAGCAAGGGCACAAAAAGGAGTGTGAAATTGTAAACGGTTATAATTTATGACACTACGATTGTAATAATTACATCGATTCTTAAAACAACAATATTAAAACCCTTGTTTTCATGCACATGGACTACTATTTAAGCATTCATTATAATTATTCTATAATTTGTCAATTACTTGTGCTTCATTACATACATTTTTATGTGTGTAATCCAACTTACCACAAAACTATTAAATCAATCAATGGGTCTCATTCGTAATCAAGATAGTAGTGAGGACTCATCATACCCTAACAAGACCCAATTATGCTTCTCAACATTATTAACTTTTATATTTGTAGTCTTGAATGTAGTCGAGATAATCTTGAGGATTCCTCATCCATAGCAAGACCTAATTGTGCTCCTTAGCATTACTGTGTCTAAATTTTGTGTGTATATACCCAAGAAAACCTTTTATTGAAGATGTAGAGATCAGGTCACACAAAAGGTCAAGGTCACCCTCAATAGGATTAAGGCTACCCTCACAATGTCAATATGATTCATTACAAAATTTTGATTTTCATAGAATGTGTTATTATGAGGATCCAGTAACTACTAAGAGGGGGGGGTGTGAATCAGTAGTTAAACAATTTTGCAAAACTTCAAAAACCAGTACCGATAACTATTCAAATAGTCCTTTAAACTAATTTATCAACCACTCACATTAGTTTCACCAATATGCATATAAAGTAAATATATCAAATCCACACATGAACAATGCAATCACCATATGAACACAGAGATTTTTCACGTGGAAATCCAAATGGGAAAAACCACGGTGGGAATTAGCACCCACAAAATATTTGCACTCTTGGAATGCGCCTGATTAAAGGCCTAGCCCAGTTAGGAGCTTTACAATATGCCTGCTTAAGAGAAAAACCCTATTAGGAGTCACCCGGTCAAGGAATTTCACCTTAGCTTTGTTAGGAGCTCTACCTTATTAGGAGTAACCTTGCTAGAGGAATTTAAACTCAAGTTAATAAGCCACCCGATGAAGGGATTTACAAATAAGACTTGTTAGGATCTACCCAGTTAAGGGATTTCAATCTATTGCAACTGTTAAGAAACAACAATGTAAATGATCTAATCACAACACTTCCTTGCTTGCTAGTACAGATCCTTTTCAGCTCAAATCTGCTACACACATGCAGACACTTTAATCTGGTTTGGCACACTCTTCTCAAAACCACCAACACTAAAAGCCTTCTCAAACTAGCCCTAAATACATTTTACAATTAGGGCAGCTACAAGCCCAAATAACATCAACAATATTACATTACAAATTGTTACAACAAATTCCTGGATGATTTCCATTTTTGAATGATCATCGCACATCTATTTGAATCGCACATCTATTTGATAAGCAATCAAAACCCTTATCACATTTTGCTAAGCACTTCACTGTTTCCCAAGAAATTTGATCCTTGTACGCGCTCAAACATCATCTTATCATTACACATGGATTCTGACACGTCATCACTCAGTTATGAACATGATAAGGTCCATTGCCAAACCATAAATCATTACCGGTCAAAGATATATCACCGGTATTCATCCTTCTTCACTGAGTTCATGGCAGTCAATCATAACTTACTCAATACATCGAATCTGTTGATGCGGTTTCAATCATAGACTCATGCCAATGTCATAAACATATGTTCCAAAGCGCAACACCTAACTCTTCACCAATTGTCCATACTAGTCTGTTGATCATCACATTATTCATGCTTACCTTGTTGTCAACCGGTTCCACTAGTTCCACTATCGACTAGGCTATACTGGTAGGTCTAGATGAATTAGATGATTAAACAAACATGGTTGCCATCAATGAAAATACAAATAAAGTCATCAAACAACTTACAACAATCATCATCATCATCAAGCCAACAGTATCCATCTCGACATCATACACCTGATCAACTTTACATATACCTAATCAAACTTTATCGGTCATCTTCTCATCTCATCATCATCTCCATCAGTTATCCCAACAATATGCCGATAATCTCCCCCTTTGGCATTGATGGCAACACCAAGATAGCAACACCAAAATCTCATCCAAAGCTTGTCATGCAAGACTGGAAAGCTCACCATACATAACTATTAGAGTTTCTATTATGACTGTTGTACACTTATTCTGCTCTTTTTGTTGTTCTATTCTTCGTTGCTCTTCTCCTCATGTATCACTTTTCTTCTCTTTCTTTACTTTACTTCTCCCCCTATCACTTTTCTTCTCCCCCTTTAACAATAATGCCAAAGGTGCAAAGTGTCAAATTCATATTTTGCTGCTATGTTTTCTCCATCTGTGTTGCTCCCCCTGAGGAGTAGCCCTCTTCTCATCAATCCACAGTGAAAGATCTTCAACTAGTCCACTGGATTGATGCTTCAACAACATCTTAGTTGACCTTCGGTAGGGGTATAACCCCTAGCTTGCCTCTGAGATATTCAAAGGTAGCCTTAGGCAATGGCTTAGTAAAGATATCATTCAACTTCTCTTTGCTTGACACATGATCCATCTTGACTTGTTTTTCCTGCACTCTTTCCCTCAAAATATGATATTTCAATGTTATATACTTTTTCCTAGCATGCAATACAAGGCTCTTTTAAATGTTTATTACACTTGTATTATCACAATATATGACCATTGATTATGTCATATTCTCCTTAAATCCTTCCAATACATGCCTCATCCACATTGCTTGAGTATAGTTCATAGATGCAAGCACATATTTTGCTTCTATTATGGACTGAGAAATGCGACTTTGTTTCTTATTGGTCTAGGATACTAGTCTTCCTCCTAGAAAGAATGCACCACAGGTTGTGCTCTTATGGTCATCTACATTACCTGCCCAATCAACATCAGTGAACACCTTCAAAGAGAAGTTTCCTTTGTATGGATACCATAATCCATAATCAATAGTTCCTCTAAGATACCTCCAAATTCTCTTTACTGCCACCAACTGCATGAGCAATGTTTGGTATGCTATGAACAACATAGTGTAATTTTCCAATCATTGACCTATACTCAGATTCATTAACTAGATCCGAATCATCTTCCTTTGATAATCTGCAACCTTTAACCACAAGGGTTCCAACCAGTTTACAGTCTTCCATTCCAAAGGTTTTCAATACCTCCTTCACATTTTTGGACCGATTGATAAAGATTCCACCTTTCATCTGTTGAACCTGCAAACCAATGAAAAAAATGATCTAACCTATCAGAGATATTTCAAACTCCTTTTTCATTTCTTCTGCAAAAGATAAACGCATATCATCATCTCCTCCAAATATGATATCATCTACAAATACTTCTACAATTAATATCTTGTCTCCTTTTGTATTCAAGTAAATATTGTTGTCTTCACCGGTTCTCTGAAATCCAATCTTAATCAGGTGTGAATGGAGTCTTTCAAACCATGCCCTTGGAGCTTGCTTTAACCCATATAAATCTTTATGCAATTTGCACACCATGTCCTTGTCTCTAGTCAATGTAAACCCATCTGGTTGTTCAATGTAAACCTCTTCTTCTAAAATTCCATTCAAAAATGTAGACTTTACATCCATTTGGTAAACCTTGAATCCTTAAAATGTTGCAAATGCAAGTAAAATTCTTACTCCTTCAAGTCTAGCAATCGGTGCAAAGGTTTCTCCATAATCTTCACCTTCTTCTTGTGCATGCCCTTTGCAAAATAGTCTTGCCTTGTTCGCAACCACTTCACCATCTTCATTCAATTAGTTTTTAAACACCCACTTAGTACCAATCACATTTTTATCAGTCGATCTAGGGACAAGTGACCAAGTGTTGTTCTTCTCTATTTGATCAAGCTCCTCATTCATAGCTTTTATCCAATCATCATCCTTGAGAGCTTCCCTCACTGTCTTAGTCTCCATTGTGGAAATTAGATAAGCACTTTCTCTGATCTTTCTTCTTGTTTGTACTCCAACATTCTTGTTTCCAATAATTTGGTCTACAGAGTGATTCAACTTTACATACCTAGGTATAACTAGTTCCAGTATAGAAATTTCTTCTTGTTCTTCTTCTTCATCTTCATCTTCCACCGGTTAAGCAGTATCCTCCACACTATTCTGCTCAGCATCATTCTGAACTTTCAGTTCAATGATCACTATCTTATGTTCATCTACTGCATTAGACTTGCAAGTATCATCAAATTTATCGGAATACTCATCAACTTTTACATTGGCACTTTCCACAATCTTCTTGGTTCTTTTATTAAAGCACTTATACTTTTCTCTTAGTTGAATAACCAAGGAAATTTCCTTCATCACTCTTTGGATCAAACTTACCTGTGTACTCATCTCTCTTTATCTAACACCTGATGCCAAAGACCTTGAAATAACTGACATTAAGAGTATGACCATACCATAATTCATAGGGAGTCTTATCATTACCTTTCTCGACCAATACCCGGTTCATTGTGTATACTACAATGTTGATTGCTTCTCTCCAAAACATTTTAAGTACATCTTCTATCAACATTGTTCTTGTTGCTTCAACTATGGTTCGGTTCCTCCTTTCTGCAATCCCATTTTGTTGTGGTGTCCTTGGTGCAAATAGTTGTCTCCTGATTCCATTCTCATCACAGTACTTCATAAATTCAGCTGATGTGAATTCTCCACCCTAATTAGATCTTAGGCACTTTAGATTCTTACTGTTTTCTTTCTCCACTAAGGCATTGAATGTCTCAAACTTGTTGAAAGCCTCACACTTCTCCTTAAAAAATTTAACCCACATCATTCTTGAATAATCATCAGTAAATATCATAAAATACTTGTCACCTTGAAAACTCCTAGTCCTCATGGGACCACATAAATCAGTGTGCACCAAATCTAAAATATTCTCAGAAGAAAATTATTTTCTCTTAAAAGAGGAAGTAGTCATCTTACCCAACTAACATTCTTTACAAATCACATTGTTTGGTTTGACTAGTTGTGGCATACCTCTAACCATACTTGACTTGCCAACCTTAACCAAATTATCAAAATTCACATGACAAAATCTTCTATTTCATAACCAATTGTCCTCAACTTTTGCAACCAAACAATTGTTAACATTAGTATTCAGATGGAATAAGTTGCCTTTTGTTTGTTTATCGGTAGCAATCAGTTCTCCTTTGGTTCTTAAAGTCATGCACACTCCATTCTTGAACTCAAGATGATAACCTTTATCATTTAGCTGACCAACTTTCAACAAGTTATACTTCAACCCTTCAACCCAATATACATCATCAACATTACTTTTACCATTTAAAGAAATTGAACCTTTACCTTTTACCAAGCATGGTGTATTGTTGCCAAATCTCACTACTCCACCATCAAATTCTTCAAGTGAGATGAACTTATTCTTGTCATCGGTCATGTGGTGTGAGCAACCACTATCAATGACCCACTCAACATTGTTGTCAATATGAGACACTAAAGCTTTCTTATTAGAAAGGTCTTCCTTAACTACTACAAAAACAATCTCCTCATTGTCTTCATCCTCAGATTCCTCATCGGTAACACCTTCATCCACTGCAACATAACATTGTTTCTTTCCTTTTCCTTTATACTTTCTAAACTTTTTCTTTTGATCACTGTTAGGACAATTAGTAGCAATATGTCCTATTTTGTTACAAGAGAAACACTTAAGAGGAAGCTTTCCTTTGTACTTATTGGTGCCTCTAGGAAGTCTTTTTGCTAGTAAAGCCTCAAATTCCATCAGGTTACTTTCATCATCCATTCCTTCATTACCACTACCATGATGACTTGACCTATACACATCCTCTCCTTTTCTCACTGATGCTTTGAAAGCAGATTCTTCTTTAGGTACATTATTATCAAAGTTATTCAACTCAAAAGCAGTAAGTTTGCCTATCAAAGAATCAACTGAACTTTATCTTTGCTGACTGACCTCAATTCTTGGATAGCAGATACTATAATAGCATAAGCAAGGAGTAAGGTTCTAAGAATTTTACTCACCACTGTGTCTTCTGCAATGGTTCCACCAACACTTTTGATTCCTCCAACTACTTCTTTTGTTCTTTGTTCGTACTGGGTGATGTTCTCACCTTCCATCATCTTCATGTCATCAAAATTGCCTCTTAAGCTTTCTTCCTTAGCTTTTTGCACATGATCATCTCCACCACAAATTAACTTCAACTTTTCCCAAACTTCTTAAGCAATTTCAAGACAATGAACATCAATATACTCAGAATCAGAAAGTGCACTTACAATGGCTTCCAATGCTCGAATATTCTCCTGTTGCTTCTTGAGCTGATCTAGAGTTAGAGTACTGGTAGGATTTGTGTACTTATTTTCAACATGCAACCAAAATTGTGCCCCCATTCCTTTGATGTAGAGCTTCATTATGTCACTCCATATTCTGTAGTTATCCTTTGTGAACTTAGGACCCTCCTTCTTAATCATCTCGGATCTTTACCTCAAGCAGTCAAGCTTCTGCACAAAGAGGACCTAGTGCTCTGATACCAATTTTTATTATGAGGATTTGGTAACTACTTATAGGAGGGTGAATCAGTAGTTAAACAATTTTGCAAAACTTAAAAAACTAGTACCGATAACTATTCAAACAGTCCTCTAAACTGATTTATCAACCACTCACATTAGTGTTCATCAATATGCATATAAAGTAAAGATATCAAATCCACACGTGAACAATGCAACCACCATATGAACATAGAGATTTTTCACGTGGAAACCCAAATGGAAAGAACCATGGTGGGAATTAGCACCCACAAAATATTTGCACTCTTTTGGAATGTGTCTGGTTAAAGGCCTAGCCTGGTTAGGAGCTTTACAATATGCCTGGTTAAGAGCAGACCTTGTTAGGAGTACCTGGTCAAGGAATTTCACCTTAGCTCTGTTAGGAGCTCTACCCTGTTAGGAGTAACCTTGCTAGAGGATTTTAAACTCAAGTTAATGAGCCACCTGATAAAGGGATTTACAAATAAGACCTGTTAGGATCAACCCGGTTAAGGGATTTCAATCTGTTGCAACTGTTAGGAAACAATAGTGTAAATGATTTGATCACATCACTTCCTTGCTTACTAGTACAGATCATTTTCAGCTCAAATCTGCTACACACATGCAAACACTTCAATCTCATTCGACACACTCTTCTCAAAACCATCAATACTAAAAGCCTTCTCAAACTAGCCCTAAATTCATTTTATAGTTATGGCGGCTACAAGCCCAAATTACATCAACAAGATTACATTATTGATCATTACAACAAATTCCTAGATGATTTCCATTGTTCAATGATCACCGTACATCGATTTGATAAGCAATCAAACCCTTGTCACATTCTGCTAAGCACTTGGTGGTTTCCCAAGAAATTTGATCCTTGTACGCACTCAAACATCATCTTATCATTACACACAGATTCTGACATGTCATCACTAAGTTATGAACATGATAAGATCCACTGCCAAACTATAAATCATTACCAGTCAAAGGTCTGTCACCAGTATTCATTCTTCTTCACTAAGTTCATGACAGTCAATCATAACTCACTCAATACATCTAATTTGTTGACGTGGTTTCAATCACAGACTCATGACAATGTCATAAACATATGTTCCAAACCACAACAACTAACTCTTCACCAATCGTTTGTACCAGTCTTCTGATCATCGCATTGTTCTTGCTTACCTTGTTGTCAACCAGTTCCAGTAGTTCCACTACCAACTAGGCTATATGAGTAGGTCTAGATGACTCAGATGACTAAATAAACATGGTTGCCATCAATTACAACACAAATAAAGTCATCAAACAACTTACAACAATCATCATCATCATCATCATCATCATCATCATCAATCCAACAATCTCCATCTTGACATCATATACCTGATCAACTTTACATATACCTAATCAAAATTTACCGATCATCTTCTCATCTCATCATCATCTCCATCAGTTATGCCAACAATATGCCAATAGGATGTACTCAACATAACCTTCTATTTTCAAAATTAGTCTCTAATTCCAAGTATATGTTTTATATCACTTTATCAAATTTGTGTACATGTTTCAATTCCATATTCAAGTGCATTTCTATAGTCATCTCCTTTATCTAAGCTAATAATTAGATTTTTTAACCTTTAATTATTAATTTGGATATTCATTTTACACAATCTTAGTTTTTCCACAAAAATAAATTGAGAAAATTTCTACATCTAGTAAAGGATCATGTATAAATAACCAAGTTTAAAAAGGTATTGATTGTTTGTGTGGGGTAATTTATATTGGCAAAACACAAGTTTGTTTAAAAATATGAGAATTAAAGACTTGATTTGTATATGAGTCTAAAGGGGGTATGTTGATAGGGATTTAAGAAAAGTTAAACTACAATATCAAGAGATGGACCATAATTTTCTCCCAAATGGTACAAGGTTTCAAAAGGGTTCGTAAAAACAAATTATAATCATTTCTCATTTTAATCCTTTCACTTGCACAATAAATATAAATTATTTGTTCATTCACATACCTTTGTATTTATGGACTTTTTTTTTCTAAGTTCCATATGGTTGTATAAGAAGCCTTTCCAAAAAAATATTAACCATTTATCCTTTCAATCCTTTCACTTTGACAAAAAATTAATAAACTATTTATTCCTTCAAAAGTCTTTTTTTGAATATTTAATTGATTGAAGGTTCCCAAGGCACAAGGTGATCCCTTTTTTTTTTCTATCAAAGAGTAAGTTTCCTCATATTATCGCATTGGTGGTCATCTCACACTACTTGTCACCATTCAACTAGTCCATGCAAATAATTTATGTTCTTTGCTAAAATGCATGGTTGGTTCACTTCATTTGAGGAAAAGCTTATCAATGTAAACATGCATCAAGAATTCATCATAATAAAAAATAAAAAATAATTTTCTCTATGCACTTTATAAAATAAAACACTCAATCTCTTAGAAAATGCAAATATTGTTGTATTATAGAGTCACTATTTCAAACATTGTTTGAACAAAGGCATGGAGATTAAAAAAATAACCACTCATAAAGATCTATTATCAACAATTAAGGGACATTTGACTTTAGAAGTTATTAATTTAATGTTTGCAAGTTAGTGTTCTAGTTTATAACAAATAAAAGTGCATGCCCTATGATGTAGGAGCATCCATGGTTATTGGCAATCTTGCATCGGCCAAAAACATTTCCTTTTCAGTTTGTTCTTGTTTGGTAGTTTCAACATTTCGTTCTGCATTTCTTTGCATTTGCTCGTCGGATCTTGTAGAGCTAGATTTTGATTGAGGACTTGTTCATCTACCTTATCCTGTATCTACTGGACATTTGAATCTTTTTTCTAACAAGTTATCGCTTTCAAAATCTGAGACAGTTTTCTGGCTTAAAACACTAGAACCGCTTGGACCTATTTGGCTATTGGCGGATCTTGTGGATCACTTCCATAGCGTGCGAAGCTTCAGTTCATTATTTCCAATGCTCCTTGGCATGTGGCTGACCTCCCCTTGGGTCTGCACTTCATTTTATGGATTTTCTAGAGGGATCTCTTTGGCAGAGGTTGACCTTGTTGTTTTACATGTCTCATCTTGTTCATCGGCATTTGTTTCACCTTGGGCTAACGCGGATCACCCTTGATGATATAAATCAATGTAATTGAGCATTAAAATTCAGTAATTAGAACATGGAAGAAATATCAGAAGGTTAGGAGGTCCGAAATTGGCTCACATTCTTGTTTGAGCTTGAATGTGCATAACACACATGTTTTGTACTCAGGCCTGCAAGCCGAATTTTGTGAGCCCGCATGTTGTCAGCAGTTTGTAACTAATTTTCATGATATAATACCATTTTTTTTTGCATTACCTCCATCATTTTGAGTTGTTTCTTTTGTGTAACTCTTGTTGCACGGTCTAAATTGTTCTCTTTGAGGACCCTCCCACCATGACTACACCAAGATGGTATCAAAGCGAGATTTCATTCTGGAGATTGTGTTGTCATGTAAGATTTTGTTGTAGGGTGGCAGATTGTGGATTCGGCCTATAGCTGTAGAGGAATAGTGTAAAGATGGCACAAAGAGGAAATAGAAATGGTGGAGCGAGTGGAAACGCAAACCCTGTTGTAATGAAAATGTTGAGAGGAATTGCAACCCGATTATAAGTTATTGACAATGGCCCAAATAAGAGGTCAACATGTTAAAGATGTGAGTGAAGATGAATAAGAAGAAGTGGAAGCTGGAGGACAAGGAGCAAATCCACCGATGAACGATTCAGATGAAGATAGGTTTATAAGAGCATTTTCAAGAGCGAATACCTGACCACATTTTACCCCACTGAATTATGATGGCAAATTGGATTCAGATGAATTATTGGATTGGATCATGGAGATGGAAAAGTATTTTGATTTTGAAGGCGCTATGGAAGATAAAAAGGTGAGGTATTCTTGCACTGAGTTTAAAGTTCATGCATCTCTTTGGTGGGAACATTTGCAGGTAGATAGACAGAGTAGAGGCAAAGAGAAGATCAAATATTGGGAGCAGATGGTTAGTAAGTTGAAATCAAAGTTTGTGTCAGTAGATTATCAAGTGAATTTGTTTTGAAAGTTGCAGAACCTAAAGAAAAAGGAATCTAGTGTGAAGGAGTATACAAAAACATTCTACAAGTTGAACATCAAATATGGACACAGTGATGATGAGATTGAACAAGTCGCTAGATATTTGAATGGGTTGCGGATGTCTATGCAAGATGAACTCAGTTTAATAAAGCTATAGAGTGTTGAGGAATCCTATCAATATTGCCTGAAGGTAGAAGAGAAGTTGAATAAAAGACATGAGAAGAAGCAAAGAGGTAGAGGTGGAAGGTTTTCCAGAGGAAGATTTCAAGGAGGAAGAAGCTATTTCGAAGGAAGAGGACCCTGTACAGATCAAAATAAAGACAAAGAAGCTAGTAGAGATGGTAGTTCATACTGGAAGGATGATAGAAATTTTTACCAGAGAGGAGAACTTTATGGATACTAGAATGAGAGTTATGGAAATGAAGACAAAAAGACAAGATAAAAGAGTGTTTAGAGGAACTTGCTTTAAGTGCGGTGGAGGAGGACATTGAGCTTTTGAATGTAAGAAGACAAAGAACATTGGGAGAGCAGTGTTGGTAGAACAAGACCATACTGGATCAACTAATAAACTGGAAGATGGGGAATTGTTGGTGATGAGGAGAGACTTGTATCATATCAAAGAGGACGAAGAGCCCTTGTAGAGGAGGAATTTGTTCAAAACCAGATGTAAGGTATCTGGTAAGTGTTGTAAAGCCATTATTGATAGTGGTAGTTCATATAATCTTGTTTAGGAGGATATGGTGAATGATTTGAATTTGGAGAGATTAAAGCACCCTAAGCCTTATCAAATAGCATGGATTCAGGATGATCATAAGATACTAGTAAGTGAACAATGTTTGGTGAAGTTGAAAATTGGATCTTATCATGATGAAGTTTTGTGTGATATTATACCTGTGGATATATGTCATATCTTGTTGGGTAGACCTTGGCAGTTTGATAGATATGCAATACATGATGGAAGGAATAACGTATACACTATTGTTGCAAATGGGATGAAGAAGACCTTATTGCCCTTGGAGGAACCTTTGAAGAGTGAAGTTTGTACAAGTGCTAGAGTTTGTTTAGTGGATGGAAGGAAATTCTTGGATGGGATGAGACATGATAATGTGTGTTTTGCCTTAGTTCCTAAGAAGACTGACAATATAGAGCATGAAGAAGAAGAACTGGAGGAGATAAAGGAGTTGTTGACATAATATGGAGACATCATTTCAGATAATGTACCTAATGGATTACCGCCTGTGAGAAGTATCAGTCATTACATGGACCTGATTCTCAGAGGTAGTTTTCCTAATAATGGAGCACACCATATTATACTGGCAGGAAAATAAGGAGTTGAATAGACAAGTGCAGGAATTGTTGAAGAAAGGTTTGATTAGAGAAAGCTTGAGTCCTTGTGCAGTTCCAACAGTGTTAGCACCTAAGAAGAATAGAAAATGGAGGATGTGTACTGATTTCAGAGAAATAATCAAGATCACAGTGAAGTATAGATTTACTTTGCCTAGTATGGATGACATAATGGATTGTTTGAGTGGATCCAGATACTACACAAAGCTAGACTTGAAGAGTGGATATAACTAGATCATAATTAGAGAAGGAGATGAGTGGAAGACAACATTCAAGATAAATGATGGACTATGTGAATGGTTGGTGATGCCTTTTCGATTGACTAATGCACTGAGTTCTTTCATGAGATTGATGAATGAGGTATTGAAGAAATTCTTGGGTAAGTTTGTTATTGTGTATTTGGATGACATTTTGATTTTTCGGTAAGAGAAAGGAAGAACATATGTTACATTTGAGACAAGTTTTGCAAAGGTTGAGAGAAGGGGAGTTTTTGATAAATATTAAGAAGTGCAGTTTCATGAAGGAAGAATTAGTCTATTTGGGATTTGTGATATCTGCAGATGGATCCTGAGAAATTAAGAACAATTGTTGAATGCCTACACTAGAGAGAATTGGAGAGGTAAGATCATTTCATGGATTGGCTAGTTTCTACCAAAAGTCTATCAGAAATTTCAGTTCAATTTGTAGCCCTGTGACAGAAGCAATGCGAGGAGTAGGAAATATTTCAAGTGGACAACCGGAGCAAATAGAAGCTTTGAATTGTTGAAGCAGAAGGTGATACAACAACCTGTATTGGCTTTACTAGATTTTAGAAAAGTTTTTCAAGTGGACTGTCATGCAAGTGGTAATGCAATTGGAGTAGTGTTAAGTTAGGAAGGTAGACCGGTAGCTTATTTAAGTGAGAAGTTGAATGATGCAAGGAGGAAATATTCAGTGTATGATTAGTAATTTTATTCCATAATTCAAACATTGAAGAAGTGGAGACATTATTTGTTGCCTAATGAGTTTGTGTTGTATATTGATCATCAAGCTTTGCAATATTTGAACAGTCAAAGTAAGTTGAATCAAAGACATATGAGGTGGATAGAGTTCTTTCAGAGTTATACCTTTGTGTTGAAGCATAAAAGTGGAAAGTCAAATAAAGTTGTTGATGCATTAAGTAGAAGAAGGAACTTGCTAATAGAGATGAGAGTGGAGGTAATAGGTTTCAAGGAATTGAAGAACTTGTATGAGGATGACCTAGATTTTGAAGAACCTTGGAAAGCTTGTAAGGAACCAGTTATGGTGGACAAAAGAAAGTGGTTAGATTATTTCATTTAGGATGAGATATTATTTAGAATAGTTCAATTGTGTATACCTAAGAGTTCTATGAGAGAGAATCTAATAAAGGAGAATCATAGTGGAGGATTAGCCAAACACTTTGGCATTGACAAGACAATAGCATTGATTAGTGAGAATTACTTTTGGCCTCAGATTCATTAAGATGTCAAGAAATTTGTGCAGAGTTGTAGGATTTGTCAACTTGCAAAAGGTAGTAGTCAGAATGTTGAATTATATAAGCCTTTGACAGTTCCAAAGAGACCTTGGGAGGACATAAGCATGGATTTTATACTTGGATTTCCTAAGACACAAAGAGGAAATGATTCAATATTTGTAGTGGTGGGTAGATTCTCAAAGATGACACATTTCATACCTTGTAAAAAGACAATAGATGTAGTACATGTTGCAGACCTATTTTTCAAGGAAGTGATGAGATTATATGGATTACCTAAGAGCATTGTTTCAGACAAAGACACCAAGTTTGTTGGATATTTTTAGAGAACCCTTTGGAAGAAAATGAAGACAAATTTTAAGTTTGGTTCTACTTTTCATGCACAAACTGATGGACAAACGGAGGTAGTGAATAGGAGTTTGAGAAATTTGTTGAGATGCTTAGTTGGAAATAAAACCGGAAGTTAGGACTTGATTCTTTCACAAGCAAAATTTGCCTACGATAATTCAGTGAACAGGAGTACCGGAGGGACACCTTTTGAGATGATCACCAAAGCACACCCTAGAGGCATATTAGAATTAAGAGATATTAGTAATGAAGATAAAAGGAGTGTCGAAGCAGAATAATTTACAAAACATATGAAGACAGTACAGACTCAAGTCAACAACATTTGGAAGACATGAACAACAAGTATAAGGAGAAAGTAGATGAAAAGAGGAGACATAAGGAATTTGTCATTGGAGATGAAATGATGGTGTATATGAGTAAAGAGAGATTTCCAATTGGAACCTATTGTAAGTTACAGATGAAGAAGTTTGGACCTTATAAGATCTTGAAGAAATTTAGTTCCGAAAATGCATATGAAGTGGATTTACCTGATAGTTTGGGTATTTCACCTATATTCAACATTGCAGATCTACACTAGTATCATGAGATAGAATTTAGTGAGGACAACATTGCAAAATTGAAAAGGAAGATACCCCAAAGGAAACTAGATCAGATTGAAGACATTTTGGATAGTAGGATTGGACGTAGCACCCAGAGCAACCAATACAAAGAGTATCTTGTGAAGTGGAAGGACAGACCAGTTGAAGATTCATCATGGATTTATCAGGCAGAGGTAGACAAAATTGGTTTCCCTTTGACCCTAACAAAGTGAGGGATTCACTTTTTTTTATTAACCTCAGATGTCTGATGTAGGAGCATCTGTGGTTCTTGGCAATCTTGCATCAACCAAAAACATTTCCTTTTCAGTTTGTTCTTGTTTTGCAATTTCAACATTTCATTATGTGTTTCTTTACATTTTCTCACTAGATCTTGTGGATCTTGATTTTGATTGAGGACTTGTTCATCTACCTTACCCCATGTCCGCGGGACGTTTGGATATTTTTCCGGTAAGTTATCGCTTCCAGAATCTAAGACAATTTTCTGACTTAGAACACCGAAACCGCTTGGACCTATTTGGCTATTGTCGGATCTTGTGAATCACTTTCATAGCTTGCAGAGCTTTAGTTCGTTGTTTCCAACATTCCTTGGCATTTGGCCGACCTTCCCTTGGGTCCTCACTTTATTCTATGGATTTTTTGGAGGGATCTCTTTGGCAGAGGCCGACCTTGTTTTACACATTTCATCTTGTTCATCGACATTTGTTTCACCTTGGACCGATGCGGATCACCCTTGATCATATAAATCAATGTAATTAAGCATTAGAATTTAGTATTTAGAACATGGAAAAGAGATTAGAAGGTTAGGAGGTCCGAAATTGGCTCACATTCTTGTTTGAGCCTGAATGTGCATAACATGCATGTTTTGTACTCAGGCTTGTGAGCTGAATTTTGTGAGCCCGCATGTTGCCGACAATTTATAACTGATTTTCATGAAATAATATAGTTTTTTTTTGCATTACCTCCATCACATTGAGTTGTTTCTGCTATGTAACTTTTGTTGCATGGTTCAGACTATTCTCTTTGAGGACCCTCCCACCGTGACTGCTCCACCCTACACTTTCAAACTTTTTATTTTGTACAATTTTGTACACATGTTAAATGCATAGTTAAGGTTGCTAGTTTGATCTATTTGGTGCATAGGCTAATTCCTAACATAGAAACCATCAACTAAACTATAACTAGACATTCTCCTCATTTGGACCAATCACCATTCCCTCCTTTTTCCTATCGTAGGCTAGGGTGTGTGGTGCAACCCAATCTATGAACCAGACCGCATGATACAACCTTCCACTTCTTTTAATTTCTATTTTTCCAACTCTAGAGATAACCTTCCTAAGAATTGGTTGTTATCTTATTATCCCACTCTATAAAACTTTTAATTTATTGGATAAGAGCATATAATTATAAATATTTTGATCCCCTTGCAATAAAATAGAATTCATAAAATAATTACAAAGTTGCATTGAATTATAAAATAATTACAAAGTTGCATTGAATTATAAAATAATTTAATATAGAATTATGCATTTAGTACACTATTACACTAGAGTTCATCAAGTATCTTCATTTTCATCAACTACCTGACATGTGATTATATTATTATTCAATCATTTAGGGCTTAACTTGTACAACCAATTGAAGTCTACTTCACCTCTTGCCTTGAATGAAATCTCTATTATGATTTTTAACACAAGTCATTTTCAAAAATATGCTAGGAGATAAAGGTATGACATATTCTAAGGGTGCATTAACATTAGACCAAGCTACACAAAATAATGTGGCCCCATCTACATCAACTCAAATATTATAAATAATTTATCGCATTATTCATTACTTAGATTTTTAATCCTAATTATTTGTTTCATTGCATTAGTGAACACTTTTTGTCTTAAAAGGAATTATAGTCTCATTGAAAACACATAATCATTCTTATTACCTTTGTAGCTACTCAATTTCTCAAATCTTCATTGAGGTAACTATAAAAGTGAATCTAAACTATGTTCAGTTTACTTTTACATTGATCGAGATGGGTTTTAAAACTCTAATAACAAAATTGAAAACTAAATTAACTAAAAATAAATATTAAAACTAGAAATAATAAATAATGCAAAACCTATAAATGAATCAAAGTGACATGTGCTACTATCTAGTTATGTATATTTATCTAGAAAAGTTAGAAAATGGAACTCCATATTGAATCTATATAATTTGCAGACTTGAAAATAAGGAAAAAAAAATAGAAAGTACGAAAATATTGTCAAAAGAATAGAATAACAATAATCTAATATGATAATATTTAAGTGAGATGAAATGGTTAAATGGGAATGGAAAGGAAGATAGACATAAACCTCTATGTGGATGCATTTTCAAAAGAAGCTTTATTTGTGACAATAAAAATAGTTGGGATTGCTTGGAAGCTTTACAAGAATGGTGAAGCCCATATTTTGTTCTCATGACCTCCATAGATAATCAAAATAGAAAAATAAAATCAAAGCTCATGTGCTATTATCCCATGTACATCTAAGAATAAGAATATTGATTAATAGGATTCTACCATGACTAACATGCATAGGATTAACATTTTGTGTGGAAGTAGTCATGATGGAAGATGTAAACGTAAGCACACTAGGCAAGGATGTAGGCATAGGAATAGAATGATTGACTTGACTAGTAGGTTGAGAGTAACCAAGGACTTTGGCTCAAATTTTTATTGGCATGATATTAGTGTCAACAATATGAGCAAGGCCACACAACAAATCAACACCAATTTTATAACTTTTTACCACTCTTTTTAATCCTTCAATCAATGGGATTGCCTCACTTTTTGGGACTCATTCATCGTTGAAGATTTTCAAATTCATTATCAATCTTCTCTAATTGGTCAACGATAACCCTAGTTAGTGATTCATCCACATTATGAGAATTATGAGGAGAATGGGGATAAATGACAGTCATTTGTTGGATTAGAGGAAGCACCAACATTCTCATGAAATAAGTTAGCTAAATTAGGCTCCATATACTTAGTAATTAAACCTTGGAAGCCTTAATTATACAACTTCTCATGGAAATATTATATGTAGGACTAATGATAACAAAACTCATGCGTAAAGGAGGGAAATTTAAATGCAAAAATTGAAAATTGTGATTAAACATTGTAATTTTTTTTTGTTTTAAATGATTGATTAGGCAATTTGAATTGTGATTTTGAATGATAAATGCCTCTAAATCATAGCATAACATGTCATAAAGATCAAATCTAAAAAATAGACTTGAAAAATTATGCAACCCACAAAGTTAATTTTAGAATTATAAATTAGGGTTTTTGTGAATTTAACTTCTAAATTTATGCAATTTAATTAAAAATGAGATCTATGAGTGCAAATTTAAATTTTAAAATGCCTAAATAATCAGATCAAGATAATAAATCAAAATTATGCAACCCACAAGTTTAATTTTAAAATTATAAAATTAGGGTTTTTGTGAATTTAGCCTGTATATTTATGTAATTCAATTGAAAATAAAACTTATGAGTACGAGTTTGAATTTGAAGATGCATGCAAATAAGATCTGAGATCACAAATAAGAAATTAAGGTGCAAGAAGCTGGGTACACCAAAATATAATGGTTGAAAAATTAGAATTAGAGTTAAATCAAGACAATAAAACCACTAAATGACCTAATTAACTACTACATTTAGAAGGAGAGGGAATCTAATAGATCTAGCCATGGAAGACTAAGATTTTGATCAAATTCTAGCTCTCTTTTGGAAAGGGCTTTCTTTTTCCTAAATTGAATTGATTTGATTGTTTGATAATTAGAGTAAAATAGGTGATAATTGAAGTATTTTGATATAAACAATAAGCTATAGATGTCGCATGAATCCATTGACCTACACTTGGGAAAAATAAGTTGTCTAGAATATGCTCTTAGAAATTTGGCCTAATTTTTTGAGACTAGGTAGTATCAATTCGCCATGGTCCTCCTAATTTTCCACTGTCGAAAGCTAAACTTGTTCGTCTCTGTGAACTCTGTCGATCCTCCCAAGTGCAAATTTGTACTTATTCCTACACAGATAAAAAGTTTTTGGGAATAGGGGTTTGCCTTAGTTCAAACCCCGGTTTTGAGATTAACCATGAAATTGAATTGATAAATGTAATGAAAGACTACAGTAGAATACTTTCATACTTTCCTTTTGAGGGAAAGGCTAAAAATGCTTGAAACATGAATTTTATACCTTAATGAAGTTTTGTTTGACCTTTACAAAAGAATTAGGGTTTCATATATGTTGTCTTCATAAAATATATATCATAGATGTCATCTTCAATGTCTAAAACTTGACTTCACTTCTTCTCCAATGCTTGATGAAAGACTAATTGCTTGCTCAATTGAATTTTCTAGAGAGTAATTGAGATCTTAAATGAGGTTAGGTTCTTGATTAGGTTTAAAATGAGAGGTGTAGACCTCTTTTTATACTTGCTTGTCAAAAAACAAATTGAATTTCCAACATAAATCGACATGAGATCTAGATCCCCGCTAAAATTATGTGACTGTAATCAAGGCTCTAGGTTTGGGGGGAGATTATGAAGGTGGTGGAAAAGCATGTTTGATTAGGTTATATGATCAGAATCAGGACTTCAGTGAAGCCTTGGAAGCCGAAGTGCCAAGGTGAGGACAAAATTGTAGGTGAGTACAGCTTAAGATGCATAGTTATGTTGATAATTTATGCCTTATTGTTGTTATCTTATGTTGATTTTAATCATTATTTATTGCTATTATAAGTTCATGTGAGATAGGTTTATTAAGAACTGTTAACAAGTTAATTTTTTGCATCATAAAGAAGACAAATGTAATCATGGGTTTTCCACAATTAAGACAAATCGATTTTTTTTTTTGATTGGTAAAAGGCCAAAGCCAGATATTTTATTATTTGTTTATGAAATAATACATAACTCCACTCATGCGGGCACCGGTAGGAAAGAGTGGAGTCGATAAAACCTCCGGCCTAGCCCAGGACCAAAGTCCGACATATTTCTAGATAAATTCCAGTTTTGATACATGAAAAAAACCCTCGAGCCAGGGTTATCAGGTGGGAAGGTTTTTAATATTTCCTTCCCTTACAAGCCCAGAAAGAAATGGTTTCATTAGCCAAATGCTCCCTCTCCTGTTTAATGCTGAAGTTGTTCTATAGTGATTCAGAGTTGCTCCAAGATTGCCCATGATCACTTGGTAGCCTGCAATAATAGTTATTCAAACACTCGGCAAATTTGTTAGTAACAACTTGTTCGACCTGCAATGTCAGTTGTTCCACAGCTTGACAATTATGTTAGTATTATCTTGCCATTTGTATCAGTCGATAGTTTATTGCCTGATAAAACCTTAAATTATTTCCAAAGAATACATATCTCCTAAATTTTTAGAAAATAGTAAATTTTAGAGACAGAATTTTAAGTACCAAATATGCTTAGGATAGAACAGAGTTGCCTAGAGATCCTTCCTGCCATAAAACCTCAGTCCTCTGACTCTTGTTTATGCTCCTAGACATTATCCTTAGTAAGGGTAAAATCCAGGCTACAACAACAAGAGTGGGAGAGGGGAGATTCATATAATCCATCCTCCCTTGCCCTGAAGTTTTATAGCATAAGGAGTTCACAGTTTGCAAGGTAGCCACATAAAGTTGGCCAACTTAAAATTGACATAGAGACATCATAATATAGAAAACATCAACAAATGGCATTAAAACTCCGACAGATGTCCCTCGAAATAAATCAAAGTGGATACCTGAAGTAGTATGCTATCTAGAATATCTATTTAATTGTTTTAATAGCAAGTTTGTGATGTATATCTATATAGTAGTTTGTGATGTATATCTATATCTATATGATGCTTAAGTTTGTTTGTTAAAACTACTATACTGTTTTCTATCTCAAACATAATATAGATAACTATAATTGTAATTTTACTTTAAGTCCACGTATATACCAGCCTCTGTAGTGCTATATCAAAAAAGGAAGCATGCTCCCCCTAAAAGCAGAGTCACTTCAATCCTCCCTAGAGGACAGAGAAGAAGCCCTATCCTCCTCTAGAACCAAACCCTCAGCTCTGAGGTAGTCTTCAAACCATGTCGGCTTAGGAGGGAGTCTCACATGGAATAAGAAAAGCAAAAAGTTAACATTACGGCTAATTACCTCAAACCTTTCCGCGGATACTGGCTCTCCATCCATGGAGATAATGGGGAACAGAGGCACTGGCCTATTATTCCGAATGAGAATATCGTAATTCCTTGGCCGCAGAATAGTCCCATCATTGTCAATATTAACTAAAACCCTCTCAAGGTTGCCCAGAATAGAGGCATCGAAGACCTCTCTACATAGAGCACTGGTATCTTCACGACTTTTGGTATAACTCATAGTGACAGCAAGAAACATGGCGGCCACGTCCGTATTGGCCCTGGTTCTATTCGAGTTGGTGAGGAAATCAGGGCCTAAGATGTTCTCCATAGCATCAATTACCAAGGTGTGAGGGAGACGCATAATGTGCTTAAGGCAATCTCGAGTGATGGCCCCTACAAAGGCCATTTGTCTCTTTGAACTACACAGTTTAATTGGCGTGTCCATTATCTCAAGAATCACCACACGGGTTCGTAGGAAAATAGTAGCTTATCCGCTTGACAGACCTTAAGCTGAGGCTTGAGGCTAAATGTTTTAAACTCTCCAGAGAATCATAATCTGAAAATATGAATTACAAAAACTCCACTTTGGAAGGAATTCATTGGTTTCCGAAAAAATACATAACCTAAAATGATACGACAACAGAGGTAAAATCATGCGGAGGAGCCCGAAATAATTTTGAACAGAGAAGCAATTGCATACTCTACAATCAAGATCTCTGACAGCTCATAATTATTAAGACAACAGGGGGATCTTGCCACATTTTAATATTATTTAATTCATAATTTTGGGTTGATTAATCCTTAATCTAGGGGACCTCTCCTGCCCCAATAATGATCGGCCATATTTTAAGTTATGGACCAATTATTCCCGTGACAGAGATCTTCGAGAATTTAAATGCAGGGCATAATCATCAGTGGTGACTGATACTATCTCTGTTATTTATTGTGGCAAAGATAGAGATCAAATTATTTATTGCTATTTGCTTTGGGTAATGATCTCAATTATTATCTTATAAGAGTTTTTTCCCGTCTTCTTTTTCCTTTTTAAAAAAAAAACAAAAAAACTAAAGTCTCTTCATTGCTATATGATTGTTTGAAGATATTTGAGGAAATCTTTATAATTAGCCGGGGTTAGTTTTATTCCTAATTTTGGATATTTAAGTTTATAAATGTGGTGAATATATTTGTTTTTAAATGGATGGATTATATAGATACCTGTGTATATATATATATATATATATATATATATATAACCTTCCCCTTATATTTACACACAGGTATCTTTATATACCCAATTCATGAATTTTAGATGGATTACTTGATTCACTGTGTAGTGAATAGATTTTATACCAGTGTACGAATTTATATATATATATATATATATATGTCTGAAAAGTGTATATATATATACTGATATATATGTGTTATATATCAATATGTATATATACATATATTCTTATGTATATGTATATACCTATATATATTTGTAAATGTATATGGTTATGTATAAGCATGTTTAAGGTGATAATTGTGTATGGATACAAGAGTATAGGGTTTTAATTATGTATCTGAAGTATAAGTGATTCTATATGAAATGAGGCAGGAGAGTTTTGAAGATTCGGTTTTAGTTATAGAGATTTATATACAGAGTCATCTGTTATAACAGCTTATTGATTAAGGGTTGATTTTGGGAACAACATGAGTCAATGTCTTACCATCAGCTCCTAAATTGGCAAGGAAGTCAGCTCTCCTATGGCCCTCCCTGTAAATGTGGTTAAAGATGGTCCTATCAAATGTTTTCATGTTTGTCATGATTTTTTCCAAAGAAGCATTAAGTTTCCAGTCAGGCATAGACCCCTTTCTGAGGGCATTCATGATAATAGCCGAATCACCTTCAATGACAATCTTCTTAATATTGAGTAACATGCTTAAGTTAATCCCTGCATCCAATGCTTGCATTTCGGCCATGTTATTGGTACTAGAACCACAGGGTAGAGCCATGAAGGCCACCTCTTCCTCATTTGAATTGTGGATGCTACAGCCAAGACCCGCCCGTCCAGGGTTACCTCGCGAGGCACCATCAAAGTTCAATTTAAACCATCCCTTGATAGGAGGGACCCATTCACAATTCTTACGAGATAGCTCATTTGCTAGCGAACCCCTGCCCATGAAGGGAGGGATTATTAGGCCTTTCCATCTGAGTCTCATTTTTTCATCCTAGTAAGACATATTGATGTCTCTCTAGAGATTTAGGGTTTGGTTATTTACTAATTCAACTACTGAGGCTTCAATTTTATTGACCAGTTGATACCATTGCATTTTGCTATTTTTGAAAATCCTCCTATTTCTCTCTTTCCATATTTCCCAAATCATGATAGATGGGGTTATGACCCATAAATGTTCAAACATGCTGCCAATGTTCTTGATTGGCCAGGCATAAAAAAGATCCAAAATGCTATTGGGGATGGGGGAATACCAAATCAACTGCTTTCTTAACCAACCCCAGCAATTATGAGCATAATCACAAGTCACCAGAAGATGATTAGAAGATTCTTCTGCCTTTTCACATAAAGGGCATCTACTTGGCCCTTCATATCCAAATTTCTTAAAAGTTTCAGAAGTGAGGATTCGGTTTTGAATAGCCAGCCAAGCAAACAGACCTGCTTTCAGAAGGCACCTTTTATCCCAACATAACGATAAAGGTAGGTTGGAGCGAGGGGTATGTTTTTTGTTAAGAATATGTTTGTATCCCTCCTTTGATTCATATCTTCCCTTTTTAGAGCTAGCCCATATCAATTTGTCAGAATCATGAGTCAGGGCAATATTTCTTGAGGCCAAAATCTGGGATAAGGAGGAGCTTTCCATGGCCGAAATATCAGGAAGCATTACCGATTTCCATCTCCATTTTTTCAAATGTCCAATGCTAAATTCTTCAATGTAGTCTTTTACATGAGATCCCCACTGTCCTTCTAGGGTGGGAATAATTGACTTTAGGTTAGGAAGAGTGATGAGGGGCGGGAAAGCACCCCAGGAGTCTCTCCAAAATAGGGCATCCTGTCCATTGCCAATGGACCAAGTTAATTTATCAGAAATGATGCTTCTACAATCTAGCATAAAGTTCCAAATTCTAGAACCCTTAGGAGGGTGGGCAGTTCTGAAGATGCTTATTGGGTCTGGGTTGTGTAGATACTTGTTGAAAAGGGTGCGGGCCCATTTAGCATTGGGGTTAGAAAACATTCGCCATACTAACTTGGCCCCTAAAGCTTTGCTCTGAATAAGAAGGTCTTTGATGCCTAAACCACCCATTTCCTTGGGTAAGCAGATCTTGTCCCAGGCAATCAATGGAAGTCTGGCTTTATCTTCCGAACCTTGCCAAAAAAAGGTCCTAATATGACTAGTTATTTCCTTCCTCTTGGAAGCGGGTAGGTCCATACATGACAGTTGATAAATAGGCATGGCCGAGAGGACCGCCTTGATCAAAGTGGCCTTTCCAGTAGATGAAAGCCATTTGCCTTTCCAAGAGGATATTCTGTTTATAATCTTGGACACAACCTGGTTCCAGAGACTGGAGGATCTAGTACCTTTGTCTAAAGGGAGACCCAAATATTTACAAGGCAGTTCTCCTTCATTAAATTTAAGGATTTTTAGAATGCTTGTTCAAAGTTCTTTGTTTGTGTTAAAGAAAGTTATATTAGACTTAATAGTGTTGATTTCTTGACCGGAGATATTAGTGTAGTTATTCAGAATATTTTTAATTCCATAAGCCTCCATATGGCTACTTGATCCAAACAACATGGTGTCATCCACAAATTGTTGATGGGTGATAGGCTCCATGTTAGAGGTGATTTTTATACCAACGATCAGAGCCTTTTCTCTGGCCCTGTTGATCAACCTCCCAAGAGATTCAGCCATTATAATGAAGAGGAAGGGGGAGAGGGGGTCCCCTTGTCTGAGGCCTCTGGAAATTTCAAAGAAGCCTTCCGAGGCCCCATTGACAAGGATTGATATCCTTGGAGTTGCAATACATTCGAATACTAAATTGATCCATTGCTTATTAAACCCGAAAGCATCCAAACATTTACATAGAAAGTGCCAATCCACTTTGTCATATGCTTTCTTGATGTCAAGTTTTATCAGCATGCTCAGAGATTTGTTGTTTTGTATTGAGTGAATAGCCTCTTGGGCGATGATTATACCATCATAAATGGATCTGTTTGGCACAAATCCTATCTATTCCTCACTGATAATTATGGGGAGGAGGGTTAGTGATCTATTTGCCATTGTTTTAGTGAGTAATTTATATAGAGTATTACATAAAGCTATTGGGCGGAAGTCCTCAAAACTTTCCACGACCTCCTTTTTGGGGATAAGGGCGATGAAGGTATTATTAAGTTCTCTGAGGATTTTCCCAGAGTTTCTCATCCCCTCTAAGGCCTCAGTGATTTCCCCACCCATGAAGCTCCAACATTTTTGATAGAAGAGAGCCGGGAACCCATTAGGGCCAGGGGCCTTGTCTGGACCCGGTTGAAATAAGGCTAATTCTACTTCTTCTTTTGTTACTTTTTTGTTGAGCATTAAATTGTTTTCTTCTGATATTAATTTCAGAATATTTTTTAAGAACTCACTCTCCTTGGCCCATTTAGAGCCCTCCCAATTATTAAGGATAGTCTCAAAATATCCCACAATAGTTTTAGCAATGATTTCCGGGTTGTCAGTAAAGTCCCCTGATGCCAATTTGATTTTGTTGATTCTGTTTAATGCTCTGCGATGTTTAGTGCTATTGTGAAAGAAACTCGTGTTTCTATCACCGACATCAAGCCAGTTATCCCTAGATTTTTGTTTCCAGAAGATCTCTTCACGAGCTAAAATCTCCTCATAACGAGCCAGATTGCTTTTTTCCTGCTGATATAAGAGGTCATTCATCCCATACTTTATCACTTCCTCATTAATAATCTCCATCTCCTTTTCAATCTCTGTTTTTTGTGAAAAGATATTTCCAAAGTGCTCTCTGTTCCACCTTGTTAATTGTTGCTTGATCTTCTTAAGTTTAGTTACTATTTTGAAGGTTTTGGAGCCAATGACGTTGGTGTCGTTCCACCATTTTTCAATGAGTTGTAATAGATTTTCATCTCTGAGCCACATTTTTTCAAAGCGAAAGGGGGTTTTAGTCGGTTTAAGAGCTTCTGTTATAGTTAATTGGATTGGGAAATGATCTGATCCGGAGATGGGAAGGACACTGGTATCAAAGGATTGTGACAAATTACCAAATAGAAAAAATCTATCTAGTTTTTCTGCAATATTGCAGAAACCTCGTCTTTTGTTATTCCAGGTAAAGGCCTCACATTTGGCAGTTAAATCTAACAAGTTACATTTATGCATCCAGTTCTTGAAGTCTAAGCATGTTTGAGTCATCTTGTTGATACCCCCCATTTTTCCTTGGGGTCCAGAATTGCATTGAAATCTCCACCAATGAGGCATGTTTGATCACATTCATTAAGAAGGAAATTCTCAATTTCCTCCCAGACTCCCTTTTTTGCATGTGTTTGTGTAGGACCATAAACATTAATTAATGTGAAATTTAAGTTGCTTTTGAGGCTCACAACTCTACCACACATCCAGTTCGGGTTCTTACTTATTATGCTGAAGGAGACTAGCCTCGGATCCCAAATGATGGCCAGTCCACCAGATGCTCCAGAGGCAGGTTGCCCTTCAAGTTCTCTGATACCTATTTTTTTCTTTAAATTTGTTATTTCATTGCTATTAAGTTTGGTTTCTTGTATTAAGAATAATTCCAGATTGTATTTGGCAATGCATCATTTTACGATACACTGTTTGTTAGGAGCATTCATGCCCCTAACATTCCATGTAAGGAGTTTCATGGTTCATTGGGAAGGATCTTCCCCTTCCCTGCCTCAAAAATATTAGTGATTTTAGTTTGGCCAGCTGCACACCCAACCCTAGAGAGTAATTCAGTCATAGTTTTCCTACCCCTCTTCTTATGGTCGGTGGCAAAGTCAGGGGGGGAACAATGCTCAATAGTGTTAGCTATTCCCAGGCCGTCCCTGACATCAATTGCCGCATCACCAGGGGGAGGGGTGATCATAACCTTAGAGAAGGGCATACATAATTCTCTGGCTAGCAAAGATTTCTGTAGTGCAAGTTCTTCCTCATCAGCGATTTCATTAATAAATAGCTCCATAAGATCATCTGTAACAGAGTTGCCCACATAATTAAGTATACACTTATCTTCAAGGGCTCTTCTGTTATCATCATCCTTCATGATGATGCTCTCGTCTGTTAATTGATTTTTTTCCTTTTTATTCTTTCATTTTTTGTTTCTATCTTTGCTTTTTTTGTTCTTTTTCTTCTTCTTTTCTTTTTTCTTTTTGTTTTTATCCCTATTTTCTAAATTTAGGGTCAGATCGCTTGGAGAGCCATTCTCCCCCAAAGTATTCATAATATGAGCTGATAGAGCTTCCTGGTGACTGGGGATGGTTTCCAAAATAAGGGGGCCTTTAGATACGTCTGCAGTATTCAAGTCATTAATAATTTTGTTGGCTATAGGTATAAGGATCGACGAGAGACTCTGTTCGTTCTCAGGGTTTCTCCTCCTAATTTCCACTATAGGATCTTTGAGTGAGGTTTCTTTTCCCTTGCATTCTGATAACCTCAGTGTGTTATTTGAAACCACTGATCCCAAATTTTGTCTATTTAACATGAAACCTCCCTTAGGGTTGAATTTAATGTCCAAAACCTCCCCCTTTGGAGCTTTAATGCATGTTATTTTTGACCCATAATCAGAGGAGAAGCAAGTCTTAGGAATGAAATCATTCGCATTGATCTCTGGTTTGATTTCATAGATTGAGTGATTTGTAATAATTTTAATGGGAACAAATGTTGATTTACCTATCTCTATATTAGCTAAAATATTGATATCAGAGGATTCCAGGTAGTTATCCTCCAGACCCTTGAAGCCTCCTAAAAATTTTCCTAGTTTTTTAAGGATCTCTTTATGGATTAATTCAACCGGCATGTTAGGGAGTCGAATCCATTTTGGAACCCTAATTTTCTTGACATCTTTAGGGGAGAAATTAGGTTTCCAATTGAAAAATTTAAAACAGTAACCCTTAAAAAATCTTAGATTATTTTTAAGTAAATTCTCTTTAAGATTCGTCGTGTTGCAATTGATAAATAAAAAATCATTTTCTAAGTTCATGATACTTATCTGGTTCCCTGTGAGGGATTTCAACCATTGTTGAATCTTCGAGGACGGGACGCCATAACCGAACCATTTGCTGAAGAGCCCGCGAGCGTTGTAACAATCCCATAATTCCTCAGTATGATTATTACTTATAATCATAATATTATCTGTATTGAAGACCGGCGGCTTCTGAAAGTTAGAAGGGCCATACTTGGGAAAGATCTCCTCCCCTGTTTTGGTAACAGAAACTGGATTAAATGAAGAGGGTTTCCTGACCCCAAGTGTGGTTCTGTTAGCCTTCGAAGCCATGTTTCCCTGGAACTTCGACAGAGTCATGGGTCGTAAGACAAGAGAACTTTTTTTATAAGGGCCACCCACAGATGATCTCTCTCTTGAGAGGAAGAGGGGTGCATGCTTATTCTGAGCAAAAGTAGATTTCTAATTTATACAGGGCGACCCTGCCTTGCTCATAGGATAAGGCCGAGAGTTCTTTGCGGAAGAAGCTGAGGGGGCTTCTGAAAAAGGTAGACGGTCGGACAACGCCCCTAGAGCTCGTCTGCTAATATTATTGAGCTTTAAAGAATTTAGGTTAGCCCCCGTAGCTTCAGGGATTGGGGCATTTAGACCATTCTCCAAGTGTGTGTCTATAAATTGTACTTCCAGAGGAGCAAAACTGTTCTTCCATCGCCCCAGATGCCTTCCAAACCTTGGACAAAACCTCTGAGGTTTCGCAGGGGGGTTTCTGCTTTTCGCAGTTTTGTCTGATATTTTCATATTCGCTTTTTTATCAGACAAATCAATTTTTATATTTGCATATGAGTTTCAAATTTTTATGTTACTACTATCTAAACCTTGAATCTTGTCCTTTGATTAATTCATTAGATAGAGATCGATCTTCACAATCTTTGGTATTGAACCTGTTTATTTCCCAACAATACTTGTAATTGTATTTGAGTAGATATATCATGGGTTGACATCAATGACAACATATTACTCCATATCTACAAATATCAATGACTGCATAACATCAATGAATTTTGTTAAAGGGTTTCAAGGTCCCTTCAAAACCTACTTTTGCTTTAATAAAAAAAATATTACTCCATATTTACAACAATCTCCCCATTTGTCATTGATGACAACACTATTCACAACATGTCTTATCTCCTCCTTTGACATCAAGGGAAAAGGATAAGAGGTCTTCAATTGAACTTGCAACAAAAACATGCCCCCCCTAACATTATCAACTGATTGCTTACTCTCCCTAAGAGATAGCCTTGATTACCTCAAAATTGATTTAGTAGAAAGTTTTTCAAGTGCCATAAGAAATACATGGGTAATATGTACATATTTCTTTGTCAAAAATCAAAATGGCACTACTTAGCTTATACTTATTGTTTGCATATCTATAATGACAAAATTGTCCTGTCTACACCAATAATCCTTCAAATTACTTGGAAGGAAAAATGTTCTTGTAAATTACCTTTAATGGGGAAATAGTAGTATCTCAGTGCTTCTTTATAGAGGATAACATATGAATCTAATATTTGGCCTAAACATATAGCTCTTTAGCTTCTTCTTCTATAGTAGGAACCTTAATATTTTGAACCACATGATACCTAGATAATTTTCCTTACTATGCACAACCTTAGGGAAAGATGATGGAGCGGAGGAAGGGGAGCTGGACTTGGGCGGGAAAAAAATTTCAAACCTCGTCCCAGGCAAGGACTCAGTACAGTGGCAAAGAATGGAGTGGTTCTTGATAAGGAGTAGGTGGATGTTTTAGAGGCCAACATGGAAATCACTTTTATGGTTTTTGCCAACATCTTTCACCAAAAGATTACCGACAATGAGCAGGTGGAGCTAGAGGTCTACACCATCTATCATCAAATAACTTCCGCCCTTATAAGTGCTTGTCTAAGGAAAAACAACCAGTTTTTGACATATATGAGGAGGATTGGCCCCCTATTTCAAAACAACTAGATACAAATTCAAGATTCTTAGATAAATTGCGATTTAGGGCAAAGTCAAATTTGAAATACATAAACCCTAATTGGTTTCCTCTGAAAGGACCTTCTCGGCCTCCCCTTTCATGGCCTGATTGCATTCCTCTACAAAATTCAGTTCCCTCTTGGCCTAACTATATTCCTCTACATAAACCTAGCTTTTTGACTTATCCAAATAATATCCCTCTATGTGATAATGATAAACTTCAGGCATCTTCTTCTAACCCTAGATTGCCCTTTAAACCAAATCATGCAAAGACTTTGCAGAAGACAGATTTTCAGGGCTTCAAGAGGGTGCCTTAGGATTCATTCAAAGTTTGGAGGAAGAAGCTACATGGTAATGAGATGCCTCATAAGAAAGATACTTTCATGGCAGAAAATATTAGGCAAAAGGTTGCTTGCTTGATTACGCTCCTTGAACATCTGCTTTTGTTGCAAGTCTCCCAACTTAAAGAATGGGCTCTTATTGGTAATTTTTGGAAGTCCTCTCCATCATCCTCTGAATTAAATGATTGGGGTAAAAATTATTGGGCATGAAATAAAGAGATTTTTTAAACTGATAATGGTTCTAAGTTCTTCATTGCAATTTTTGAGTCAAAAGAAAATAGAGATAAGATTCACCAATTTAAAGGTTGGTTTTGCAAGGGATTTGGTTTATTTACTATCCCATGGATTCCTAATTTTAAAACATATTCAAACATATGAAAGTTTGCCCCTTTCTCGCTCTCTCTTCATGCTCTTCCTTTAGAATACAAAGATCTGGAATTAATTGAACTTTTTTCAAATCAGATGGGTATTTTTGTAAAGCATGATCTTACACCTTTTGAGATGACCCATCTCCCTATTCGAGTGTGTTTATTGTTGGATCTATCCAAGGCTTTTCCAGTTTCAATCTCTATTGCTTTGAAATATGGTTGTTGGGAGAAAATAGTGTCTATACAAGATCTGGCGGCTGTTGACTGTCACTCAGATTTTTTTGGGTCATTTTGAGTTTCAATGTCAAGGTCCATATTATTTAGAGATTAAGGTGTGTGATGACCATTCTTCTGACCCTTCAACATGTGCTCTTAAAAATTCATGGAAACACTGTGAACTTAATTCACATATGACTGACTATCAAGGGTTTTTCATTAATAAATCAGAATACTCTTTATTAGTCCCAACCGGTGCTGAGAGGGAAGGGGTGAATCAACACTTTACCGATTTTACTCAATTAAAACTTTTAACTTAAGTTTTCACTAACTTAAACATTCATCAATATAAATAATTGTTGCAGAAGAATATGCATGCATGAAAAGATACACAGTGACACCCAAATTTATCTTGTGGAAACCCAAATGGGAGAAAACCACGGTGTGAGTAGGAACTTGCAAAATTTGTACTATTCTAGAGTACGCCCGGTGAGGAGCCATCCCTGTTAGGAGATTACAAAGACACTATTAGGTGCCACCCAGTTAAGGGATTTTGATTAAGGCCTGATAGTGCCTTTACCCTGTTAAAGGTAGCCTTGTTAAAGGTCTTAAGATCATCAATTAAGATGACACCCGGTTAAGTGATTTTTACAATGGGCCTTGTTAAAGTCCACCCTATTAAGGGATTTTAGTTGCAATGGTTAGAAAGCAATAGAAAGATGATTTGTTGGAGTGGCTACTGATAGCTTGATCAGATCACACTGAAAATCATACTATATCTGCATCGGTTGTGTCTGCTCTGCACAACACCAGTTTCTTGAATATACCTTCGGCTCTGCACTCTGTCGATTTACATATCACCTTACACATGAACAACAACATCATTAAAATAAATTATGTGAATTTATTACCTGTTGGATCTGTCACCAACTTTCCCTCCAAAACATCAGATTCAAAATTCTATTATCGTACCATAAATCACTCTCTAGAAATCATTCTACAAATCTCTATCAAAACAGTTGTTCATGTCGATAAGTCTATCGGTTGACTGGAGAAGACTGCCAGTTTAATTGGATGTTAACTAAACGTTACCAAGTTTGTTGGTTACAGACTCTGTTGGTGTGCCGATCAAAATCTACCTAGCCAATTACCTCTTGTATACCGATCTATTCACTACTTAGCTGGTTGACTTCTTTTGTGCCAGTCTACTCACTGCTTGCCGATTGACCTCCTATGTGTCGGTCTACTCACTGTTTGCTGGTGGATCTCTTTTGTGCCGGTCTACTCATTGCCAATAGACTGTGAAGACTTGGAAGATGATGTTGCCAACAATGACAACCATATCATTCACCAGTCATACAAAATGCACCAGAATGCCAACAAACTCCCCCTTTGGCATTGGTGGAAAATACTACAAAAATGTGTTGGTTCTAGCCCCTATTCTCGACCCTTGTAACTCACAATGTACAAGTCTCCAAAGCTCCCCCTTTTGCCATCAATGGCAAAGACTATACAAAATAATTTGTCAAAGTAAAGCAAAAAGGTCCTTGAAATTTTCTTGAGCTACTTTCAATTAGGATTCCCATGAAGATTTTACATGTTTCATGGTGGTGAAGTGTACATGCATAACTACAATAAAAACCTCTGTATCATCAACTGTCTTGCAGTCAGGTTCACTTATGAGGCGATCTTCTTCTTTAATGTTCATTTGCATGAAGTCAATAATTGGTGCTAGATAGCACTGTAGCTCTAACAAACTAAGACCTCATTTTTCCTCTTCTTCTTTCAACCTTTTGATTTCATGATTAAGTTGTTTGACTTTGCTAGTAAAAGTTGATGCTAAACTGGTAAGAGGATCAAAAGAACTTATCAGATCTTGAATTTCTTTTTGAGTTTGATTTCTTTTGTCTTCTAGATCTCTGATTAAATCGGCAAAACTTGAAGATTTGACCAGTAATTGACCAACTTCCTGAAGTATATTTTTGACTTCTTTTGTAAGGATGGAGAGGGCAACTTTTCCAAATGATATTTGTTCCATTAAATTTTCTCCTCTCTTTGATTCATATTGCCTTACTGCAACCTTCTCCAGATCGGTTGCCTCTGAACCAATTGTTGTAACAAGAGTACTCAACTGATCAATAATGGGGGCATTATCATCAACAAAAATGTCAGGAATTAGGTCAGAGAGAATTGTCTTGGTAGAATTGAGAATTCTTGCCTTCTTTTTCTTTGCTCTTAATTTAGCCTTTTCAGCTTGAATTTTCAGTTTTTCTGAAACTTTCATCAACTGCTTGGGAGTCATTTTCTTTATATCAATGACTGATTTTCCCTCTTCTTCCTCCTCTGTTTCATCTTCCTTTTCTGCAGTCTCAATCTATGAACTTGCTGTAGTGATGATTTTTACCTTCTTCTTTTCACTTTCATTTTCTACGTCTAACTTCCTCTTTGCTGGAGGAGTATCCATCATTGCTTTCTTATCCTCTACTTTCTTCTCTTCCTCTTTGCCTTCTTCTGACATAATAGGATTTGGTGTCAATGAAGTTCTGTGGGGTTTATCCTCATAAGGAATATCTTCAACTATCACTTCATCTTGATCTGGAAGTTTAGTCTGATCAACTTCCTTCACTGGTGTAGTGTGAATCGGTTGCTCAACATCTTTTGTCAGATTGGGAATGTCTGACACAAAATTTCCTATGATCTCATTAACTGAGAAGAGATCAAAACCTTTAGTTTTTTTCCTTACCTTTTTATTTGTCAAGGGCAGCTACACCTTGGTCCTATTTTATTTCCTTAGCTATTTCTTCTTCAACTTCCTTTTGTTGATTCATGATTTTCTTCCAAAAGGCAACACCTTCTTCGTGCACTGCTTCAACTTCACCTACTGCCACTCTCCCAGTTCTATTTTTTATCTTGAAATGTTGAATGCATGCTTCAGCCACTAGTGAAGCTTGATCAAGGTCTAAATCATGTTGCACTTCCATGAGTGCTTTTATTCTATGTTCTTTCTCAATAGCCAGAGCTATTTTCCATCTCCCTTCGATTTGATCTTGCAAATCTGATGGGATTAATCCATATAATTCACTGGGAGTCCTACAAAACTTGTGCAAGTTCCATATCAGAGCTTCTTCAATTTTCCTTTTGTCTTCTTCATTACAAAGGGAATATGTTTTCCCAACACCAGATAGGCCTCCAAATTCTTTGATCCCATGGATCAGTTCATTAATTATTGAGGCTTTGTTTCTTCCACTTCTTCTAACCTCTTTAATTTCCTTATTCGATTGGGTGTCAGTAATATCACCCTCTTTTTCATCCTTTTTGAGCTTTGTATCAACTTTTCCTTCACTCTTCTTCTTTTTGGTATAAGTCACTCCTACCGGTCTATCTTTACTTGGGGAAGATACAAGAGTACCTAAATCCTTTTCTTTTGTATATGTTGCAGGCTTGGTTGCTGCAATCCCCTTGGGTTTTGTCTTTGATACTTTATTCTTTTCACCTATTAATTCTTCATCTTTATTAGGCTTGATCCCTGATTGTGCACTAGCACCGGTGGAGGTAGTGGCACCAGATGCTTCACCTCCATATTTCTTGTCAAGAGTATCAATCATTCTTCTTACTTTTCTTTTCATGATTGACACTTGAAGTTCCTATTTTATTTTGGAGCTTGCCTCCTCACAGGTTCCAAATCTCTTTGCCTTCAATTCTACTAGTTTGGAAAATAGCATATTGACATGAATTTTAATAATATCTATTGCAACCTCATATCCCATAGGTGCAACCTAAAAGGTTCTGGGTTGAACAGTTTAAATGATACAACAATATGTGTCTACAAGAAAGCAAATATTGTCTTTGTATTTTTGCACCATACCGGTTGGAATTCTTTCCCTCTTGTGCATCCTAATTTAAAATTCCTTAAAGTATTCCCACATTGTTTCACCAAACCTATCTCCTAGATCCCTAACCATACTACATTACCCTTACCGGGGAAAACGTTTTGCACATAGAAAAATATACATACCAGTAGTGAGCCATATTTGAAGGATTGCTTCTTGTCCTTCTTAATTATTTCCATGTTCACCATCATCATCTCACAAATATCATAGGTTGCATCTTCCTTGATAATTCAATAGGCAACATGTATGGCACCGCTTTACACACTATCCATCTGACTTGATTGATAAACCTTGTAGCCTAGTACTGTAGAAGCAAATCTTACTTCAACATCCTCAATATGGGACTAAACCCTATAACTCTTTGAATCATATCCTTTGTGATCTAGATCGGTGCTTGAGTTTCCAACCACAAGAATTAATCATGAACTATGCTTAGTACATACCTAACCCAATCGACATGAAACTGATTGGGAAAATCGACAACATTAGACAAATTATTGGTCTTCAGAGGTAGATATTCTACCTTCAATTGATCATTAACACATAACCCTTTAAATTCATTTCGAATGAATTTGTCTCCAACTTCTTCGAGCTTTTAGTGAATGTAGGAGCGAATATCTTCAACCAATAATACACCGGAGGGCACAAATGATAAGGCATCGGTCATGTCGATCTCACCGACTTTCATCGGATGTAGCTTGAACTCGGGTTGGGGTTATTTGATAGCTTCAACCAACATAGGAGTTGATATCTGCACTGCCATGATGACCTTCAAACAAACTTTTCTCAAATGGGATTTGAATACCTTTTTCTCAGAAATACCAACTATTGTGTGTGTGAAGTAGGCTACCTGCAACTGCAACACAAACACTCAATAGATCATTACAAGCATGGTTATCAAATTCAAATCAAACGAAAGATAAACCATGACAAAGTGACCTATCGCCTCCTAAGAGATGCGAGTGTGGATTTTCTCTCAGATCTGGATAAGCAATCCCAGTGACTTGACTACACCTAGATGGAGGATTTGAAATGATATGATATGAAAGCTAGATGAGATTGATTATGATAGATTGATCCAAGAGTCTAATTAAGATAATTATATGCATGATTAAGATATGATGATGATGCAATTAAGCTAGAAAAGAGATTGATTAAGCTACATGATTCAACAATTATGCTAGAAAATGATCAAATTAAGCTAGATCTAAGATGTAATTGCCTATAATAACAATGCTTAAATGATATTCTAGAATGGATATGACTATAGTAACAATGCCCAAATTGATATGAGATGGGATCCTTTGTGCTCCAAAACGGGGGATATTTATATAAATTCCAGGGTCAGAGGTGAGGTGGCAGGAATCAACGGTCAAGATTGAGTCTGAAGGTATCAAGGGTGAAATTGGAGGAGGTTGGAGGGAGAGGCACTTGTCATCTCTGTGGTGACAAGTGTCAAGGAATATTTCTCACAAGAGGGCAAGTGTCTAAGGGAGGAGACATGTGGCAAAAGTGTCAGTGTCTCAAGGGGAGAATATCCAACCCATAGGAGGTTAGGATAAGGAGGTTAGGATGTGCGAGATTGGATAGGGTTAGTTAAACCTAGGATTAGGTGGAATGGGTTAGGTTAGGGGTGGGTTAGGTTAGGTGGTTAGAAGTTAGGAGGCATGTGGGGAATTTGAATTTAAAAATTCAAATAATAGGAAAAGACTAATTAACTTTCAACAAACTCATAAATTGATTTGTTTTAATTAATTAGGGGATTAGAAGAAATGAATTTAATGGGGGGAGGATTAATTAATCAAAGGGGACTATTGAAATGAACCTATTTAATAAATCCTTAGATTTATTAATAAGTAGATGAATATGAGAATTTAATCAAATTGCTAATGACTTCAATTAAATTGGGATGGGGGATTAATTAAATAATTGCTTATTTAATTAATTATCTTCAGACCATTTTTAGGTGTATACATTTTGCCCCTCTTTGAAGCGAGGTGTGATGACGTGTTGATTCAAAGAATAATCTTAATGTGATGATGTTGATGTGATATTGGTTCGATAGGATGCCCCAGCCATTGATTGCTAAATTGTGATACAATGATGCCCCCTCGAGAGATCAATTGAGATAATTGACCTTTGGAGTTTTTGGATCTTTGCGAAATTGATTTCCCGATAGATTATGATTTGACTTCTGCAACATTGATTGATGAAAGTGCAAGTTCTTCGATCACTTTGATGTGGTTCTTGATGTGATGATTGATAGAGTTTGATTGAATTGATAAGAATGATTAGATTGATAAGATCAAGATTTAGTCTGGTTTCAAGAATGACACCTCCTGTATAAGACAAAGATGGTCAAAGCGTCTAATTTTAAGAACGATATATCTTGTATAAGACTTGATCAGAACGTTTGGTTCCAGGAAAGGTACATCGTGTAGAAGATATGATAGAATAGATCAGATGAGATTGATTGATAGAATTGATTAGATAAAGAACTGATAGTTTGTTGATATCATGTTGCAGGAAGATTAAGATATGTTGATGTGGGTTCATTTGAGGGGGTAGCATAAGATTTGCTTTGGGTCGACAATATCTAGAGAGAGATGAGTCATCGTTCTGATTGTGTATACACCTATGATGATACATTGATGATTCCTGCGATTGATTTGGCCTTGGATAAGATGAGATTTTGTGATCCTATGCAAGAATGAAATGCAAGCTAAATGCAAATACAAATGCGAATGAAATGCAATGCTGCGATCAAACCAGTCACTAGGTTATTGTGTTGTGTCATCATTGAGCTTTTTTAAAATGTGGGAAGTGAGTGCAAACATTGATGGTATAATTGAACCATGATGACCTGAGCACTACTTTCCTGGGTTTTGATATTGCAAGTGAGCACAAGAATCAAGGTATTATTGAACCAAGATGACCTTAGTGTTGCTTGCATAAAACAGGCAGAATTAACCATTTCTATATGCTAGTCTGAAATGTCCTCTATGATACTTTGATGATCATGTCCTGAGACAACTTTGCACATATAAATGATTAATTTACATACAACAGACAAGAAAAATATGATGTTCCTTCCTTTTTCCTCTAGTCAAACACATCCTGGAGTCACTCAGAAATCATTATAGCGGAAATCAAGATAAAATAGTTGAACCATTATTGTCAAAGTGTCAAAATCCTTAGTCAAAATATATCATCCATTGATATGTGTTTGTCATGTTTAGACTGATATGTGATAATTGATAGTTGACAATATGATCTTATGTTCAACGTTGGATGTGTCTCAGTTTTTTGCTTGACAAGTGTTGCCTAACTGTTGTTCTACCTATTTGAGTAAGCTCAAAACGATGAAATTTTTGCTCCCACCTAGGTTCAGGATTTTGCCCCCAGTCTAGAAACAAACTTTATTATGATATATACAATGATCCAAACCATGACGAGAAATCACCTGCAATGTCTGCATATGTACAAAGGCTTTATTATGGATATGAATAACGCCAATGGAAATGAATGCAAGTGGAAGGATGCATTAACCAATAGATGGAAGAGCTAGCTGACAGATAGCACTTGTTTGCCATTTTTTCACCATCTGTTTTTATTGCACTTTTTCTCATATTTGATTTTTTTTTGTTTTTCACTGTTTTTGCTGTTTTTGTATTTTCTGTTTTTCCACTGTTTTTGGAGTTTTCTGCTTTTTCAGTGTTTTTTGGATTTTTCTATTTTTTCAGATATAAAAATTCTTCAGATGCATGCTATTTATGGGTTCCTCAAGATGATCATGTTGATAGTTGATATGCTCCTGACCCAAATACTGTTGCGACCACAAACGGACCTAACCAATTTGGTTCAAACTTCCCTTTCTTTTCTCGATCTGACTGGTTTCGTGGATTTTCCTTTAGTACTAGTTCCCCAACTTGAAAGACTCATGGTTTGACCTTGTGATTATAACTTTGGCACATTCTTTGCTGATATACCTTTAAATGATCAAAGGCATTTTGCCTTCGTTCATGTATCAATTCTAACTCTTGCAATCTAGATACTTGTTGTTCTTCATCTGGGATAAGACCTTTTAATGATACTCATAGAGAAGGTATATCTACTTCTATTGGCAGTATTGCTTCTAATCCATAAACAAGAGAGAAATGTGTGGCACCTATTGGTGTGCAGATACTAGTACGGTAGGCCCATAGAGCAGGGTTCAATTGAATATGCCAATCTCTGCTAGCATCATTCACTGTCTTTTTGAGGATTTTCAAAATAGTTTTGTTTGATGCTTCTACTTGCCCATTTCCTTATGGATAGTAGTGTGTGAAAAATCTATGTTGGATCTTGAATTCCTCACATAGTTCTTGGACATCTTGTTTCTTGAACGGTCGCCCATTATCAGTGATAATGGTCATGGGTATTCCATAGCAACAGATGATGTAGTTCAAGATAAATGCAACAATTTGTTTTCCTATGATATTTGTGAGAGGTACTGTCTCAATGTATTTTGTACAATATTTTGTAACTACAAGGATGAATTTGTGACCATTGGATGAAGAAGGATTTATCTTTCCAACTAGATCAAGACCCCGTTGGCAGAAAGGCCAAGATGTTGCCAAAGCATGAAGTTCTTGTGTTGGTATATGAATCAAATTCCCATGGATCTGACATTGTTTGCATGTTTTAGCTATCTGAAAAGAATCTTGTTCCATGGTTGGCCAAAAATAGCCCAAGCGTATGAGTTTTTTCGAAAGGGTAAGACTACTTGAATGTGTGCCACAAATGTCGTTATGGACTTCATTTAAGGCCTTCTCAGATTTTTCTTGTTCGAGACATCTTAAAAGAGTACCGTCCAGACCTCGTTTAAAAAGGGTATCCGCGATAAGAGTATAATGGGAGGATTGGAAAATAAAGTTTCTCTTTTGATTTTTTGACAAATTGGGAGGGAGGGTGTTATCTTTCAGATATATATAAGTTTGGCTATAGCGGGAGGAATCATGCCCAACAAGGTGATAGATAGTTTGGGAATCAGGACAATTATGAGCAGGGTAAAACAACTCTTCCACCAGGAATTCATAACGCTCTTGATTTTCCTATGTTTGAAGTAGAGAAGCAAGTGTTGCCATGGCATCTGTTGCTTTGTTGTCATTCCTTGGAATTTGCTCAAAAGTTATTTCTATAAAATACTTCTTGAAATCATCTACCATCTTTTTGTAAGGAATTAGTTTGTCATCCTTTGTTTGGAATCGTCATTAATTTGAGTGATGATGAGTTGAGAGTCTCCAAAGACTTGAAGTTGTGTAATGTTCCATTCTATAGCCATTTTGATACCTATAACCAAAGCTTCATATTGTGCTGTATTGTTGGTGCATGGAAAGTTTAATTTGTATGCTTTCAAAATTATATGACCTTGTGGTGTGATGAATAGAATACCTACCCCTGATCCATGTTGTGTATATGAACCATCAAAGTATAATTACCATGTTTTTGTGGTGAGCGTTAGGATATCAACATCGGGAAAATCAATGTGTAAAGGATGATCATCTTGAAGGGGTGCCTCTGCTAGTTGGTCTGCAATGACTTACCCCTTGATAGCTTTTCTGTCTACATACTCAATATCAAACTCACTTAGGATCATGATCCATTTTGCTAATCTTCCTGTTAATGTTGCCTTGCTGAGAAAATACTTCAATGGATCGATTTTAGCTATCAACTTGATGGAGTGAGATAGTAGATAGTGTCCTAATTTTTGAGAAGCAAAAACTACCACCAAGCATGCTTTCTCTATTGGGGAATAGTTGAGCTCGTATCACACTAGTGTTCTGCTGATGTAGTAGATGGCCCATTCTTTTCCTTCATTATCCTGTTGTGCGAGTAGGACTCCTAATGATATTTTGGTGGTCGATACATAGAGTAACAATGACTTTCCTGGAAATGGCGACATTAGGATGGGTGGTTGTATGAGATATGCCTTGATCTTGTTGAATGCGTCCTCACATTGATGGTCCCACTTGAAATGCACATTTTTGTGCAATAGATGAGTAAATGGTTGACATTTATCTGCTAGTTGAGCAACAAATCTTCTGATTGATTGGAGTCTTCCTGTGAGTGATGTGAGTTGACTGATATTCTTGGGAGATGTCATTTCCATGATTTCTTTGACCTTAGCTGGATCTTCTTCGATACCTCTAGCTGAAACAATGTATCCCAGTAGCTTTCCTGAAGTGACACCAAAGGTACATTTCTTAGGATTTAGCCGTAGCTTGTACTTTTCTAATCGGTCAAAGATCTTTTCCAGTATCCCTATATGTTCTTCTTTGTTGTATGATTTTTCCAAGATGTCATCCACATAGTCTTCCATGAATGTATGCATCATGTCATGGAATATTGTTGTAATAGCTCTCTGATATGTGGCACCTGCATTCTTTAGTCCAAACAACATGACGTTCTAGCAGAAAGTACTCCACGGACATGTGAAAGCTGTCTTTTATTGATCTTCAGGTGCTATTTTAATCTGATTGTATCTGAAGAAACCATCCATTAGAGAGAACATGGAGTGTCCAACCGTTAAATCTACAATGATGTCAATGTTAGGCAAAGGAAAGTCTTTTTGATGATATGATATGTAGTCGATCCTATATGACCTATGAGATGATGGATGCATTTTATTTGATATATGATTATGTTGTGCAATTACTTTCATGATGTATGCTTTATTTTCTATATGTTTATGGATTCTAGATGATGGATGCATACTTTTTATATGATGATGCATTATTTACATGATGTTATGTAAATGTGAATATGTATGGTGATGCTTATAAGTACTATGTGATGTATGTGCAATGCAATGTTTTCTATGTTTATGATATTTTTATAATTTTTTATGCATGTTAATATGAGATGGATGCAATGCAATGTAATGATGTTACTTTATATGATTTGAGATAAAATGGATGCAATGCAATAATCTAACTAAATGAATGAATGATTGGATGCTTTATATGAATGATGTCTTAGTATGCAATGGTTATATGAGATTAACTAATTTATCATGCATGATGAATGAATTGATTATTTTTGTTATTGTCCAATGTACTCAATCATGTAATAAGAGAGATAACACCATGTTAATGACCTAGTCTCTATGTTTGGCTGTCTGAGAAATGGGTTGTTTTTGTTTTTTGATTTCGGTGTAGTTTACTAGAAACATTGACAAAATGACCAGAAATGCTGCTATACTAACCAGAAACACTGATAAACTGACCATAAATGTTGCTATACTGACCGAAAACACTAAGGAACAAACCATAAATGCTACTATACTGAACAGAAACGCTGAGGAACATACCAAAAATGCTGTTATAATGACTATAAATGCTATTCTGCAATGTAGTGACTCTAAAGTTCAAAATAATGATGTTTAGACTCAACAAATTGAGTGTTTGAACTTAGGAGATTGTAATTTTGGCCCAACTTTGTGATTTTCAGACTTAGAGAACTGGTATTTAGACCTAGCAAGTACAAACTAGGAGATCTAATGTTGAAACATGAACGATTTGATATTCAACTCTAAAAGAGTTGTTGATTAGACAAGGGGAGCTAACATTTAGACCACGAGAGCTACTGTTTAGACTAAGAACTCTGTTGTTTATACCAGGAACTCTATTGTTTAAACCAAGAAAGTTGTTGTTTGATCTAGAAACTCTGTTGTTTGGACCAGGACCTCTGTTGTTGAGACCCAAAGAGCTATTGTTTGGACCAAAAACTCTATTGTTTAGACTAGGAACTTTGTTGTTTAGACCAAGAGTATTGTTGTTTGATCTAGAAACTTTGTTGTTTGGACCAGGAACTCTGTTGTTTAGACCCAAAGAGCTATTGTTTGGACCAAAAACTCTATTGTTCATACCAAGAACTTTGTTGTTTCAAATTAAGATGTTGGAACTTAGACAATGTTTCTTTTGACTCCAAGAGTTGATGTGTAGACTGAGAAAATTGATGCTTATACCTAGCAAGCTCAACCTTGGAGAGTTAATGTTGAAATATGAGAGAGTTAACATTCATACCAAGAGAGTTGACGTTTGGATAGAAAGTCTGACTATTTGGATTGAAAGTGGTACTGTTTGGATTGAAAGTGCGACTGTTTGGACCAAAAGAGCTAATCTGTCACGAAACTTGTAAATTTGTCAATTTGAAGTTTGAGTTTGCAATTTTTGTTGTATTTCAATGGATGATATCTTGACTTGACTTACAAACACAGAATTCAGATTGTATTTTTGTCCCAAAGGACACATAAAGTGTATGTTCAAGAAGCTTTAAAGAAAGCCCAAGTTTTCACAGGTTTTGAAAAATTGAAAACACATCGTTTAGTCTATCCTAAGGAGATTGGCTTTATTATTAGTTCTTATCCCACACTTGGTACCCTATCAGCTCACACAACCTTGTCACCCCCTAAAGGGTGCCCATGTTTTTACCTTTGCGAGAGATAGTGAAGTCCCATTATGAGCCTAGCAATAAGGTATCAAAAGGGGAGTTCACACATACGCTCAAGAGGGACATATGGTGAGCATCTTAAGGAGAGATTCTTCCCCCTCCATGCACTAAGAATTTAATAATGTTTGAAGGTAAACCGGGTATCTTCTAATTTTAATTGGAACTGGTAAGGGATCTGTTTGGCGCGTCGGGGTATAAACTCAATTAAGAGGTCTCCCAGCCTTGAAAACAAAGGTTTGATATACCCGAAGGTACGAAGGAGAGCTATTCTCGAGAAATACCGTTGACTTGATTTTCATCAAATCACATTTATTTTATAGTGGGTTGGAGTACTTGGCGTTAGCCGTTCCCACTTGGGTCGTTCCCCTCTCACCGACCTTAATGGCTTTGGCCTTATAGGCTCCTTGGGAGGGCAAACCCGCTAAAGATATGTACTATTGAGAGAAAAAGATAAGTCTAGCTTTCTGATCACCTAAGAAAGGTGAGAGCATATTCGCCTATCATCAAAACACGTAAGACATGTTTGTCCATTTCCATTATAATTAGCTTATGTGCCTAATTTAACAAATATAAGTGCAAAATCTAATGGCTGCAAACAAAGTTAGTAGTTTATATTGCATTCTTTGATGACGAAATGGTTTATGACTTCGGTCTCTCATAGCAAAATAAGTACCCGCAAAACCAATAATCTGCAAATTAGGTTCAGGAAAATGACAGTCTAGAAGAAAAAATAAGGAATGCAAAATACAACATTTTCAAAATCAATAAAAAACTAAAAACGCCATCCAATTGACCAAGAACACCATCATATGTGCCAAGAACGCTGCCAAATGGACCCAAAACGCTATTCTGCACACCAGAAACATTATTTTGCACACCAAAAATACTGTTAAACCAATTGAAAACGCTATCAAATATACTAGAAACACTACAGAACATACCAAAAATGCTAAGGTACAAAATGGAAACGCTAAAATAGAGAAAACCATAAAAATAGAGTTGAGGAATCTCCCATAAACGCCATTTTAAGTGTCAGGACGCTACAATAGAGACCAAGAACGCGATTTGGGAGCCTAAGAGAGCTAATCTGCCCACCAAAAGATCTAATCAACCTATCAATGAAATTTCTTGCAAGCAAACTTGTTAAAGATCAAAGGGGCTAGACCCCATGGTGGGCGCCACAATGTTGTGTGTGTGAAGTAGGGTACCTGCAGCTGCAACACAAAAACTCAATAGATCATTACAAGCATGGTTAGCAAATTCAAATCAAATGAAAGATAAAACATGACAAAGTGACCTATCGCCTCCTAAGAGATGCGAGTGTGGATTTGCTCTCAGATCTGGATAAGCAATCCCAGTGACTTGACTACACCAAGATGGAGGATTTAAAATGATCTGATATGCAAGCTCGATGAGATTGATTATGATAGATTGATCCAAGAGTCTAATTAAGCTAATGATATGCATGATTAAGCTATGATGATGATGCAATTAAGCTAGAAAAGAGATTGATTAAGCTACATGATTCAACAATTATGCTAGAAAATGATCAAATTAAGCTAGATCTAAGATGCAATTGCCTATAATAACAATGCTTAAATGATATGCTAGAATGGATATGCATATAGTAATAATGCCTAAATTGATATGAGATGGGATCCTTTGTGCTCCAAAATGGGGGATATTTATAGGAATTCCAAGGCCAGAGGTGAGGTGGCTGGAATCAACGATCAAGATTGAGTCTGAAGATATCAAGGGTGAAATTGGAGGAGGTTGGAGAAGAGGTTGGAGGGAGGGACACTTGTTATGTCTATGGTGACAAGTATTAAGGAATCTTTCTCACAAGAGGGAAAGTGTCTAAGGGAGGAGACATGTGGTAAAAGTGCCATGTGTCTCAAGGGGAGAATATCCAACCCATAGGAGGTTAGGATGTGCAAGATTGGATAGGGTTAGTTAAACCTAGGATTAGGTGGAATGGGATAGGTTAGGGGGGGTAGGTTAGGAGGCATGTGGGGAATTCAAATTTAAAAAATCAAATAATAGGAAAGGGCTAATTAACTTTCAACAAACTCATAAATTGATTTATTTTAATTAGTCAGGGGATTAGAAGAAATGGATTTAATGGGGGAAGGATTAATTAATCAAAGGGGACTATTGAAATGAACCTATTAAATAAATCCTCAGATTTATTAACAAGTAGATGAATGGGAGAATTTAATCAAATTGCTAATGAATTCAATTAAATTGGGATGGGGGATTAATTAAATAATTACTTATTTAATTAATTATCTTCAGACCATTTTTTAGGTGTATACACCTACCACCACTATCACTCTGCTTGAACTTTCCGCACAAATATTACTAACAAGATATAAATCGCCTTTGATCACACAAGAGCTCAAGAAAGTTCACAAGAAATCAGTGTAAATTAAAATGTATTGACATTTCCTTATTTATCTGTTGAGATTTATCGACGTAATGATACAACGGTTAGTTTTGAAACTTACAACTTAAAGTACACCAATTTGCCTTTTATCGGTTGTTTGTTAGTGATACTAACACACAAACAATTAATTCACAAGGTATTTCTCAAACAATAACTTTAGGCTAACTTTTATGCATCTCAACTATGCAGATATACATAGCTTTATATTGGTAAAGGGGATACAAAATAATCTTACCATATGTGCTCCCCCTGGGCATCAATATGCCTAGTTAGAAGAGGAACTCTCATCATCGATGGATGATGACTTGGTTTCAGAATGACCTTCTTCTTTTTTTTCCTCCTTCTTGATCTCTGTTTTTTTCATTTCATTTCTCACTTCTTCAATTGTCTTCTTTCCTTTTAGGTCATTTTTCTCTTTCTTCTTGCTAAACCAGTTCTTGTCTTCAGATCGATTATAGGATCGGTTCCTGCACTCGCTGGCTAAGTGACCGATCTTATGGCAATCAAAACTTGCCATACCAGTTGTCCTCCATGGTCCTAAATTATTTTTCTGGCCCATTCTCATTCGACAATTTTTTGCAAGATGACCAAAATTACCACATGTGGAACATGCAACATTGAACTGATTACTCCTTTTATTAGGACTGACCAATTTGAATGGTGATCTTGATACATTTGACTTGAACCTGCATTTTTAAGATTTGTGTCCAAACTTATTGCATGTAAAGCAATGTCTGTTGAATCTTCTTCTATTTGACATACTGCTAGATTGAGATCTACACTCATAAGCAATGTGGCAATACTTATGACAATAATGACAGTAACCATCAAAGGTGAAAATCTTCTTTTGACTAACCGGTTTATTTCTAAAGTCATTAGTCTGATGACCCGATTTACCACAATGATTACAAGAGGATTTATAAAACTCCATACCTTTCACTTCTAAATGGTTCGTTTTATCATCCTTCATCTTTTTGGATTTAGATGATTCTCTAGTTTCTAAAGGACCTGTACCAGAGTAACCAAGACTAGTTGTTTCCTTTGTTCTTCTTTGAGCCTTCAACTATTTATCTATCTTTTCAGAGTTTTCATTGAATTTCCTCAGCTTCTCATTTCTCTCATTTTCAGTTTTCAATTCACTCTTGAGTTGTTCAATCTCTTTCATCATCTTCTCCTTTTCTTTTGTGGTCATGCAGATGCTTACGTATGTACTCATTCTCCTGAGTGAGAATTTGTATTTCTTCATCTTTCTCAATCATGATTGCATCATTTTTTCTCAGGGCACCTTCAACAAGCCTCCAATATCTTTCATCTTTTGATAGAGCTTCTTTTGCATCCCTTTTTCTTTCATCAACACTTCTACTAGCTTCCAGTATCTCAATCATTGTCAGGGTCTGACCTTCATGTTCACTTTTGAGATGTGTGATTTCTTCGGTCAACTTCTTGTTCTTTTCCATGAGTTATGAGATTGATTCTTTAGCTTCTTCAGATCCACTCTGTTCATAGAGTTGGTCTATGATGTTTTGACTCTCATTTAACTATTGAGCTAATTCCTTTCTTTTTGCAAGAGATTTTCTCAGTCTCTTTTTTAGCCAAGCAATAATTTCATTTGCTTCATCAATATGCTTCTGATACCAGTATGCTTCCATAATATTTATCCTAAAGCTCTCAAGCTTCACTTCAGAGCAATATGGCTCTGATACCAATTGTTAGTCCCAACGGGTGTTGAGAGGGGAGGGGTGAATCAACACTTTACTGGTTTTACTCAATTTAAACTTTTAACTTATGTTTGCACTAACTTAACATTTGTCAATATAAATAATTGTTGCAGAAGAATATGCATGCATGAAAAGATACACAGTGACACCAAGATTTATCTCATGGAAACCCAAATGGGAGAAAACCACGGTGTGAGTAGGAACTCACAAAATTTGTACTCTTTTGGAGTATGCCCAGTGAGGAGCCATCCTTGTTAGGAGATTACAAAGACACTATTAGGTACCATCTGGTTAAGGGATTTTGATTAAGGCTCGTCAGTGCCTTTACCCTGTTAAAGGTAGCCTTGTTAAAGGTCTTAAGATCATCAATTAAGATGACACCCGATTAAGGGATTTTTACAATGGGACCTATTAAAGTCCATCCTATTAAGGGATTTTAGTTGCAATGGTTAGAAAGCAACAAAAAGATGATCTATTGGAGTGGCTACTGATAGCTTGATCAGGTCACACTGAAAATCATACTATATCTGCATCGGTTGTGTCTGCTCTGCACAACACTGGTTTCCTGAATATACCTTTGGCTTTGCACTCTATCGATTTACCAATCCTCGACTCTACACTCTATCGGTCCTTTGTCACTCGGCTCTGCACTCTTTTCTACTCCCCTCGTGTTCACTTTCACATATCACCTTACACATGAACAACAACATCATTAAAATGAATTATGTGAATTTATTACCCTTTGGATCTATCGCCAACTTTCCCTCCAAAACATCACATTCAAAATTATGTTACTGTGCCGTAAATTACTCTCCATAAATCATTCTAGGAATCTCTGTCAAAACAGTCGTTCATGCCGATAAGTCCGCCGGTTGACTGGAGAAGACTGTTGGTTTAACTGGATGTTACTTGAATGTTACCAAGTGTGTTGGTTATAGACTCTGACGGTGTATCGATCAAAATCTACCTAGCCGATTACCTCATGTATACCGATCTGTTCATTGCTTAGCCGGTTGACCTCTTCTGTGCCAATCTACTAACTGCTTGCCGGTTGACCTCTTGTGTGCCGATCTACTCACTATTTGTCAGTTGACCTCTTTTGTGCTAGTCTACTTACTACCGATAGACTATGAAAACTTGGAAGATGATGTTGCCAACAATGACAACCATATCATTCACCGGTCATACAAAATGCACCAAAATGCCAACACTCTTTCCTTCTCTTTCTTAAGTCATTGGTGGAATTCTTTTTTTCCTTTGTAAATTCATCTTAGATGAATCAATCTATCCATCTTTTATCTCCCCTTGAGATCTTTGATTGGAATTTTTCCAAGTTTAGTATAACTACGAAAGTTTTCCAAATGATAAAAGAGGGGTTTTTTCACATGGCAACCTTCTTGAGCCCTAAAAAAGAGAGAATGACTTTCTTTGAAAACCTAGTATATGAGATTGTTCATGACAAGATATCACTTCATATTCTGAACAACTCTCATTCAGATTGTGACAAGCAGTATTCCTACCTTCAATGGTATCAGCACCCAACTCCCCAAAATCCTCCAGATGATCTAGAGTTAATGGATGATGATTTGCTTAGATCTATAGGATCCCAACTTTTTGATGAAATTGTTGATGAGATTTTGCATGAAGAAGATGTACTTGAAGTCCACCATCTTAATGAAATTCAAGAAAAGTATTGCGACACATAAATTGAAATGGGGTTGCATTAGAACAATGATCCATAGCTTGATTTTGATATTGTTAATGGTTTTCCACTTCTTAACAAGGGATCAAAAACTTCTGATTTACTTGATAATGATGAAGTTGATAATATTCATCATTTTTGTTATCAATCACCATTTGTATCTAAACCCCAAGAGGATGAGAATTCCAATAATCAGGATCTCGATACTCCAAAACATCTTGAATCATCCTTTGATTTCTCACAGTCCATGTCCATCTCCCAGTCTCCAAATTCTCAGGATCATGTAAAGAATTCTCCAAAGCCTAGAGGGAGAAAAAAAACTGCAGCTAAACTTAAAGAAGAGATTGAGGCTGGAATACAATCCACCTTAGATGGGAAATTTTCAGTTACAAAAAGACCAAGGAGACCATGTTGCTCCCCTCAGAAACAATGAAGTAATGCCTCTGACCAAAGAAACAGGGTCAAGCACTATCTTGACTCTTCAGGTGCAGATATTATTCTTTTGTAGGAGACAAAATTATCATTAAATGCTTTTCAATCAACGGTTTCTAAATGGTCTAACTGGAAAGCTTCTCATGTTGTAGCTATAGGGGCATCTGGAGGTCTATTACTTTTATGGAATCCAAAGAAGTTAACTGTAGAGATTGTTGGTGAAAACAAGAATTGGCAAATGATGAATGTTCAGTGTTTTAATCTCTCTTTTAAAATCATAAATGTCTATGGTCCTACACAGACCCATGAGAAAAAGAGGCTTTGGGACTCTTTATCAATGGTTATTCAGCAATCCTCTGATCAAAATTTTATTCTAGGTGGGGATTTCAATGCCATTGTCTCTTTTAAAGAGAAATTAGGAGGTATTATCCCTCCACAGAAGACCATTGATGACTTTGTAAGTTTCATTTTTGACAATGCTTTACAAGATATAGTCCCTCAAAAAGGCTTGTTTACTTGGATAAATAAGAGAAGATATTTCACACAAATTGTTGAGAGATTAGATAGATTTCTTATTTCTCAAAATTTGTTGCTTAAAATTTTTAAAACTAAAATGAACATTTTACCTCTTATATGTTCATATCACTTTGCTATTTCATTCTCCATTTCATCACCCTCTCAAATCCCTTCTCATCGACCATCTTTTAAGTTTGAGAGAATATGGTTTAGACATCCACCTTTCCTCCCTCTCCTGAGACAGTGGTGGGTGAGTGCTCCACATTTCATTGGATCTAGGATGTATCAATTTTTCAAGAAAATGCAATTTGTTAAAGCACAAATTAAACTTTGGAATGTGCTCTCATTCAAAAATATTTTTTTGGAAAAAGAATTAGTTTCAAAAGAACTTAATGATATTCATCAACTTATCATTTTGAATGGTATGGATGCTTCCACCAATGATAAGCAAAGATATTTACAATCCAAATGGGAAGAACTTAGCAAAAGAGAAGAAATCTATTGGAGACAAAAATCTAGAGAACTATGGTTGAAAGAAGGGGATAGGAACAGAAAAAAGTTTCATGCATTTGCGAAAGCAAAAAGAGCAGCAACCACTATTTTTTCAATTAATGATGCTAAGATAGGCAAAGCCCTTACTGATGCAAAGGAGATTCAAGATGGAGTTATATTTTTCAAGTCCTTATTAGCTCCTCTTTCCTCTACGAATGCTAATAATGCCAATGTTAATGATCAAGAAGTCTTAGCTCCCATTCCTTCTTTAGTATCACAACAAGATAATGATATTCTTATGAAACCCTTCACTTTAGAAGAAGTGCATAAGGTATTTTTTTCACTATCTCCAGACAAAGCTCTAGAGTTTGATGGATTCACAACCCTTTTATTTCAAAAATGTTGGGATGTAATTTGTGTTGATCTCGTTGGCATTTTGCATAGAGATTTTATTAATGATATGTTGTCATTGATGTCAATTGAACCGGTAAATGGTATTCATGTTATTGTTGATATTGTTGTTTTTGATAATGGCTAGTAACTGGTAAGAAGAGCTTTGTGGAACATGTTGTAAACCGGAATGTAAAGTTTGTGAGTTGAACTGGTGAACCGGTGTAAAGGGTTAAACCTTTCTATGTAATGTAACCGATAAACCCTAATCGATCAAGTTTGTTGGTTTATTATCTAATGAGTGGTAATGATGGAGACATGTGTGATCATTGTATGAGGATAACAAATTGGTTTGGTGCGTTTGCTTATTAGGGAAGGAGCAAAGTGGATTGCATCTATTGCATATTGTGTGATGAGTTACAAAGTCTGATGAAGTGGTGATCATGGAGTGGTTGAAATTGTCTTAAAGAATATGAAGAAGATTGTCATAATTTCTAATGGTCAAGATTGTACCGACTTGTTTGTAATCTCGATAATGAGAATTAGGTTTTCGCTGTGTTACCGACCTAATTGATTTCTATTTAAAGTCGATGAAGTTGCTTGAAAAAGTTGTTGGCAATGTTGGTAGAAAACCTGTTGAGTGTGTAGTTGCCAAACCAGTGAATGGATCTGCACTTTGATTGAAGGCAGATTGAAGGTTATAGAAGGAACTGATCAAGAAAAAGTAGTGCTATTCAGATAGATCAACAAGACTGTTGTTTTCTAACAATTACATCAGAAATTAAATCCCTTAACCGGGTGAGCTCTAACAAGCTTGGTTAGTCATTAAATCCTCTAACAAGGTGGTCCATTAGCTTGGATTCTTAAATCCTCTAGCGAGGTTACTCCTAATAGGGTATTGTGCTTCTAACAAGGCATATTTGTAAATCCCTTAACCGGGTGATTCCTAACCAGAATTAGTTCTTAACAGGACTTGTTGTAAAGCTCTAACAGGCTTTGGCTCCTAACAGGGTGAACTTCAGCAGAGTTCAGATAGCTATCCTTGTGAGTCCCATCTCACCGTGGTTTTTACCTATTTGGGTTTTCCACGTATAAACATTTGTGTCAAGTGGTGAATACTTTTATGGTTGTGACTTTATTTGTTGATATGGTTAATTTCTGATAATGCATGTTAAGTAAAAGCATTGAGAGATGAATATGTTGAGCTATGATTAAGCATTGTTGATGTTTACAAGATTGAAGGTGTTTACTGTTAAAGTTGTCATAACAGTTAAACCGGTTCATGTCAAGTATTTCCATGAATATTGATCTTGACTAAGATATGTTCACTTTGTTTGACTGAGTTTGAGTTTGGGAACTTATTATCGGTTTTTTAATATACTGATTCACCCCCCCTCTCAGTATTCTACCAGATACTTATTCTTTCATCATACCATCAAATCTGGTGGCTATTCTGGAAGAATCAAGAAGAACCTTTTCAATTTTAAAAATGTTCAATACCACAAATATTGTAATCATTCCCAAAGTTAAGGATCCAAAGACTTTTGCAGAATTTAGGCCTATTTCACTATGCAACACTATCTATAAAATCATCACTAAGGCCATTTATCTCAGATTTCTCTATCTAATTCCAAAAATTATATCTCTTGAATAAGGAGGCTTTGTTCCTGGAAGGGAAACTTCCAAGGGTGCTTTAGCTGCTCATGAAGTCCTGCACTCAATTCATTCATCTCAATTGCCTTCTTTTATTGTTAAACTTGACATGATGAAAGCATATGATAAGGTGGATTGGAATTTCCTCTTGAAAATTCTTCACAAATTCAGTTTCTCAGATAATTGGTGTAGATGGATCAAGGCATGAGTTTCAGGAGCAACTTTTTTAGTCATCATCAATGGGTCCCCAATGGGGTTTTTTTCAGGGACTCAAGGCTTTAGACAAGGGGATCCTTTATCCCCTTTTCTATTCATAATCATGGCTGAAGCCCTTAGAAGATTGATCAACTCTAAGAATGTCAGTGGAAATTGGCAGGGGGTCCTAATTCCAAGAACTAATATTGTTGTCACCCATACTTTATTTGCAGATGACACCCTTCTTTATGGTAAATCATCTATCTCTGAAGCTAAGCATATGAAACATTCCTTGGAAGCTTATTTGTCAGTTTCAAATTAGAAGATTAATGCACACAAATCCAAAATATTCATATTCAATACAAGGTCGACTGTTAGAATTTTTTTTATTAAAATCTTTGGTTTTAAGGTTGAGGAACTTCCCTGCACCTATTTAGGCATCCCTTTCTTTATGGGAGCTAATAGGTCTTCTTACTGGAAAAATATTATAGATAGAATTAAAGACAAAATTACAACCTGTAAAGTTAGATGGCTCTCTCTTTTAGGCAGAATACTCCTCATTAAAACTGTCCTAAGTACAATCCCTAATTATTACATCTCTATGTTCAAGGCTCCTAAATTTGTTATAACTCAGATAGAGAAAATTATCAGAGAATTTATTTGGAAAGGAAACTTATCTCAAGGAAACAAGATTCCTCTTGCTTCACTATCCAGCATGTCAAATGATAAGGTCTCAGGAGGGGTAGGTCTTCATGATGTTTTTGTTGGCATTGAGTTGTCATTGATGTCAACCGGTATTGTAGGTAGGCTACCGGTAGAGGTATGTCACCTAGTATGAAGAAGAGTGTACCGGTATGGTGAAAGACAAATAAGGTATTGAGAATATTAACATGAAGGCTTGTCAACTGGTATGCTGGAAGACAAGTAGCTATTGAGACTATCAGTGACTTCACCCATATGAAGTGAGATGCATGTGTGTGTGAGCATGTTGAGTGATAATTGGTAGAGCATAAACCAGTCTGGAGGTTGGCTGCCTATTTATGATGAAGAGGCAAAATGTTTAAAGTAGTCACAAATCACCGGAGGTGAAGATGGGCTACCGGTGTAGTGTGCACTACCAATTAGCAGGAGGAGAAGGTCTCACCAGTAAAAGTTTGTACTAATATGAGTTTACTGAATGTTCAAGTGCAAACCGACTTTGTATCGGTGAGTTGAGTGTATGACCATTGTAATGCCATGTGGAGCTGAGGTGGAAAACATGTAAAGGTTGGTGAAGCCTCCATCGATATGGTTGTTGAAACATCTAGTCAATATTAATGAAACAACCAAAAATCATGGGATGGTAACTGATTGAGGTGGCTCGAGGAAGAAAGAATGACAAAGAAAGATCAGGGAGTAGTTGGCTCCTGGATCGAAGTAAAGAAATCAGACTGCAAGATGACCTCGAGAAGGAAACAACTGGACTGTAAATGAGTTGACAGATTTCAAGGCAAAAAATCATGGACGAGATTGCTATCTTTATCAAATATGCATTGGATAATGGAAAATGCATACATATGCATTCCTTCAGTATAGGTGATCGATCCAAGGTAGATTGGATCAGATCTCATGCAGATTTTGTCAAGTGAAGGAAACCCTAACCACCCCAAGTTTGAATTGATTCTTGGCGGGAAAGCTCAAGTTTAAATATGATGACTTGAGACTGTGATTGTTGCTATTGTGGAGTGAAGACAAGTGTGAAATTGTTGTCTAAGAACCAAAGAGATAAACACTTAAGTGTTTATGTGAGCAAAGAATTGACCGATAAGGATAAGCAGAGTAAACTGGTGTAAGAAACAACCGGTGGAGTGTGCATTGAACACAAAGGTGACACACTAACATAAGTTGTGCCTGATTAAGAGTGATCAAGTGTGAGTTGAAAGAGGGAAGACATTATGAGAGGGGATTTATAAAAGTTATCAACAAAGTCAAGTTGCAGAGTGGGTGGAGAGAATACATAACGGTAAGGGTGAAACCAAAAGAGGAGAATATTGTAAGGTTGCAAAAATTCATTTGCAACAGTGATTTCATTTGTATAACTGAGTTTTATATTGTGTTCACTAAGTTGAAGCTTAGTGCAGGGGTTGTAGCTCCTTTAGGTTGTAACCTATCAATTGTGTAGGGGTTGGTGCTCCTTTGAGTTGGTGCTCATAAATCAGGGGTTAGTTCCCTAAATATTGAAATCAAAGAGTTATTGTGAGGCTGGATTGGAGCAGAAGATCTCCAGCAGCTATTCTCACCGAGGTTTTTCTCACATTGTGTTTTCCTCGTTTATATCTAGTGTTGTGTGTTGCATCCTTATGCATGTGTTATATTAATGTTTTAGCGAGTACATTCACACACCTTGTTTGCACTGTATGAGCTACCGGTTAGCACTCAATATGTTTTATATATTACTGATATCTCCTTGTTGAAGGAAAAGAGTTTAAATAACTAATTCAGCCCCCCTCTCAGTGATCCATTGTGTCCAACAATTGGTATCAGAGCCTAGGTACCCTGTTTTGTCAAAAGTGTTATCTAGCTTGGATAGATCCTGTCAAGTGTTCACAATGGCAAGAAATGAATCCGCCTCCTCAAAAGCTCCTATGTTTGATGGTGTCAACTATGCCTTTTGGAGTAGAAGAATGGAAACCTATTTGTCCTCTCTAGGTTGATGTATGGATGCCGGTTGTGAATGGGTATACAGTCCCTAATAATCCCCCTACTGATCCATATGCTAAGAGGGAATATGAGAACAATGCTAAAGCTAAGAATGTCATTCTTAGTGGGTTGTCTAATAATGAGTTTGTCAAAGTTATGCACTGCTCTTCTACCAAGAAAACTTGGGATAAGTTGCAGAAGATATTTGAAGGTGATGCTAAAGTCAAGGAAGCCAAGTTGTAGACATTAAGAGAACAGCTTGAGGGTTTGGAGATGAGAGATGAAGAGAAGATTTCTGACTATCTCCAAAGGGCTGATGAAACAACAAACATGATTAGAGGGCTTGAAGAAGAAATAAAAGATGAGGTGGTAGTGAAGAAAGTACTTAGATCTCTTACATCTAAGTATGATACAAAGGTATTAGTAATAGAAGAAGCAAATGATCTGAAAGTCTTTACAATGGATGAGTTGTATGGTTCCCTAACTGCTTATGAGATGAGGACTGTTGATACTGATGCTATGAAGAAAGAACCTGCATTCAAGACATCAAGAAAAGGAAAAGAATAATCTTCTCATGATGCAACCAGTGAAGACTCTGATGACATCATGGCAAACTTTGTCAGAAGACTCAAGACTGGTTCAAGAAAATACAAAGGTAAGCTGCCTTTGAAATGTTTCAACTGTGGAAAGATTAGACATTTTGCTGCTAAATGTCCTTATGGTGATAAGAATGAAGATGATCAATCAAGTGGTAGTGGATCATATAGTAAGGATAGGAAGAAGAATGTCTACTGACATGGTAGAAGAGGCCACCGAAAGCAGAGTAGTCTTTACACTCATGAAAATGATACCACAAATGAGGAAAGTGCCTCAGATGACTACTATAATGGAGATAAAGTCAGAGCAAACCTTTGCATGGCTCAAGAGGTTTCGATACCTAAAGAAGCAGAAGAGGAAGAGCAAGAAGGAGAAGTAGACCTTGAAGTAGAACTCATTAGTGCCTTAGTGAGCTAAAGAAAACAAGAAGAGATTTGAAGAAGGTAAAAAGGGTTGCAGTTGAAGAAAAAGAGCTGTTGGAACAATCTCTTGAAGAGTCCAAGAAAACTATCACATATCTAAAAATCCAGTTGAAAGAGGCCAAGAGGATGTGTGAAGTCACTAGTATTGATCTGAGTGAAAAAGAAAAGGAACATCAGAATCTGGAAGCAGAAATAGTGAAACTCTGGAAGGACTTAGAGAAAAGTTAGGAAAAAATAAAAGTGAGAAGCAAATATGAATGAAACACTGAAGCCCTGGACAAGATGCTGAGAAAACAAAAGTAATCCAAAGATACTGGTGGCTTAGGTTTTCAAGAAGGTCAAAGTTCAAACAACAAAGACACATCCGATAAGGAAATACAATTCACTACTTCAAATGAAGGTGAAGAGAAGAAGACATTTACGGTAAGAACGGATACCGACAAGAAGACATATGTAGATGCTGCTAGAAATCGCTACACAAACTGGTATACTCAATCAATAAATCAGAGACCATACTCAATGCACCAACATGCAGATCCAAGGAGAAATGCAAGTATTGATCATGAAGGATTCACAAGAGTTAGCAACATGAAAGGAAGACGCCCAATGATGCAGCCATTTACAGGTTCAAGATAACCTAACCGGTATGTTCCAAATTTTCATGGTTATTGTCACCGGTGTAATAAGTTTGGTCATAGAATGGTAGATTGTAGGAAAATGAATGTCAACCCTGATTTTAAGAGTAGAAACTCATTTGCTGCATTACAAAGTACAAATGTCACATGTTATAATTGTAATGAGTTTGGTCACAAGAGTTATGAATGTAGGAGTAATCTGCAAATGTCCTACAATAATGTATTGAATACATATTATAGTGCTAATGTGAAATGTTACAAGTGTCAAAATTTTGATCACGTAGCAAGGTATTGTAAGCTGAGGACCAACAAGCAAAAGTAAAAAGTACCTGATGAGAAGTTAGAAACAAAACTAGAACACAAGGTGACAAAAGAAGGAAAGAAAGAAGAGAAATCGGTTTGGGTAGAGAAGGAGAAAAACAAGACAAAGTCCAACCTGATTGTGCAGACTGCTCTACATGTTGAAAGGAGGAATTTATGGGTAGTTGATAGTGGTTGCTCAAATCACATGACTGGAGACAAGAAAAAGTTAATCAAGCTTGATGATTGGAATGGTGGTTCAGTCCGGTTTGGTGACAACTCCTCCATCAAGATCAAAGGCAGGGGTACATTGAATATTGATGACAAGCTCAAGGCTCATGATGTGTACTATGTTGAAGGACTGAAGCATGACTTTCTGAGTGTAAGTCAGATGTGTGACAAAGGGTACAAGTTCTCATTTGACTCTACAGGTTGTCAGATAAGAAAGCAGAGTACTGGTCAGGTGGTAGCAGAAGGAAAGAGAAAAGAGGGTAATATCTACAATTTAAAGGAATGCTACGAGTCCCAATGCATGATGGGACAGGTTGATGAAAGCTGGTTGTGGAACCGAAGATTAGGCCATGTAAATTTTGATAATCTAGTTAAGATAGGCAAGAACCAGTATGTGAGAAATATACCTCAGATCATAAAACTGGCAAGAAAATTCTATGATGAAAGTGTCAGAGGTAAGCAAGCAAAGGTCAACTTTAAAACAAAAGAATATAACACCTCAAGACCCTTGGAGTTGATACATACAGACTTATGTGGGCCAATAAGGACAAGAGCATTGGTCGGAGAAAGGTATTTCATGTTGTTCATAGATGATTACTCAAGAATGACTTGGGTAACCTTCTTGCATGATAAGTCACAAGCATTTGAGAGATTCAAAATTTTGGTAGAAAATGAAAGTGGACACTGATTAAAATGCCTAAGATGAGACCAGGGTGGAGAATTTTCTTCCAATGAATTTGTTGACTATTGTGAGAAACATGGAATTTGAAGACAATATTCAACTGCAAGGACACCTCAGCAAAATGGGGCAGTCGAGAGGAACAATAGGACATTGAAGGAGATGGCTAGGACTATGTTGAATGAGGACAACATACTAGATTTATACTGGAAGGAAGCAGTTCATATTGTTGTCTACACTTTAAACCAGGTATAATTAAGAGTGAATAGTAGAATGACTCCTTATGAGTTATGGAATGAAAGGAAATCATCACTCAAACACTTCAAAGTGTTTAGAAGTAAGTGCTTCATCAAGAGAGATGCAGATGGATTAGGAAGTTTTGATTCCTGAAGTGATGAAGGAATCTTATTGAGATACTCAACCAATAGTAAATCCTAAAAATGCTACAACAAGAGATTGAGAAGGGTGGTTGAGATTTTAAATGTGAGAATAGATGAAGACTCACATAGAGGAAAATCTGCACCAACATCTTACATTGATGATTCAAATGTTGAAAATAAAGAGCAATCTGACAATGGATAGGTAGAAGATACACCAGACAAGATCCCCAACCGGTATGTGCAGAAGAATCATCCAAAAGAATAGATCATAGGAGATAGGAATGAAGGTGCAGATCATAAGGAGATTAGCCTGAGAAGGTGAACAGGTAAATTTCTATCTCATTACTGAAGTAGAGCCCAAATTTTTTGATGATGCTAGCAAAAGTGAGAAGTGGGTAGATGCAATGGATGAAGAATTGAGAGAAATTGAGAAAAATCAAACTTGGGAACTTGTTCCTAAACCAGCAGACAAGAATGTCATAGGTACCAAATGGGTCTACCAGAGCAAGATGAATGAAGAAGGTAAGATAGTCCGACATAAATCAAGGTTAGTTTGCAAAGGGTATGCTCAAGTGGAAGGTATTGATTTTGAAGAAACCTTTGCACCGGTTGCTAGGTTAGAGGCAATAAGAATGTTTTTAGTTTTCTCAGCCTACAAGGGATATAAAGTATATCAGGTGGATGTGAAATATGATTTTATCAATGACAATCTTGAAGAAGAGGTGTATATGGAACAACCAGAAGGTTACTTGTTGCATGAAGATGAGAGTTTTGTATGCCGGTTGAAGAAAGCCCTGTATGGTTTGGAGCAGGCTCCCAAAGCATGGTATTCTTGACTAGACAATACTTGAAGGAGCAAGGATTCTGGAAAGGGAATGCAAACAACAACATGTATGTCAAGGTAAATGGAGGTCACATGATTATAGTTGTTGTATATGTGGATGATATTATCTTTGGTGGAGACAAGGACATCATGTGCAAATAATTTGCAGATCAGATGAAGACAAAGTTTGAGATGTCCATGTTGGGTGAGTTGTCCTATTTTCTTGGTTTGCAGATCTCACAGAAGGAGAACGGAATTTTCATCTCCCAAACCAAGTATGTGAAAGACATGTTGAAGAAATTTCAAATGGAGGACAACAAACCGGTAAGTACTCCCATGGTTACCAGTTGTAAGTTGAGAAAACTAGATGAATCACCGAAAGTTGAGCAAACACTGTATAGGTTTATGATCGATAGTCTATTATATTTAACAACATCTAGACCAGATATTGTACAAGCTATTTACATGGTAGCAAGATTCCAAGCTGCTCCTAAACAATCTCACTTAAATGTAGTCAGAAGAATCTTCAGGTATCTTCAAGGAGCTATTAGCTATGGTCTATGGTATCCAAAGAAAGGAGACTTCTCTTTGTAGGCTTATACTGATGTAGATTGGGTAGGAAGTATTGATGATCGAAAAAGTACAAGTGGAGGTACTTTCTGCTGAGGAGATCGGTTAGTATCATGGCATAGTAAGAAGAAAGATTTAGTGTCACTATCTATTGCTGAGGCAGAGTACATAACAATTGCTACATGTTGTTCATAGGTTTTATGGATGAAGCAGACACTAAAAGACATACAGGTGGAGATACCGGAACGTATTCCAATCTGGTGTGAGAACTCAAGTGCAATCAACATCTCCAAGGATCCAATAATGTACTCAAGAACAAAACACATTGCAATCAAGTATCACTTCTTGAGGGAGAAGGTAGCAGACAAGGAGGTCATAGTAGAATATGTTCCCACTGATGAGTATATTGCTTACATATTTACCAAGCCACTTCCGTTGGGTCCATTTGAGTACTTGAGACAAAAAATGGGAGTTGTCCCCATATCTGGTAGCACTTAAATGCATGAGAGGATGCATGATTTGGGGGGAGTCAACCATTGCTACTATCTTATGACTCTTGAATCATGAAGCATGGACATAGGGGGAGAGAGTGTCTTAATCAGATGAAGTCAAAGGAGAGATTATTGGTGTCTTTGCCATTGCTGTCAAAGGGGGAGAGAAACCAGAAAAGAAAAGAAAATGTTGACATCAATTCCAAAGGGGGAGATTGTTGGCATTGATTTGTCATTGATGTCAACTGGTATTGCAGCCAGGCTACCGGTAGAGGTATGACATCTGGTATGAAGAAGAGTGTACCGTGTTGGGCCCATATAAATTTTTTATTCCATATGCGTCCCTATATGAAGTAATGCTTGTCTAATTCATCGGTCAAGAACTTGCTAAAATTTTTGCTTATGTCATTCAGTCCTTGTTAGGTTCCACTACCTTGAACTTGAACCTTGAAGTTGAACTTGAACCTTTTTGGTTCAAGGTTCAAAGTTCAATGGGTGTTGTTTCAAATATTTTTCCTCCCGCGCAAGTTTAAGCTTTGCTAGTTCTTGTCGGCATTTTGCATTCTTTGAACCTTGAAATTGAACCTTTTTGGTTCAAGGTTCAAGGTTCAAGATTTGTCATGTTAATATCATTTTGTGATGGTTCCGCAAGGCTTTGAGTTTTATGTATAGGTTCCTTGAAAGATATGTGACGTGCCACGTGGTGATGACGCAGACTTTTAGAACATGATAAATGACTGCCGAGGGAAGGAATATTCTTTCTCTAATAATTTGAAATCTGCCATTTATGGCAAGTATGTGTGAAGATCTGTTGTGTTAGAGGGGAAGTGACTTAACAGTTAAAGCGTACCTCAACGCAATCATTTCAAAGTAAGGTCACACGAACAAGGAGTAATGAAGGCAGTTTTAGTAATGATGGGTAAGATTTTCTCGACTTTAAAACTGGGTAGTTGTCTCAGTGGGATTATTATTTTCTTGAGAAGATTTTGAGAAGGAGTTTTCAGAGTGGGAAAAATAGGTTGCGATAGAGGTTTACAGAGGATAGAGGAAGGTATGTTCAACAATTTTCTAAATTGCTGCAGTTTGTTTTAAAAGATCTGGGTGTTCTTCTAGCTGCTTGTTTTTGTTTTCACTTTCCTTCTTCGCCTGGGATTGATTCGAAAAAACCACAAACCAAAACATGAAGCCTGTTTTGCCCAAATTGATGAGCTCGTCTTCCCTCGTAAGCTCTTTACTGGAGTTGGGTGATACAACACTGGTTCAGCTAGATTTAGATGTCTTTCTGGAGAGAGTAAAGAATTCAACCGCAGACCCCATGATGAGAGATGTGGCTCAGAGCGGATTATTGGAAGCCGCTACCTTTCCCATAGCTGCTTCCTGTCCCGAGTTAGTCTTAGAATGTATGAATCATTACGACAAGGGTAATAGGTGCATAAGGAAGAATGATGGTGAAGTCTTGTTGTCTATTGATAGACAGACGGTAATGGTAGCCATGGGTATTCCACATCGGGAACCCTATGAAGACTGGACCATTGGTAAATCTTACAAGATTTTCTGTGAGAAGAAGCAATATTATAGAGCTGTGATTGCACATAATTGGCTCTTAAGATTCCAAAAAGGGGGCTCAAGGCTGCCGAGACCTTTAACTTGTGAACATTTAATTCTAGCAATCCGAGACTTGGTCATACTACTGAGCAGGGTGAAGGGTAATTCTCACTCTTTTTATTGGGAAGACTGGATGTATTTCTTCATTCAGGTCACTCTCGATAGAAGCCAGTTCATTGACTGGGAAACCATTATTGTGGAAAGGTTACATGAAGGCCTAAGTAATTATCTTAGAATGCCTAATTTTTATATGTCATCCTATTTGTTATATATGCTTGCCTATGTGAGAGAGTGGTCAGGGTTGTCTCATGTAAAATGGGTTCAAGGCATGAGGATTTATGAGTATCATCCTACTTTGACCTTGAAAGGGCATGTTGATGATTATCTCCATTAGAATGATGTTTTCGTTGGACGACTGACTTTTGAATTACAAGGTAATTTACATAGAAGAATGTCTCTGGAAGCAATTGAGCTTGTTAACATATATGGCAGTTTCTTTATACAGTTCATCCATTTCACTTATTTAAGAGTCGGAGGATTTAAGGGTGAACCCTTTAGACTTCCTAGGTACGTTTCAGATTCCTGCATCTTAGTCGAAGTGTCAAGACAACTTGCTTATGTCGCAAAAGATTATGGTGAGGACTCCAACACAAGTGAAATTTTTCCCATTGATTTAGGCCATTATAGCTGTAGGTCTGTTTCTGATGCATTGAATCTTGAACTTGAATTTAAAAGGTTTCATTTGAAGTCCTTTGTAAAAAAGGATAACTTTGATAGTAAGGGTTTCATTGCTCAGTATGTAAAGAAAGTGGTACCTGATCAACATGTTCCTCAGTTGGAAGATTATTGGGAGGGTTGTCAGGATGAATTTGAAGTACAGAGAAGGAGTTGGTCTAGACTAACTTTGAGGCAAATTCATGACATGAAATTGCCCATGGATACCTTGGATGTCACCACCGATGATGAAGACATACTTGACTCAGAGTTTATGAAACAAGTCCATGATGAACCTCTTCTAGAAGTAGATTAGAGCAAGAGGATGACAGATAGCGTTCAGACACGCAATTTCAGTGTAACCCGCAGGATGGAGAATTGGCTTAGGAGTTGCCAATTTCATCCGACACAAGTTAGCTAGTTTGCATGGCGAGTTAACAACCTTGAGGGTGACCATGTAGAAGGACTTACACTACATAGATGTCCCATTACTTAAAGAGGACAGTGAAACTCTGGAAGACACTACGAAGATGATTAACCAGTTCAGCAGCCACATCAGACAGATCAAGATGGAAAAATCCTTGTCTGTGGAAGACTTTACGAAGATCTCTAAAGTGGAATCAATGCTCACTGTTTGCATTGATCATTTGGATTCACACAAAGATAAAGTGCAAATGGTAAAGAGAAAAAAAGAGCTCTGGAAGTAGAGAGTTATTCATATTAGTTTGCCGCACATAGCTATAATCCAAGAGTTTTCAAAGGTGCACCGAGAGTGGAGCACGACCAAGGTGGTGATGGTGTCTGTCCAAGACACCAACCTGAGTGATCACACCGGAATGGAGCAAACTGCATGACTAGCACTGCTGGCAGTTGTTTGCCAGCGAGTCTAGTTATTTTCTTTAAATTTAGGTTGTACAGTTAGGGTTGCTTTCTATTAACTCTTTCGAGTTAATTTTACTTGGGTTAAAAGAACTATTGGGTCTGGAGACCTATAAATATCTTATGTAATGACTTTAAATGGGTTCACTAAGTTTTTGGAAGAAAAACTATCTTTAAGATTGGCTAAGAACATTTTGTGTATGAAGAAAGTAGATGATCATCAGTGAATGTGAAATCTTATTAACAACTGTTTTTTAGTTTCAAATCAGTGTGTTTGATTTTTGAAGTCTGATTTCTATGTAAATCTATTTCTATGAAGGGGCTGTTATACTTTCTATATGTGCAGAAAACTATTGGCTAAGTTCATCTTTATAAGTTTTATTTCCATTTTGTTTTAGTTTTCGTATGAAGTCTATTGGCTTTATATAGAAAATTATATATGGATCAGTGCTTGCATTCATTTGGTATTGACTGGTGTATGCAATTTCCTTTAAGTGCTTTCTGGTGAAAAACATCCTATTGATTGTATGCAATTTGGAGCCGAATGAATATTCACTAGAGGGAGCTGTACCTAAATTCAGAGGTTAATCAATTAGATGATTTTCCAACTGTTTGGTATAAATTTGTTTGTCTTTCCTATGCTTCACAGTGCTTTGAAATAAATAGATAAGGAAAGACAAATCTATTTACCAACATACCGGTATGGTGAAAGACAAATAAGGTATTGAGAAGATTAAGATGAAGGCTTGTCAACTGGTATGGTGGAAGACATGTAGTTATCAAGACTATCAGTGACTTCACCAGTATGAGGTGAGATGCATGTGTGTGTGAGGATGTTGAGTGATAAATGGTAAAGAATAAACCAGTCTAGAGGTTGGCTTCCTGTTTATGATGAAGAGGCAAAATGTTTAAAGTAATCACAAATCATCGAAGGTGAAGATGGGCTACTGGTGTAGTGTGCACTACCGGTTAGTAGGAGGAGAAGGTCTCACCGATAAAGGCTTGTACCGATATGAGTTTGCTGAATGTTCAAGTACAAATTGACTTTGTGTCAGTGAGCTGAGTGTATGACCATTGTGATGCCATGTGGAGCTGAGGTAGCAAACATGCAAAGTTCGGTGAAGCCTTCATTGACATGGTTGTTGAAACAACTAGTCGACATTAATAAAACAACCAAAAATCACGGGATGGTAACTGATTGATGCAACTCGAGGAAGAAAGATTGACAAAGAAAGATCAGGGAGTAGTTGACACCTGGATCGAAGCAAAGAAATTAGACTGCAAGATGACCTAGAGAAGGAAACAACTGGACTGTAAATGAGTTGACAAATTTCAAGGCAGAAAATCATGAACGAGATTGCTATCTTTAGCAAATATGCATTGGATAATGGAAAACGCGTACAGATGCATTCCTTGAGTACAAGTGATCAATCCAAGGCAGATTGGATTGGATCTCATATAGATTTTGTCGGGTGAAGGAAACCCTAACCACCCCAAGTTTGAATTGATTCTTGGTGGGAAAGCTCAAGTTTAAATATGATGACTTGAGACTATGATTGTTACTGATGCAGAATGAAGACAAGTGTGAAATTGTTGTCTGAGAACCAAAGAGATAAACACTTGAAGTGTTTATAAGCAAAGAATTGACCAATAAGGAGAAGTAGTGTAAACCTGTGTAAGGAACAATCAGTGGAGTGTGCATTGAACACAAAGGTGACAAACCGACATAAGCTGTGCCTGATTAATAGTGATTAAGTGTGAGTTGAAAGAGGGAAGATATTGTGAGAGGGGATTTAGAAAAGTTATCAACAAATTCAAGTTGTAGAGTGGGTGGAGAGAATACAGACCGATAAGGGTGAAACTGACAGAGGAGAATATTGTAAGATTGCAAAACTTCATTTGCAACAGTGATTTCATTTGTATACCTGAGTTTTATATTATTTTCACTAAGTTGAAGCTTAGTGTAGGGGCTGTAGCTCCTTTAGGTTATAGCCTATAAATTGTGCAGTGGTTGGTTCTCCTTTAAGTTGGTGCTCATAAATAAAGGGTTGGTGCTCCTTGGGTTGGTGCCCTAAATATTGTAATCAAAGAGTTATTGTGAGGCTGGATTGGAGCAAAAGATCTCCAACAACTATTCTCACTGAGGTTTTTCCCGCATTGGGTTTCCCTCATATATATCTGATGTTGTGTGTTGCATCCTTATGCATGTGTTATATTAATAATTTAGCAAGTCCACACACACCTTGTTTGCACTATTTGAGCTACCGGTTAGCACTCAGTTTGTTTTATATATTACCGGTATCTCCTTATTGAAGGAAAAGAGTTTAAATCACCTATTCACCCCCCTCTCAGTGATCCATTGTGTCCAACAGTTTCTAAATGAAATTTGGCTTTTGGAGGCAAGCTGGTCTGTAAAATGTATGCTTAACCTAACACAAAATGGTGTCAAATTATGCAAGAAAAATACCTTGACTCTTCACATCCCAATAGAATATTTACAATTTCTAATCCCCCTAAAGGTTATGCTATGTGGGACTTCATGATGCTATCTAGAGAAGTGATCACATCTTATATCTCTTGACAAGTGAATAATGGTGAATCAATCCTTTTCTAGAATGATTCCTGGAATGGGTATACTCCATTATCCCAACTGCAAACTTTACAAGGTGTAATTTCATTTGCTACTCAAAAGTGGGGAGATAAACTTATTGATTATGTAGATGCAGTTGAGTTATATTCGAGTAAGGTTATTTGGAAATATTTTTCTGAAATAATTGATGATAACAATGCTTTGGGATCAGTCCTTGAATCTTTATCTCATCAAGTAATTTTTTTATCTAATAAGGAAGATAAAGTGATTTGGGCTCCCTCTAAAGATGGTTTTTATTCAGTTAAGCTCAGTCATAAAGCTCTTCAACAAAAGGTGTCTCAGGAAATTAAACAAAGGCCTTTCTTCTTTTGTTGGAACAATATAATATTACCAAAAGCATGATGCTTTTCATGGTTGGCCCTTCAGAAAAAAATTCTTACTAGTGACAAATTGCATAAATTATAGATTGATCAGCCTTTTTTATGTGTTTTATGTGGCCAATCCAATAAGGATGTTGATCATTTTTTTCTCCAATGCGCTTTTTCTTGTCAACGTTGGTGCTTCATTTTGAAAAAAATGAGTCTCTCTCTATGCCTCTCCCAAATTCCCTCTGGGAATTATTTCAATCATGGACAATTTTATTTTGATCCTCTTTTTATTCTTGCATCTAGTGGGTAATTCCAACAATAGTTCTATGGTCAGTGTGGTGGGAGAGGAACAAAAGAATATTCAAGAATCAGTCATCTTCTATTGAATCCTTTTTTAAAAATTTAGAATCAACAATTTTAGAATTGGTTAACTCTTATGTGTAGAAGCATGCTTGTTCGTTATTCACTTCATGGGATGCAAACATTCTTAAGGAATGGAAACAAGTTGTTTTTCCTATTTCCACTTTGCCATCATCAAACAATAAAATCAAAATTGATAGGGCCTCTATTATCTGATAACTTCCTCAGACTAACTTTGTTAAAATTAATTTTGATGGCTCTTCACGAGGAAACCCAGGTATTTCAGGTGTTGGATCTTGCATTAGGGATGATAAAGGGAGACTAAGAGCCTATAAATCATCTACATTGCCTCCAGGTACTAACAATTTGGTCGAATCTCAGACTTTACTTCAAGGGCTGATTCTAGCCAAACAAATGGGATACACTAAAATTCATGTTGAGGGGGATTCCTCTATTTTTATTAATGCTTGTAAGTGCAAGAATTATTTTAATTGACACATTGATTATGTTCTTATTCAAGTGTGGAATTTATTAGACTCTTTTGAAGAAGTTCATTTGTCACACACATATAGGGAAGGAAATAGGCTCCTGGATAGGCTAGCCAACTTGGGTTGCGATGGTGTAGTTGCTGACTCAACAAAAGATGAGTTTAATTTAAACTTTATCCTTTCTTACTTGGATGATACTATAAATTTGGATTTTGTCCTTGTAGGAAAAGCTTAGCTGTTTAAAGAATACACTATTCATTATTTCAAGTTTTTTTGGTTTGCATTGATATGATTTTTTGCAGGAAATATACTACGCATACCGGGATATTATTCATCATTCATACGATCGCATGTGCAAACAGTTATTAATTGGCCTGTTGGTGGCAACTCCCATGGTAAAAATCTTGATTTGTTATCCTCAAGCATCCGAAAACATAGTTCCATGTGCTAGTATTAACTGCTCTCGAAATCCAAGGCTTGAGCAGACAAATTACTATTATTTATCTTCGCCATCAATTTTTTGGTTGTTTTATCCCAGTTTCAATCAATGAGTTTTTTGTTTGGCAAGCTAACATTTTCTTAATGCAGCTAGATAGGGATATCAAAGAGATGAGTGATATGCAGAATTCTTCAGTATGTCATACATGCTGAAAAGAACACCTTGAATACATGCCTCTAAATTACATGGTTAATATCTCTGTGCAAGAATGGGAGCAACCTTTTTCCGAACATATAACAGATGAACATCTTGGCTCGGTTTTTCTTTCCCATAGTCATCAGGTGCAGAATAGTATTAAAAGGATTATTAGGGAGTATATTTTGTTTCCCCAATCAAGGAGAATCATTTCCCCCTCTCAATTGGTGTCAATTTTTCTTTCTAATTCTCTCGACCTTCTTCAATCCATGCCTCTTCTGGAGATTATCGCTTCTAAAGTGGTCAGAGATGTTTTCCTTCCAGGCAATAAGATTTTGCTTGCAATGCAGAGGTATGACTTATGGGATGGTGCAACTTACATAGGTGGTATTTTCCCGTGGCAATTCCTCCTTAACAGGCATGTTTTCCTTTCAATTTATGAAAACATCAAATACTCTTTGGAAATGCAGAATTATGCTTTTATTCAGAGGGTTTTAGATAGACATTATAGGGACATTGGGCATGAAATGATGGTTCAAATTAAACAGAAAGTCAATGCCCATCTTAGTCTCCTTCACGCTCCTTCCATTGATACAAGAGACTTGAATGCTCAATCGGCTACTATGCATAATCTTGTGCCAGACCTCAATGCTCCTCCTCAACATGGCCTTATTCTGGATGGTGGTGAGATTGGTTCTACTTCACTGCAATAGGTCACTAGTGGTATGATTTTACCTATCAATCTACATGATGACTTGGAGAGGTATCTAGTGGTTATGGAAGTATAGATATCTGAAGGGCTCTGATAAAATTTTGCTATGGAAGAAATTCGATGATGCCTTTAGCGGGTTTGGCATTTTTGATCGGCTCACCTTTGAAAGTTTTTTGCAACTAATATATGTCGGCATCACTTGGCATTCTATGATAATAACTGATTATCATCTTTGTAAAAGGGTCATTGGCCTTTCTTTGGGAATGACCCTTCATTATATCTAGTTTCGGTTTTTAGATTTTAGGATTTAGGCTTTAGGCTTTAGTTTTTTAGGTCTCTGTTATGTCTAGTCGAGCTATAACCAGAGGTTTTCTCTCCTGTCTCTTTCCTGCCAATATGCTTGTTGAGCCAGGTTTTTTGTAACTCTTTTATTATTATATTAATATATATAAGTGGTCTTCCACTTTTGCCAAAAAATAAAAATAAAAATTTGAACCACATTATTTGCATCAAATAGAATATTGATCAAGGATGCTAGCCTCAAGCTCACCACTTCCCTTAGTTTACCTATTTCTCCCTTAATGTGCTATTTTTGTTCCAGAAGTTGTTTCACTTGAGTGTGGAGGGTTTCAATTTGTGCTCTTGTAGCACCATCTTTGTCCTTCATAGGATCATAGATGTTGACCAATTGAGTTATTTGAGAAACAATAGAGTCTATTTGATCCTTTATGCTCTTTGTTGATACTGGCCATTTTAGACAAAACTGATATCATTTAGTGACATCATCAAAGCATTTTTTAATGCTTTTTTAATGCTCTAGTAGAGTATTATGTGCTTTATCACATAGATCAAAGGCATAAACTAACCTCTTTTCATTTGTTCTGCCCACTTCTCTATGTGAGATGAGTGATTTTTGAAAGATTCCAATAGAAGCTTCATTTACTGTGTAGGAGATAGAGATGAGTCAATTGTTACCTTAGGAAATCCTTTTTGGATTGTTCTTATGGCTTCATCCAATAATTCTACACATTCTACATATTGCTAAAGATTATCCTTTCTTGCAGATGAATGAAATACATCTCCTAGTTGCAACTTGTGGAGAGGAGATATACTAGACATATCAACTTGTCCAACATGTATAGGTACTTGTAAAAACTATAGAGTAATCACTGATTGAAATTTCACTTTTTGTGCCAATATATCTTTGATACAATCATTTGGAGGATCTTAGCTCTTTTTTGAACTTTCCCTTATGTTAATCCAGAGAAGGAAGATGTACTTCATCTACATATTTTTCCTCTTGTGAGATAGAGTATCCTACTATACCTTGTGCTTGTTGCCTCAAATCTTTATTTACTTGTGTAGCCTTTTCAATTTTTTGTCTCAACACTCAAGAAAGTCTCTTCGAGACTTGTTCTATTATATCACTAAAAGGCACATTATGCTTGATAATATACATGAGAATTGCCTTTTCAATGGTAGTTTAATTAGAATGAGGTTCTTCCAGATTGAAGTTTGGAGTTTCCTTAAGAATCCCATATTGCTCAATTCCATTAAGGATAACATCTAATTGAAGGAGCTCATGAGGAGTTGGCACCAAAGGCTCTCCTCTTCAACCTTGATATTTCTTCCTCATCCTCTTATTCTCCATTTTTAATATTCACAATTTTAACTTTCTTTCATTTAGAAAATTGTTTGGGTCTTACATGCCCTCTCTTTGCGGTTTTCATCTCCTCTAGAGTATCAGATGAAGTTATTTTTCTAGTAGAGGAGGTTTGTGTGGCTCTGGTGTGTTGTAGAGCAACTGTAGTAGTAGAAGTGAATATACCAGACCTTCTAGGTCCTTGGATGTATTGTGAATGGGCAAGGACAGTCTGAGGGATCATTGCAATAGATGCTTCAGGATGCCAATTTTTATGTAATATATCCCTGTGTTTGTTGATATGTTCCTTTGCACTCTTTTTATTCTTATTGTCTCTTATTTCATCAAAGGTTCCAAACCTTCCTATTATAGGATCCTTTGATTTGGTGAGTAGAATATCAACATAGCCAATATTCTCTTCTTCAGTGCCTTCACAGGGAAGTTTTAGAATCCAAACAGTTCTAGGCTCTACAACCTCCATGTAGTAATTATCCTTGTTAACTAGGAAGTTGTTCAAACTTTCATTTTACTTTACAACACTAGAGGGGATTATATACTTGGCTTGCATCTCAGCTTGAAAATATTTGAAGGAACTCAAATACATAGTACTACACATCTTTTCATCATTAATCCCTCTCATATGACTCATAATTTGTACAAAAATAGGGATGCATGGTTGCCAGATCTTTTCCTTAAATCTAAGCAACTCATATAAGAAGTAGAAGAATAAATAGATAATTAAGGTTCCATACCCAAATTAATACCTTATTTCTTTTATTCTCTTCATATTTTCAAGGAGTTTCTACCTCACAACTTCATAGAGATTGAAGTCTTTTCCTTCCTTCACTATCTGATACACAGTATGAATTATCGTACCAATATCAAAGCTTTCCCTATTTGTATAGAAAAATTTGTATGCTATCCCCATAGTGGCATATCAGACTCCCGAGTTAGTTATGTTATTGACACTTAAGGTTATTTTGTCAAATTTTGCTCCATTAAGTTCCATTACCTTCCCAATTTTGATTGCCTTCATTACCAAGACTGGTTTGGTAGAACATAGACTAGTAACAACTCTAATTGCTTCCTTAGTAATTCTATAAGGTTTGTAGAGATAAATAAAATAATCATGAATTTTCTTAACACATGCCTGGCCCATTCATGTTTACAGTAGAAGCAATAGTAATCTTTCTAGGTATCTAGTCTCTTTTCTTCCACATCCGCATACTCTAGTTTGTAGTAGTCATTGTCATCAAAGAGTTCATATATGAGCTCTTCAAACTTAGTGTGGTCGATCTCATTTAAAGTAAAGTGTATGTAGATTTAGACATCCTCTATACATACCATGTTTATTGGAATAGAAGAGAATGCCCCATAATAGTTATTTTTCATGGTAATGAAGGAAAATTTCTTATACTTTGGTCATGGTCTTTTAGCAACATTATATACTTATGGAGTTGCCATGATGATTTCCTCCAATATTTAGAAACTAGGGTTTCAAGATGATTGTAAAATACCTTTACAAGATGTTACTAGGGTTTCACCTTTTATACTTGAAATCCTTGGACGCCTTCTTCAAATTTCAGCTCTAAACTCAAATGTTTGCTTTCAAATGAGATTAGATTAATCAAATGAAGCATAAATGCATTAGCAATTTCCCTAGCCTTTTTACAATCATAAATATATTTTTCCTTGTTAGGTAGTTTGTAGTCGAACAATTCTGTGACTTTATAGAGATCCAGACACCCACCGCAATTCTCCCCAAATTGTGCTTTTGATTTTCAACTTTGAGACAACCACTAGATCTTCCTCCATAATCATGTACTTCTAATAAGTTGTCTCATATCAACTTGTATATTGTAATCAATAATATTTTATGCTTTTAAGGGGATTGAAAGATCTTACAGATGGTAACTCTCCCTAGGTCAATGTTTTAACTCAATTCATTATGAAGTCTTGCGCACTAGACATAGATAAAAGGTCATTATTCTTCTCATTATTCTGCCCTTGTTTCTTTGTCCATACTTTTGTAGTTTCCTTCTTTTTCTTATTCGAAGTCTCCTCTTTCTTTTTTTGAATAAATGGTTTCACATACCACTTCTAAAAAAAATTTCTTTATGTCCAAGGTTGTTACATTTGTAGCAAATATTATTGTAGTATGGACCGATATTATTTCTCCTCATCTTAGTTTTGCAATCTACAACCTTTTGGCTGAACTTATTGCATGCAAAGAAGTAACCATGAAAGGAATGTGAAGTCATAACATTATATATTGGAGGCATGAAATATTTCTTACTTATGTACTCATTTCTTCTTTCTTTAGTTCTACAAGCAAAAACCTTATACCCAAACTTATTACAAGAATAACAATAATCATAAAATGGTTGAGAGTACCTTTAGTAGTAGCTTGTTTAGGGAAATATTTCTTGAATCCCTTCATTTGATTAAGTTCTTTATGTGATCATTATTTGAGTTCTACTTTTCATCTTAAGACTCTTTAGAATCCTCATCATGAACTTATCCCATTTTTATTTCAGAAATCCCTTTAGGAGTATCTACTTTTTAGTTATGACCTTTTTCAAATCCAAGTCCACCCTTATCCTTTTGGGATTTTTGGCTATTGATTGTACTTTTCTTGAGCTTTAGGCCTTTATCAATTTGATCCATTTCTTTCTCTAATTATTTCCTTAGAAGGACAATTTCTTCCTCAATCTTTGAACTTTCAACTAATTTGTCATTCATCTTAGTACTTAGGAATCCTTCAATTCTTTTCCATTCATCCACTTGAATTTTTACCTTGGTGATTGTTTCTTAAATGACTCTTTGAGTTTTATTTTAAGTTCTCGAATTTCTTTGATTGTTGCATCTAGATTTTATAGTATAGATATGTGCTCTCCTTCATTATCAACTTCATAATCTTCTTCATTGAATTCAAACATGTCTTTATCATATTCCAGAGCATTAGGTAGTACATTAGATCCTTTGTATTCTACTCCAAGATCTGCCTTAATTGTTAGGTTGTACATAGGAACCTTGTTTCAATATGAACTATTGAACAAAATAGAGTACTGAGAGGGGAAGGTGAATTTCTACTTAAATAATTTGTTTAATTTGTTTAACAAAAAATCATAAAATATAATTATCTAAGTGCAAGAAGAGAGAGACAAAAGAAAATAACCATAACACCAAATTTACATGTAAAACCCAACAAGGGAAAACCATGGTGAGAAAGATACTTGGATCTACTATCCAAATATAACCTCGCAATAATGTGAAACAATGTTACAACTTTGTTTTAGGGATACAACCCAATGTAGCTACAACTCCTTGGAATATAATTAAATACGACTTTGTTTTAGGGCATCAACCCAAGGAAGCAACAACTCTATAAAAAATAGTTGATATGATTGAAATATGCTTGATTTTGATGGCTTAACTCCATTGAATAGTTTGTTGGGTGAAAATTTTACAAATTGGTGACGTTTACAAAATTGTGATTTTAACCATAGTATGTGACATTAAATCTCTCCTAATTTATAAGCGAAGGCTCCATCTTTTGTTTGCTACTCTCTTAATTTAGAACACAATTCACACTTTGATTCCTAATCTAAACATGGGTGGTACACCATCCTATTCTCTCCTCTTTTTTCAAGAAAGAATTTACAATATGAAGCAATAATGTTTTTTACAATTTCAAAGTTACAATAAACAACTTAGAGCATGTGAATGAATAATACAAAATAAAGAAGCAAAGTTTTCATAAAGGCTCAAAGTCCTCTATTTATCTCCAAAATGAAAGAATAGTGCTTGAGCTCAAAGTCTCACAAATCACTATTATCCTTGTAAAGTGGAAAATTGGGAACCTTAGCCAATTCACCACTTGAAAGAAGAGGGGAACTTTACTAAGGTTCAATTTTCACTTAGAGGAGACTTTACATTCAAAAGAGAGGGATTAATCTACTAGATCCAATCCCAAAGGATGAAAGGATTGAATACTAAGTAGATTGGTTATAATTGGAATGTAATTGACCCTCTTTTGTAAGTTGATTAATTGAATTAAGACAAAGTGCAAAAAATGAAGACAAAGTATGTGAGAACAGTGAGCTACAGGTTCGAGATTCAATTGTGTACATGGATCTATGAAGTTTGAGATGATTCAGAGCTTCTCTGTGAAATTGGGCAAAATTTGTAGGGATCGTGTGTTCGGACAGGGGCACCCTCCACTTGGTCCTTCAAACTTTCTTCATGTCGAAAAGGGTTTTTCCATCTTTGTGATTAAAGCTTAATTCCAGAAGTATAGCTGCACACTTGTTTCTTGCACATAGAAAGAAAGGGAAATGTGTTAGGAATAGGAGTTTATCTTTAGATCAAACCCCGGTTTTGGTATTAACCAAGTGGTTGAAGTAATGCAAATGAAATGACTGAGAGTAGAAATCCTCCTCTTTAAGGGGATGTTGAATTGATTGAAAATAAAATGGTTATACCTCCTTGTGAAGTTTCGCTTGCCTCCACATGGAATTAGGGTTTCATGAAGTATAATATTGATCTCCTCTTTAATGCTTGAAACATTGTCTCTATTGCTGCTCCAAATCTTGAAGGAAGATTGAAAATGCTCAATTGCTCTTGAATGCTTGATCTCTTGAATGCCTAGAGGCTTGATTGAATTTTATGATCTATCAAATGAAAGGGGAAATCCCTCTTATATACTTGCAAGTGGGGTTTAATTGACCGATTTTTCAACTTGGGCCGACATAGGGGGGATTTTCCCACTCTAATTTGAGATGAGCCAAAGGGAGGGACCCCAAGATAGGTCCCAAATAGGGGGTCCCAGGGCGCCTTGGTCTTGCCCTATTTTGGGGTAGGATCAAGGTGTAGGCAAAGTGCTATGTTGAATTGCAATATATTTTTGATGTGCATGAGCATATTTAGGTCTTTGATCAAGCCAAGGGGCACAAACACTAAGGAAAATACCCAAATGCAATAAAAAATTGCAAGGGGTGCAATTTTAGGATATTACTTTTAGCTCCCACTTTAGTGGGATTATGAGATTACACAAATATTGTCGATAAAGTGCAAGGAATTTAGATTGAAAGACTTTCACCACATCAAGGAGGCAAGATTCACCAAGCCCCTGATAGACTTTAGGATCTTACGGCTTCAATGATAAGGTAAAAGGGAAGATCATGAGAGAGAGAGAACCATGACTACAACTAGTGAGGTTCTCTTACTATGAGTCATAAAAAGAAGCACAAAAAATTGCAAAGTGAAGACAAAGTTCACTAAGTAACTTTAAGTATCAAAAGAGATGATAATGAGTAGAGTGTATGCCCCCACGTTAAAGCGATTGTGTACGCCTTATCGTGAGCAATTTCTTTATGAGCGGAGTGTATCATTGAGCAATGTGCGAACAAGGTTATATCATTTAGTGAAGGTTTGAGGAAGCTTTTGTATTGCAGGGAAGACATCTGTGCTTAACCAGAACTGTATCAAGCATTAGTAGATGCTACTTTCACAGTTCATTATTTCTGGATTGTAGTTCGATGTTTATGTAAGTCAGTGAGAATTATTTTTGTGATGAGCAGTGAGCTCTAGGAAGTTGGCCTTATTGCAAGTGCAATCCCCATTGTAATTATTTCACATACTGCTGTAGAAGTATTATCTGATTGTGGGTAGGGTTTCTCACTGTGGTTTTTCCATGTCAAAAATATTGGTGTTGTGTGTACTGTGCTTTCATGTTTTATCTTTCATTGTGTTGGTTTCCTTGTGCTCCAGTTCAAAGGTTTTGATATGCAATAGTTCTGATATCTGATAGTAAATTGATTCACCCCCCCTCTCAGTTTACTCCCAGTATTAGATCTATCTAACAATTGGTATCAGAGCAAGGTCCTCTTTGCAAAAGCTTAACCACTTGAGGAGATCTGATGGCATCGACATCAAGTTCAACATTCAATCCCTATTGGAAGGAAAGTCCCAGATTTGATGGTACAAATTAAAAAATATGGAAGGAGCGAATGAAGATTCATCTTAGATGTCTTGGAGATGAAGTTTGGGAGATAGTGGAGAAATGATATATACCTCATGATCCTAATTTTGGAACATTGACACTTGCTGATGAATAGAAGAGAGCTGAAAAATGATGTTAGAGAAAAAGAAGCATTGTTGAGTGCCCTATCTGATGAAAAGCTATTAAATGTCATAGAATTGGAGAATGCTAAGTAGATCTGGTTGAAGCTTGAAACTCTTTATGAAGGTGACCAAGCAGTAAAAATAGCAAAACTTGAAGGCTTCCGGGTAAGATGTGAACTTTGAAGATGGAAGAAGATGAGAAGATTAGTTCTTTCATGGATAGAGTGAATGAAATTGTCATTGGTATCAAATGGTATGGCGTATCAGTCAGTGAGGATGAGATAGTGTGAAAGATTCTGAGAGTTCTACCTCTGGCTTACAAGATGAAGGCTATTGGAATCAATGAACTTCAGACAATGTCAAGTACCCCTATTACCAAAGATACATTACTTGGGAAATTGATTGCTTTTGAGCTTGAAGAACTTGGAGATCAGAGTGTTGTTAAAACTGAGACTGCATTTAAAGCATCTTCCTCTGGTAAGCAGAAGATAAATGGGAAGGAGATGTATGCTAAATATATGGAGGGCATTGAGAGAGAAGAAAGAGAACTTGAAGACCTGGAAGCCCTGATTGCTAGAAGAATTCCTAAAGGACCAACTGGAAGTAAGTATGAAGGAAAAGTCCCTTTTAAATGTTTTTCATGCAATAAGATTGGTCATTTTGCTTCTAGATGCCCTGAAAGAGCTGCTAGGAATCATGAAAGATTTGTAAGGAATTATAAGCCTAATTCAGAATATCTGAGCAAACATAGATTTAGAAGGAATAAGGATAAATCATGTTATTATGCTGGTGATGATGATTTTGGTATTACTGATGATGATGATGATGATGATGAACTTGTGAGTGGATCGGACAATGGAAGCTCCTGTAAAGATTGGGTCTTTATTGCTATCAAGAATGATTCTTTGGAACCTATCATTGAAGCAACTCATAATGAGGAGAAGGCTTTGACTGTTAAAATTGAAGAAAAGTATGAATGGGTTATAGATAGTGGTTTTTCACATCACATGACTGGTGACAAGAGAAAATTTATAACATTGCAAGAATTTTATGGCGGACTAGTCAGATTTGGAGACAACAAAGAATGTAGGATCAAAGGAAAAGGAACAATATCATTGGATGGTAAGAATAATACTAATAATGTTTATTATGTTGAAGGCTTAAAACATAATATTTTAAGTGTAGGTCAGATGGTGGATAGAGGATTTCATTTGTAATTCAAGGATGGAAAATGCAAGATCATCAATAGATCTGGATTGGAAATTGATTCCAGAATTCAGACCAAAGGAAATATATTTCATTTAAACTCAGTGAGAAGGCTTGTTTGGTTGCTCAAATTGATGAAAGTTGGTTATGGCGTAAAAGGACGTGTCATGTAAACTTTTATTTTATAGTGAAGATCAGTTCAACACAGGTTGTCAGAGATTTGCCCAAGTTTGTTAAACCTCATAATTCAGTATGTAGAGAATGTCAAATGGGTAAGAAAGTTAGAACCTCTTTCAGAAGTATACATGATAAATCTAATGAAATTATTGATCTTATTCATGTTGATATGTGTGGACCGACAAGGACTAAAATATTTCAAGGTGATAGATATTTTATGTTACTTATTGCTGATTATTCTAGAATGATGTTGGTTGCATTTTTCAAAGAAAAATCAAAAGCTCTTGAGAAATTCAAAATCTTTAAAGCTATGATTAAGACTGAGACATTACTTATGATAAAGTGCTTAAGATCATATCAAGGTAGTGAGTTTACATCCGGTGAGTTCAACAACTTTTGTGAGAGAAATGGTACTAGAAGACAACTTTTTGCACCTAAGACCCCACAACAGAATGGATTGGTGGAAAGGAACAAAACCATATTAGATGCTACAAGGACAATGATTACTAAAACTAGATTGCCTGATATCTATTGGAGGGAAGTTGTCAATACGGCTGTATACACTTTCAACAGAGTACACATAAAAGGTGATACCGGTAAGACTCCTTATGAATTATGGTTTAGTCATACTCCTACTATCAAATATTTTTGAATTTTTGGAAGTAAATATTACATTAGAAGAGATGATGCATTAGAATCCTGGAAGTGATGAAGGAATATTTTTGGGATATTCTACTAAGAGAAAAGAATATAGATGTTATAAAAAAAGATTGAATAGGATAATTGAAAGCATAAATGTCAAGGTGGATGAACATGGCAGTAATCAAATCAGATCATATGACTATGGACTGGAAGATGAATTTACCAGACCTGAACCGATAATGCAAGAATTAGTTCAAAATAGTGAACCAACGACACCGGTAACATCAAAAAATTCAATAGTGATAGATCAACAACAAAAAGAGTCAAAAAATCAAGAAAATTCAAAGACTCCCAGGTATGTGAAACTAAATCCTTCTAAAGATCAGATCATTGGAGACAAAAGGAAAGGTGTGATGACTAGTAGAAGACTAGTTGCTGAAGAAATATGTTTAATTTCTCATATTGAACCAAAATCATTTATTGAAGCTAGTAAGGATGAAAATTGGATAAATGCAATGGAAGAAGAATTAGATCAGATACAAAAGAATAAGACATGGGAATTAGTTCCTAGACCTAAAGACAAGAATATTATTGGAACTAAATGGGTTTTTAGGAGCAAATTGAATGAGGAAGGTCAGTTTGTGAGAATCAAGGGTAGATTGGTTTGCAAAGGTTATTCATAGGAAGAAGGAGTTGATTATGGAGAGACTTATGCCCTGGTTGCAAGAATTGAAGCGGTGAGACTTTTTCTTGCCTATGTTGCACACAAAAACTACAAAGTATATCAGATGGATGTCAAATGTGCATTTCTAAATGGAGATCTTGAGGAGAAATTATACATTGAGAAACCCGATGGATTTTTTTTATCATAAGACAAAGACATGGTTTGTAGACTGAAGACAACTTTATATGGACTAAAAAAAGCCCCTAGAGCATGGTATGCTAGATTGGATAGATATCTTTCAAAGCTTGGTTTTAGCAAGGGCAATGCTGATAGTAACTTACACTACAAAATTGAGTATGATGACATACTGATTATTGAAGTCTTTGTGGATGATATCATATTTGGAGGAGAAGAAGGTCTATGCATGAAATTTGTTGATGATATGAAGAATGAATTTGAAATGTCTATGATTGGTGAGATGAAATTTTTCTTAGGTTTATAGATTACTCAAAGTGGTAAAGGTATTTTCATTTGTGAAACTAAGTATGTGAAGGATTTACTTAAGAAATTTGGACTTGAGAATTTTAAACCTATCGGTACTCCTATGATAACCAGTTGCAAATTGTCAAAGGATGGTGAATCTCCTAAAGTGAATCCAAGTAGATACAAATCAATGATTGGTGGTTTGTTGTACCTAACTCAGAGTAGACCTAATATAATGAATGTTGTTTGTATTGCTTCTAGATTTCAATTAGATCCTAGAGAAACTCATGATATTGTTGTCAAGAGGATATTCAACTATTTGGCAGGTACAACATACTTTGGGTTATGGTATCCAAAGAATGATGACTTCATACTATGTGCCTATATAGGGTCTGATTGGGCAGGAGATGTGGATAACCAGAAGAGAACTACTAGCAGTGCATTCTTTCTTGGGAAGAAGCTGGTTTCATGGCTTAGAAAGAAACAATCTTGCACTTCATTATCTACTGCTGAAGTAGAATATATAGTTACTGCTACCAACTGTATTCAAATTTTATGGATGAAACAAATGTTGAAATATATAAGGGTAAGTTATGATGAGCCAATTGTTATTCACTGTGATAATACTGCTGCTACTGATATGTCAAAGAATATGGTATTTTATTCCAAATCAAAACACATTTCTATAAGGTATAATTTCTTGAAGGAAAAGGTTGAAGGAAAGGAAGTCAGATTGGTTTATGTGCCTACTAAGGAATAAATTATAGATATTCTAACCAAACCATTACCTAAAGATACTTTTGAATATCTTAGAGATCAGTTGGGGGTTACCAACCCTCCAAAAGAGACTTAAAGATGCAGAGATGCATCAATCTGGTGAGCTTATTAGACATATTTTTCTGATCTGGGTTGATGAGATGTTGCTACTACTCAGGGGGAGTAGTCAGCTGTTTGGTTCAGTATTCTTGGTTTGGTATCTGTCATTTGTCATTGATGTCAAATGGGGATAAGGTGTTCATGTGAAAAATAGTCAATCTTTTGGGAGAAACTGTTAATCTTAGGGGGAGATATATATTTCAGATCGACTTTTTGGTGATTGTTGGCATTCCTTGGCACTTGGATGTTTTTCACGTTCAGTTTTGCCATCAATGCCAAAGGGGGAGATTTTTGGAAATATACTGGATTTGGTTAAGTGTTTTCATTGATGTTGACATTGTATCCTGGTTGGAGGCTATCCTGGTTGGACCTATCCCTATTAGTCCTGGTGATCATCTTGGTTTTGGCTTTGATTCTGATCCGATATGATCAGATCTCTAGACTCGGTTTTGGATGCTTACTCTAAATGGTTATATGCTTGCTATATTCTATTGGTTCATGACTTGGTACTCCGGTTGCTATCGCTTTTGTTCTCGGTTGGTATTTCTTGGTATCGGTTAGCTTTACCGATAAGCAATATTTGATGATTTGGTTAGATGATTTTGATCCAACTTATGGAATTAGTTTATATCATGCCAAAGGTGCTTCTTGATCATGTCTTGAGTGTTTGGTGACTTTGGATTGACTGGCGTGCTATTATGATGGTCCTATTTGGATGCGGTTAAACTTTATATTATTTTTCTGAGCATTTCTACCGGTTGGTGAAGCGTGTTGGATTTTGGTCTTAGCGGAATTTTTGACAAATTTAATTGTTTGGATATTTGAATTAGGTCCATGCTATGTAATGTAAATCATAATATTGGTTCGGTGATACCGTGTGATGTAATTTTTGTAATTATGGGTTTATGGGTTTAGCGTTTAGCTAACCTTGTCAATAAGGTTGATGATCTGTATTTATAGGTGACATATTGATGTAATTGGTATTGATGGTTATGGGATGGTTATGTCTACATTATCAGAGAGTGCTTTATGTGCAAACAAGGTTATATCATTCAACGAAGGTTTGAAGAAGGTTTTGTATTGCAGGGCAGACATATGTACTTAACCGTAACTGTATCAAGCATCAGTAGATGCTACTTTCATAGTTCATTCTTTCCAGATTATAGTCTGATGTTTATGTAAGTCACTGAGACTTCTTTTTGTTATTAGCAGTGAGCTCTAGGCAGTTGGCCTGATTGCAAGTGCAATCCATATTGTAATTATTTCACATATTGCTGCAAAAGTATTATTTGATTATGGGTAGGGTTTCCCACCGTGGTTTTTCCCTTTATTGGGTTCTCCACATCAAAAATATTAGTTTTGTGTGTACTGTTCTTTCATATTTTATCTTTCATTGTGTTGGTTTCCTTGTGCTCCAGTTTAAAGGTTATGATTAGCAAGAACTACGGATTTGTTTCTTTTATCATTCACACGTACCACATATATAGTATTATTATCAATCAATTCTTGAATCTTACTTGTCAATGAAAAACATTTTCAGTATCATGACCAGGCTGACGATGATATTGACAAAAAGATTTAGCATCAAAATAAGGGGAAGTTGTTTTAGATGGATCAATTGGTTTGATTTGGGTAAGTTTTAACAAATCCTTTTGTATTAACTGAGACATAATGCTATGCAAAGGTTCATTCAAAGGAGTAAACTCTTTTTCTCTTTTAAATAATTTAGACAGAGGAGGCACACCTGTAGCACCTACAAGTTGACTCTTGTTGATGTTGTCATTGAATTTGATGAATACTTTGTTTGGTTTGAACTTCACAAATGGTTGTTAAGCATTGTCACCCTTATTACTCAGAGCTACGGAAGGAGATGATTGTTCCAATTGACTCACAGTCAGTTGATAATTGTGAAGTACTGTGCACAACTACAAAAAGGAAGTAAACTCAGTTAAAAGAAGTTTATCCCTAATGTCTTTTTGTAGATTAACAATGAATTTTTTTTGAATGTCTTGATCAGGCAGATGAAAAGAAATATGAGAATACAAATACTTATATCTACAAATAAAATCAGTTACTTTTTATTAGACTCCTTGTTTACAATACATTAAATCAGTCAAAGTAACTTTAGGGCCAATGTTATTGTGAAATTATTGAATAAAAGCATTAGCTAGTTGTTGAATAAAAGCACTAGCCAATTGTTGAATAAAAGCATTAGCCAATTGTTGAAAAGAATTAATAGAATAAGGAGGCAAAGGACAATACCATTTCAAAGCTCTATCCCTTAATGTTCTAGTAAACAATTTTACTAACAACCATTGATCATGAGCAAAATCACTACACAAAGTTTGGAATGTTTTACAATGAGTTAAAGGATCACCTTTTTTCATTATAAAGTTCCAATTGAGGGACTTCTACATGTTAAGGCAGGATGGCTCTAACAATTTCATGAGATAATGGGCTCGCTACATCAAATGTGGGCACATTATACTTGGATTGATTCATAGAATCTATTTGTTGTTGTAAGGAAGATACTGTTTGGGTTGGACTATTGATTGTAGCTTCGGTCAAAGGATTGAAATTAGACATGTTGGATTGAGAGGTTAGAGTAATATTGTTGAATGAAGGAAGAGATTGACAATAAGGAGGTAGAACACTATGATAAGTGGGTAATGGAGAAGATTGGGTAACACATGGAAGACTCATGGGAGGAATGAAGGAATTATGATTGAAGGAGTTTCCCCCTTGAATAACATTTATAGGTGGTGAATGTGATTGAGTAACAAGAGGAACAGTCATGGTAGAAGGAATGAAAGAAGAGATATTCCCCCCATGACTAACATTTCTAGGCATGACATTTTGTGTAGAATTAGCCATGATGCTTGATGTGAAGGTAGGAACACTAGTCATGGAAGTTGTCAAAGGAATGAAATTATTAACTTGACTAGGAGGTTGTGTATAACCTAGGTTTTTAGCACAACTCTTCATAGGCATGATATTAGAATCAACAATATGCAAAATACCACACAAGATATCAACACCATGTTTATGACTTTGAATCATTCTTTTTAATCCTTCAATCAATGGGAGAGTTTCACTTTCCGGGTATTCTTGACTCATCCATTGTTGAAGTTTACCAAATTTATTTACCATCTTTGCCAATTGATCAACATATACCCTAGTTAGTGATTCCTCCTCATTGTGAGAATTATCAAGAGGATTAACAAGAATATCTGAAGGATGGGAAGAAGCATCAATATTCTCATTGAAAAAGCTAGCCAAATTAGGCTCCATTTACTCGATAATTAAACCTTGGGCAACCTTAATTTTATAATTTCTTCTAACAGGGATACTATAGGTAGGACTAATAGTAGTAAAACTCACGCACTAGGGAAAGAAATTGGAAAGAATAATGCAATCTTCTAGGAATTTAAAATTAGGGATTTGCTTAAATAACCTCTTAATTTTAAAATTTTGAAAGGAGAGAAAATCAAAATTAAAGTTAGGGTTGTCCAAATTTAACCTCTTAATTAAGATTTTGAGATTTTGGAATGTTTGAAATATTGAAGAAATCAATTTAATTTTTAAAAATAAGGGTCTATATAGTGAACCACTTAATTTTAAAATTCAAATTGACAATGGAAATGTTGAAATTCAGATTTGCTTTCGACCTTAGGGTAACCTAATATCAATAAAATTTCACAAATCTCTATAATTGTGCAATAAAATACAGCCAAAACAAGCTCCTAAAATTTGAGCTAAAAAGTCAGGACCAAGTAGGTAGCGACTTGGTCCGAACACACGGTCTGACCAACTTCTTTCTAAATTTTCGGAGAAGCAAGATATTGTGACTTTTATGCGAGTTCTAGAAGGATATGAAAATTGGAGTTGTGGAGATATGAGAAATTAAGCCTTGAAGGTCGAAATAGGACACACTTAGAATGTTTGATAAAATGATTAATTGAAAGGACAACAAAAAGGGCACACTTAAGGGCCGACTTTTATGATGAATTGAAGTAAGACAAGAGGCTTTAGATTTAATTGAATCAACTAAATGCTTAAAGGAAAATTTGAATTTGCATAAGATTAATTTAATTTTAAAAATTAGGGTTTGTTGCATGAACTGCTTAATTTTAAAAATTTAAATTTGAAATTTGAATGTTGGAAGGAGGGAAAATGAATTTTGAAAGTAAAGCCAAGACTCAAATTTAAAAATTAATTCAAGATCTACACAATCCACAATGTCAATTTTAAAATTAAAAATTAGGGTTTTGTGATTCAACCACTTAATTTTAATTTTAAAAAAATTAAAAGTGTAAATGAAAACTTAAATAAAATAAAATTGAAGAGTTCTTAGATCTAAAACAATCAATCCAATTTTGACAAATAACAAGCTCAATTTTGAATCTAAAAATTAGGGTTTTTGTGCATTTAACCTCTAAATTTTTAAAAATTGCAAGGAAATTATAAATATAAATTAAAATTTGAATTTTAAATTGCATGTACACTCAGATCTAAAAATGAAAAATCAGAATTAAGGGTGTAAGACGTCGGGTTCACCAAAATGTAAAGTGGAAAATTGGGAACCTCAACCAATTCACCACTTGAAAGTAGAGGGGAACTTTACTAAGGTTCAATTTTCACTTAGGGGAGACTTTACATTCAAAATAATGGGATGAATCTACTTGATCCAATCCAAAAGGATGCAAGGATTAAATACTAAGTAGATTGGTTGTGATTGGAATGCAATTGACCCTATTTTGTAAGTTGATTGATTGAATTAAAACAAAGTGCTGAAAATAAAGACAAAGTATGCGAAAACAGTGAGCTACAGGTTCAAGATTCAGTTGTGCACCTGGATCTGAGAAGTTTGAGATGATTCAAAGATGCACTGTGAAATCGGGCAAAGTTGTAGGGATCGTGTGTCCAGACAATGGTGCCCTCCACTTGGTCCTCCGAACTTTTTGCACGTCAAAAAGAGTTTTTTCGTCTTTGTGAATAAAGCTTAATTCCAAAAGTATAGCTGTGCACCTATTTCCTGCACAGAAAGAAAAGGAAATGTGTTGGGAATAGGGGTTTGTCTTCAGATCAAACCCTGGTTTTGGAATTAACCAAGCGGTTGAAGTAATGCAAATGAAATGACTGAAAGTAGAAATCATCCTCTTTAAGAGGATGTTGAATTGAGTGAAAATGAAATGCTTATACCTCCTTGTGAAGTTTCACTTGCCTCCACATGGAATTAGGGTTTCATGAAGTAGAATGTTGATCTCCTTTTCAATGCTTGAAAATTTGTCTCTATTGTTGTTCTAAATCTTGAAGGAAGATTGGAAATGCTCAATTTCTCTTGAATGCTTGATCTCTTGAATTCCTAGATGCTTGATTGAATTTCATGATCTATCAAATGAGAGGGGAAATCCCTCTTATATTCTTGCTAGTGGGGTTAAATTGATTGATTTTTTGACTTGGGCCAACATAGGAGGATTTTCCCACTCTAATTTGAGATGAGCCAAAGGGAGGGACCCCAAGATAGGTCTGAAATAGAGGATCCCTAGGTGCCACACCTTGGTCTTGCCCTATTTTGAGGTAGCATCAAGGTGTAGGCAAAGTGCTATGTTGAATTGCAATGTATTTTTGATGTGCATGAGCATATTCAGGTCTCTGATCAGGCTGAGGGGCACAAACACTAAGGCGAAGACCCAAATGCAGTAAAAAATCACAACAGGTGCAATTTTAGGATGTTACAATCCTATCTAAATTTATTCAATTAACTTCTGTAACCCACTATGTCAAATAAGATAATCAAATCAAAGCATATAGTCTTTATCTTGATTCCTTATTACAACTTTTGATAATATTTCCTCGAAATAACAATATGAAGCTCAAAGTCTTCAAGTTATTATCTCCCTCTACCAAGATGACAAAAGAAAGCAAAAAGTCTTTGAAATTTTATCTTATTATAATTAAACTAACTTTTCTTCAAAACAACAAGGTGAAGCTCAAAGTCTGTAAAATGTTATCTCTTTCATTAATTAATAATCCTAATAAACAACAGCTGAAAAATGACACAAATTTCACAAGGCAACACATATTCTACTCTCTAACAATATCCTTCCGCAACACCTTTACTTAATCCAGGAAATATTTTAGTAAGAATGCTCTCACCATAAACACAATGAATCTAATGCAAAGTTTGAATGCCAAAAATTTCTTTTCATTTGATCAAGTTTGCAAAATAACAATAGGAACACAAAATTTCACTTTTTCCCTTCACTTCGACATAGTTTCATTGCATATAGATTAAAGATAAATATTACAAAAATGCAACCTCATATATATATAGGTGAGGTGCAATGAGATAATCTAGGAAAAACTATAACTAGATTAATGAAGAGTTCTATTTGACTTAGAACTTGTGCATACTCTAGATGCAAAAAATTAGATACAAAATTACACTTGAGGTGTCAACGTATTATTACATAAATTCACCTATAACATTAAAATATTAAAAATACTAAGTGTCACCATACACCACATTTTGGTCTTGCTTCATGAGATCCTTGAATTTCTATAGAACTACCTTCATCTGTTCTCCATTAGGTCCTTTGGTATGGCTTGTTATGAATTTGACTCGAGTGATGGAATCTCCGAGGCTCATGTTACATTTCTTGTGCTTTTTAAAAAGAGAGGCTAAATCATCTAGATTAACTTGGATATCTATTAACTTATCAATTGAAGATAATGAGAAAACCTATTTATCAACTTCTTTATCAACAAGCACACTGAATTCTTTGATAATGTAATCTTTGTGAAGATGATTTTGATTCTCATCAAGGAAGGTGCAAGGAAGTGCTGATATCTTCTTAATGATGTCCTTCCCCTTGTCATTACATTCCTTCTAAGCTTTTCTCTTATCTTTGATAAGTTCCTCCAGAATATTCATTTTTTATTCTAGTACCTCCCTTTGTTCAATATACATATCTATTGAAGGAAGTGCCCCATTGTCAATCAGAACATCTAGCTAGATATCTTCTAACTTCAAACAAGAGTCGAAGTCCTTCTCATATGTCTCCAATTCATTTGAGAATAGATCCAAATTTTTATCTATCTCAGTCTTTACCTCCTTTCAATTGTTCATTAGGGTAACTGCTGAACATAAGAGATGAGTCCCTTGACTCAACAAACTATCCATCCACTCACCAACCGTTCTCCCACAAGAATTAACTTGTTTATTTTTTTTAATGACCTGTTCATTCATTGATGTGGTGAATAGTTCAATTACCTCTGATGATTTTGTTATCTTGATTAAGACATTAGTAAGTTGATCCACCTGTTTCTTCAGTTTGACTTTCTTAACCTTTGCTTCATTGAACAATGTCACAAGATATGCAAAATATGCTTGAGAGTATTCCAATGCTCCTTCATGTGTCTACTTGCCTAGGTCAATCCTGTTGATGACATATTCTTTGGGTTGCACTTTATCCAAATCTATGTCTAGAGGAGGAATTGCCATTTCCACATATTTTTTCTTTGACTTATCCACTTTCACCCTGGATAAAGTATTAGCTTTCTTTGTACCTTTGGGCTTAGCAAAAGTCAATTGATTGAAGTCAAAGTGATATAGGGAGATGACTTGTTTCTTTCTCTTGGGAGTGTTAAACACTAGCCAAGGGGGTAAAGGTGTGTTATCATCCACTCCAATAGCTAACATTTGTGATGCCAATTATTGAGACTGAATTCTTGTGGTAACCATGGGTGGAATGGAGGTAACAATGGCAGGTGGATTTTGAGAAGAAAAAAAATTAGGAGGAACTTATCAAAATCTTCCAACATGAAAGAAGTCACCTCAGATAGATTAGGAAGAAATACACTTTTAATGTTATCATGAGGTTTGTCAAGGGTAGACTCACTGGTAGTTGTGAAAGGAATGACATGGATCATAGGAACCCGAGATGAATATGAAATAGTGGATCTAAAAGGAACAGTGTTAGAAACTGAAACTTAATTTGTACCTATAACATCACATGACGTAGGAGGAACACCTTCTCGTGTCTCTTAAGACTATGAAGTACTTGGGATTTCAGGTAATCTCTCCTCATTAAAGTGTACTTCTTCTTGTTCCTTTTCTAGCTCTTCTTCATCTTCTTCATCAACTCCATCATCAGCTTGAGCCTCTTGGGTAGATTATTCCCCTTGAATCTTACCTTTCCCTACTGTGAATTTGAACCTTGGCACCTTTAGAGCTATCGTGTCCTATCTATTCTTTGTTCTCAATTTTAAATTCTTTCCTCTAGGTCCTGCAGTATCCACTTCATATCTCGTCTAGAAAGGTTTCAATTGAATACCTTGTTGGCTCAACCAAACATTTGTATTAGCAAGGATACTTTGGAACCCAACCCTTATTGAAGTATTCTCCTTATGAGACCATTGAATCAAGGGAAAAGGAGAATTAGCAACTTTGTTCTTTTCATACATAGGATTTAAGATATCTCCATCATCTTCAAGATCCTTAGGGATGTCGAAAAGATTTAAATTTTCAATTTGTTCCACTATCAAACTATAGTATTTAAGTCTCCTGATATCCTCCTTGGTCCTACAATCAATCCACACATCTTCAATTTGATGAACAAGAGTGTAAATTTTCTTGATTTTATTCTTCATGTCCATGTAATCAAAATGCTTCTTGGCCTTAAAGAATTTCATTGTTACTCTCCTCATTTCCTCCTCCATGGCTTGAGCATTGTATATAGAATTGATATAATATCTCCTAATGGTGATGGAGAACTTAAGACCAGTCTTGTGAGCCCCAAATTGAGGCTCATGTGTTGATATCATCTGACGATCCATCTCCATGAGAATGATCATGTTTGATGGATACCTAGGAAGCATGAAAGGCTCACTATTGAAACATCCAATTTTGTGATATGTGAATGTTGGGAATCGCAAAAAGATACAACCATATTGATTCACAACATTCCATGCCTCATCTGATACTCTCTTCTTCTAGAGAAATTTATCAAACATACACATGTATTGAGTGAAGAAAGCATCATTGACTCTTCTAAAATGATGTAAACTCTCCTTGAGAGTTAATTATGTGAAATATTGATAAATAGGAATTTAACTCTTGTCTCTTGTGGTAGATAAACTTGGAAAATGCCTCATGGAGGCAGTTGCATATACAAGATATGAAGTCATGTATAACTTCAAGGTGGTGGGTAGTTTGGTCAACTACTCACATAATGCATCAATAATCTACTTACCCGAGTATATTTTCTTCTTTTTTTGCTAGATGATGTGTATGAATTGATACATCCATTTGTGATAAGTGTTAGAAATTGGGAGCCTTTTTACTCTACTAAGAAGTGTAATTAGATCATTGAGCTCCTTAATTAAGTCACTTCAGGGAATAGTCTTAGGCCACCTTGCAATTGTGGGCCTTGAAGTCTTCAACCAATTCTCATTGATATTCCTCTCGCATTTGTCTAAATAGTTATCATAGTAGGTCACTGCTGACTACATGTCTATGTTAGCATACTGATCTATATGCTGACACTTGAAAATAGTGGCAAAGAAATCGTCATCAAGCTTGATGAGAGTCTTCTTTCCCTCTACATTCTTCTCTAACCTAATTATTGGATAATATCGGTTAGCTAAGGCTAACAGAAACTCAGGGTTCTATGCTGACACGGGAAAGACCGCAACCAAATGAATTCCATTGTTGATAGTAAGCTCCATTTTGTAGGACATTGGGGACTCTCTAACTTTTTTCATGAATTCATCAAGATCAACATGTCCTATTTATATCTCTCTTATGTGGTCAATTTTGGATGATACAGAAGGAGGGAAGACTGGATGAAGCTCTTGCTTTTTGAACTTCATTTCTCTTTTTCTCGATGATGGCTCTATCATTTGAAAATGATTTAACTGCAATATTGAAAAAGATTATCACTATGATTGAGCCAATTATCCCTCTTACAAGGATTCCAAAAACCCCATTTGGTAGAAAAAAACCTCTTATTGAGCGCAAATTAATTTCGTTATATCAATTTGCAAGTGTGTGCATTAAGTACAAATTGGACTTATAAGTCTGATTATAAGTCCAATTATCACCTAAATCTAGTTAGAAAAAACACTAAGAAGTGCATATCGGACTTATAAGTCTAATTTGCACTTAACAAAAAATTATGCATTCAAAGGGGGTGCATATCAGGTTTATAATCTTGATATTAACCCCAATATGCACTTGAGAAAGATCAAATGTATAGGTGCATATCAGAGTTATAACCCTGATATGCATATGTGTGTTGAAGCACAAAGCAACAAGTCTTTGGTGCTAGTTGGGTTTGTATCCCCAACTTGCACTTGAGGAAATAATATGGTGGGAGTTGGGGATACAAACCCGACTAACACCACAGGGCAACATGGTTAATAAAATGGTGTGTGACGGGATCGTGGTCCCGACATGCATCATGGAGCAATTCTCTAATGCATGGCAGGGTCATGACCCCACCAGCCACCATGGTAAGGGCACACAAAAGAACACCGATGTGAGTTGGGTGAGAACCCGACACACATAAGAGCTTATGGATTTAGTGTGTGTCGGGCTTTCAAACCTGACTCACATCAATAGGGCACAAAGACAAAGAAAGAAGTGCAGATGACGAGATGGGAACCGCGATATACACCCAAAGAAAATTTTTGAGTGTATGTTGAGATTGTCATGTCAACCTCCATTGCAACAAAGAAAATAAAGGGGCTAAACTAAAAAAGTGAAAGAAAGACTACAAAAAACATAAAAGAAAAGAAAGAAAATACATACCTGAAAAAGATGGCTTCGACCTTACTGAAAAGGATCCTCGCACTTCAAAAGTCACAAGAAAATGAGAAAAAAGTATTTTCAAAATGATCATAAAGGAGGAAGAAACCAAAATAAAAAAAATACTCAAAAACATTAAATGAGAATATGTGCTTCATTATGGTGTGTTTTGGACTTGTAAGTCCGATCTACACCATAAGACCCCAAAGAAGTGTAAGTCGGACTTACAAGTTCTAATGAAACCTAACTTTAATAACCAAGGTGCAATGTCAAGTTTACACCCCAACTTGACACCAAACTGATAGACTTAGTGTAAAACTGGGCATAAAAACCGATTTTGCACTTAAGAAATAAAAATTCTTTTTAAAGTTAAACTTTGGATTTTAACTAATAAAGTGAGATTTTAAAGATTAAAAACTAGGTATTCAAGGACTAATGAGGCAACCAAAAATACCTGAAAACACCAACCTTAGATAAATGTGAATGAATTTATCAAAATTTTTGTAGGGGGTATCTTGTTTTCTCTTAAATGGAAACAATGATAACATAGTTAAAATTTATTAATTTTATAACATTAACTACTTATGTCTCATTGCCTTCAGCTAGTCACTTGCTCATTCTCAATGCACATACCTTTTCAACAATCTTGATCTTATATATATATATACATCCTTTGCAATCTTCAAAATGTCAACTGAGATAACTTTAGGATAATGTATGGATGAGATACATATTAATTTCACCATTCAGCCACAAAACAAGCATATCAAGAGAGACAACATGTTCTGGTGCAAGACAAGAATTAATTGAGCCTAAAATAATCTCAATGCAACCTCTCAAAGTGGCACAAATACAAAGAAACATGGTGCAAGAACAAACAACCTTCTCTTAGTCATCCCATCAACCATTAGTCACCCATAGAATGTACCTCTAACATCCATGAACATGTCCTTAAGTCCGCATGACCATGTCGATTAGTATAGTGGAATATGGAGCATTTCATTTTGTCCTCTAACACTCTTTACACTACGCATGTGTAGTTCCATACGTTGTTATTTCTAAATTTCTTTTTGGAAAAGGTTGTGATTTGAAATTTTGGATATGACATATTTTTAGTTCTGTAGACAAGACTTCTAAACTACAAGACAATATCTTGCTATTCAGAATAATATAAACTAGATTATTGTGTCTATGCTTTAGAATATGAATTATTAATTCCTTAGACAACTCTTATGAAGTTTTCCATTATCTGAGATACATGAAACTACCAGTGGATCACTAAAAATCAGCTCAAGAATGTGTGTTCACTACTGCATTTGACTAAGTCATCAAAATTGACTATCTTTGAAATGGAACTTATTAAAACTCTAAGTTATCAAGGATACATTGATACACATTATGGATATGAACTTAAGAAGATAAGGTCCAACTGTGTGTATTAAATACTTACTCCTTGTCTTCCACATTATCATTATGCCAAGTCCTTGTCTTCCACACCATCATAAGGCTGAACTACGCCATATGATAACATGTTGATGTTATAATCACACTAGTATCCTCTATAGTCATGTCATAGGTTATTTGCACTACTCCCCCAAATCATATAAGTGTATTTGAATAGATATATCATAGGTTGACATTAATGACAACATATTTCTACATATTTGTAATAAGTGATTATAGGATGTAGAGGTCTAGGGTTAGTCTAGGCAACTTAACTAACACTCTTAATCCATAACTATGATAGAGTAGTGTTCACAATCATGCCTCATGTACCTTGTGTATTTCAAGAATTCCCTCACAAGCTTGTACAAACCTATTTTAAGACCTTTTGATTGTTTTTCCTTGTGGTACACTTCTTTTGGGGAGGAAAAGTGCTCACTTTATGTCTCTACATGATGAGATAAAGCTTACTTTGGGCAAGACTAGTCCTATAAGGTAATGGGTGTATGCTGATACATGACCTAATATTTGCTAGATATCATTTATATGGTAATTATAGTCTCATAAATTGTATCCCTCTACAATTTCACACTTGGTTTGGACCTATTTTGGTGGTTGTGGCCAATTTATGCTTGTTTTTTTTTCTCAGTTTCAGGATTGTTTCCATAAACTTGGCGCATTCTCTTATTCAAGACCTTTATCATGGTTCAAATTATAAATACTAGGGTAGTATGAGCCTCTGTCTAGGTAGTTTGAACAAATTTTTTGAAAGATGAATGTTGACTTTGTAAATTGTGATAATTTTCTCTCTAATGTTAGCCTTCCTTGAAAATTAAATTTGAAAAGAAGTAAGTTGCATATAAATACAACTCCTTCTCTCATTTAAAAATCTAAGTGATATAAATCGTAAGAGGCATTTAGTTACATCCTATGATAACATTCAATCAAGCAATTATATATTTACAATCAAGGTTCAAAGCATTCAAGCATACAACTTTTTTACAATAATCATGCAACTCTTCTAGCGACATCAAGCACCTTGTGTTAGAATTCATGATAATGTTTTCATACTTGAGGCAAAAATTGTCATTTCAACATCTCCATTACTATTTATCCTTTATCCTTTTTAGGATATACACTCTTTTTCATCACCATTAGCTATTATGGAGGTGGGAACACCAACTTAGGGTTTATGTGGGGTTTTCCTTAGGCAGTCCCCCATATAACACAACCCTTCTTCCCCTTTTTTTTGTATGTGGAGGTTCAAATCAGACAATAAAAGTATTATAAGAGCGCATATCATATTGTCATAGATTGCAATAAATTTTCAACAAGCAAAAATACCTAGACTAGGGCACCCAACATCTATGTTTGATGCTTTTTGGCTATATTTTTTGAAGACAGACCTATAGGACGTCCTAACTAAATTTTTGCTCCTTTTTGTTACTCACAAGCATCTTAGACCAGGGTTCCTTGCACCCATGTTTAATATTTTCAGCTCTAGTTTGCAAATCCAAGTTCCTTTCTATGTCTTATTTCTAGATCTAACTAACTATGTTTGCTTTCTATTCTATAATTTATTATTATTGGAGAAAACTATAATTTTGTTATCATTAACCCTAGATCCTAACCACACACTTCACAATCTCAATTTCATTACAACAAAGGAACATATAAACCCGAGTGTCTAGCTCTCCTATTAGGACTATAGTTGAACCTATTTATGTTCCTAATGGTTATGCTGGATAATTGAGACCTTAGTTTACATCTATAGGCTAAGATCTCATTCTCCACATCAATCATTTTGGTGAACTCGATTTGTCTTACACTTCACACATCATTTAAATTTAAAGTAAAGATTTGATTTATTTTCATATATTTCTAATTTAGATGCAATCATTTTTTAAATTTCTTGTTTATGTACTTGCATTAATTAACTGGTTAATTGATCACATCATTGTTATTACATATCAATTAATTCATCACATTATTGTTATTGCATACCACTTAATTCATTATTTTAGTAATCACCTTTGTCATTGCATATTACTTAATTAATTATTTAATTAGCTGCATCATTCTTATTTCATATCACATTTGCAACAAATTTTGGACCTTGTTTATGAGCTTTAAAACCCATTTTTTTGAAGCTGAGATTCTTGTGAGAAGAAGTTTCCAATTCATGGCTTATTAAGCTTTGACTAGTACTGATGTTGAGCTTGAGTTACATATTGACTTATTGCTAAGAAACTCTGAAAAGATACCTTCCCTTAATCCAACACACATCCTACCTAATTTACCTAAAAACCATTCCCCTCATGATTCCCATGATGAGGATAGCCCCTACAATTCAAGGGTCTAATGAACAATTAAAAAAGTTGAACAAGGAATCGAAAGGCTTTCAACATTTTTTAAAGTATAGAACATTTTTCTAGAGAGAAATCCCCCTTTATTGAGAGTCTAAGGAGATTGATACAAGGTAATCTACATGGTGTGAATGTTCTACATAGCATAGCTTACATAGTGGATGAAAATGCTATTACAGTAGCTAGTTTTATAGAAGTTCTTGGATACACAACACCTCAGAACCATTTAGAGACACAAGTTTTGATACCTACAATGATAACTTTTATTCCTACATACACTTCTTTTATCATGTCTACTACTACATAATTTATGGTAATGTAATCCATGATAGCTTTGGGCTTGATCCTATCAACCAATATGCCTTTGTTCCCAGCTTCCTCCACTCTCCCTTTTGTTTTCCAAAATATCCACCAACCTTCTCCACTCATCACTTACCACAATGTTACACATACCTATCATAATGTCCCTTCCAGCCCACCATCACATTCCAACTTCTCACAGACTAATTTACCTATCGAACCTATCATTAACCAATTGTTATAAAATGTGTTGTCATTACAATAATAATTAGCCCACATAGGCCAAACTCAATCCCAACAAAAATTACCATCATATTGTACAATTAGCCCACTTTCATTTACCATCCTAAAGACTCCTATCCCACAATACATAGAGGTGCCATATTTTGAGAAATACATAAGATTTAGGTGATCCTAGCACTTGTGTGTTGGTATTTATCACTTTATGTAATGATTTCATTCTTGAGGATACTCTTCTTGCAAAAAAATTCCAAGTACATTGAAATAAACTAGTTTGGGTGGGTTTTTCTCTTTGCCTGGTAATTCAATTAATTTGTATTCACAATTGGTTTAACAATTTTTACAACATTTTCAAAAAAATATTGGGGCACAAGTAGGACTAAAACTAATTTTGTGAATTGTAAATAAGGTGTGAAAGAAAAAAGGAATGATTTTATTGGTAGATATCAAACTTTGTATTAAAAAATTTCCTATTCTCTTCTTGATGTTGATGTTCAAAGAGTTTTATTGGTAATTTACAACCAAAATTTAGAGATAAGATTTTATTCATGAAATTTTCTTCATTCACACACTTGTGCACAACAATTTGTGATTATCAACTTTTAGTTAGTCAATATGAGGGAACTTCCTCTATGAATCCAGTTGACAAATCCAATGAGGCTCCTCAAACCTACCAAGCATTTAAAAGATAAAACAAGAACTTTATTAAGATAAATACTCATTTTTCTAGTAACATTGAAACTCGAGTTGCAACTACAACAACTATTGTAGCTCACTATTCTTCTAGAGGAAAGAGTTGACAATTTACACAAATTTTTGAGTCCTTACATTCCATTATGCTTCAATTACTAAACAAATTTTTTATTAAACTTCGTCCCATCCATCGCATAGACACTTCCAATCCTTTACCTACATTTAACTCAAAGGCCTTTTGTCAATATCATGACACTCCTAGAGATGATACTATGTGATGTATGTGTCTAAGACATGAAGTCTAAGACCAAATTGATTCTAATATCATACATGTGGACGGTGTGAATGATAAAGAGAATACATTGTTAGACACTTGATCAGTCCCAAAGATATTGAGAGGGGGGGGGGTGAACTAGTGTCTAACCAGTTAGTGAAAGATTTAAACTTGTTTGCAACTTTATAACCCAAGTTAACATACCGATAAGCAAATAATAATGTAGTAAAAAGAAACAAAAGTATAACCATCAATGCACACCATAACACAGATATTTTTGGCGAGGAAACTCGAAAGGGGAAAAACCTTAAATGGGATTTGTGGCCCACAATATTTACTCACTGACCAATATGAATAAATATTACTTATACAATAGGGGCCTACACATGCAAGAAGGTCAACAGCCTAGAGCTCACCACTCAATCACAAAAATAGAGTCACATTGACTACACAATTGGATGGTTAAATCCAATGATAATGTACTGCTCAAAATAGCATCTCCAATGCTGGATTCAGTACCGGTTTAAGCTCTGTCAGATACCTCTGCCCTAAACCTTGCTTCGCTCTGCTCTGCTCTTATTTGCTCATAAAATAATTACATCATAATGCATATACAATTATTCTCTCTCATATACTGCTTGCATTCATTACCTAATTACATTTTTTTACTTGCATTCATGCTTACAAAATGACCTATAAGATCTCATACATATATGAGTCTTTACAATACATCATGTTGGCTATACAATAATATTACAATACAAAACAATATAATTTCCATGTTGGCTAGGAGTGCCGGTAAGATCTTCTATCGGTGTAGATTGGATGCTGGTGAGAATAGACTTGTAGTGCCTGCCGGTGCCGGTAGATGATGTCTATTGCTGGTGTAACCTATGAACCATGTTACCAGTTGGTTGCCATCAATGACAACATCTACTATTCTCATCTGAGTGTATAATTCCAAAAATCTCCCCCTTTGGCATTCATGACAACACTCATGAGAAAAATTCAAAAATTGATATCCAAAAATTTGAAGTCCAAAAACTGATCCAAAAATAAGAGTGCTCCCCCTGAGCAAATGATCCCTTCTGTACATTTTTCTCCCACACTACTACTCCCCCTTTGAAATCAATGACAAAGGATGCCAAAAAGAGTCAAAGAATTCAAAATTCTACCTCATAGCCTCTAACCGGTTATTTACAATCTGAAAGATATCTACTAAAATCAGATTAAGACTTTGCATAAATTTAGTGCTGTCAGAAATAACGGTTTCAGTCTGTTGGATCATACCGGTCAGATAATGCATCTATTGCTCCAGTGATCTTTCTCCTTGAATGGTTGCTTTAGATAGCTCAACCCATTGTGTTAGAAGGTTGTCCAATCTAGGACCAAGTTTGTTTTTTAGCTCCTAGGCCTTCATTCTTATCCTTGCTTTTTCCTTTTCCAATTTCTCAATCTTTTCAAAAGATGCCATTTCTCGATCCAAAACTGAGGTAAGTTCTGAAGAACCTATCATGTTATCTGCTATATCATGAATCTCTTTTTGTTTTTTCCTTATCTCCTTATCAATATCCTCTGTTAGGTGGTGAGGGTTACATGCTTCCTTATATAATTCTTTATATTCCAAAATAGTGGAATTAAGTGCCGGTAATAAAGAATCAATATGCTATGTATAGTCCTTAATAGTCTTATCAAAGAATTCAATTTTCTCCTTATTCACCCTTTCCTTAACAATTTGTTCACTATTTTTATCTACAGTTAGAATATTTGAATTAATGAATTTGGAAAATGTGTCCAATTTACCTAAAGATCCATCAATATGATCTATCTTACATGCTGGTGCAATCATTTTTAAAATAGGTAAAGTATCATCAATGGCCTTAAATGCTAAGGCGTTGCATTCTGTGATCCTCCTTATTGAATCTAAAGGTACATCTATCACATTAGTAGGTCTGTAATCTGTGGTGGAAGTGTTAGGCAAAGTGTGAGGTTCTATAGTTGGTTTCATCTCATCTCCGAATTCCTTAGCCACTTCTGCTATCTTGTCTCCATCATTGACCTTTTTTTTATTCACTGTTTCTTCCTTATGATCACTCTGATTTTCAACTTTATTTTCATCCTTGCTGACTGCCTTGCCGACTACCTTGCTGACTGTCGGTTCAGCTACACTATGTTCATGTCCCTTTTTTGCTATTGCTTCTACCGGTTTCTCAATGTTATGCTGAGAGTCAACAGTGTTGACCAGTGACTCAAAGATCTCAATATTTGTAGCTTCAACTTTCTTTACCTCTGCAGTTTCCTTATCCATGACAATGTTAAAATCATGTGTGTCCACATTCATAGTAAAAAGAATTTCAGACTCCGGATTAGTGTCATCTCTTATCATTTCCTCTGCCTTCTATTCCGGTTGACTATCAGTTTATGCCGGGGCCTCTGCCGTTATTGGAGGGGTGTCCTGTGCTGGTGGAGGAAGGTTATCCTTGACTGTTATATCAGGTACACTACCAATTTTTCCTTTACCTTTGTCTTTCTGATATACTTTAGCAAAAGATTTATCTATTTTTTGTCTTTCCTTCTCTTCTTTCTTCTCTCTTTCCACAAAAAATATATCCCCACTTATCTGTCGTTTGATCTACAATTTCCTTAACTCTGCCTACCATAAGGCTAACCTGCCGGTGACCACTCACAAAAATTGTTCTATTTGCCTCTAATAATAAATCATCAATTTCCTATTTGGAATTAATAGGATGCACAACAAGTAGAGCTTCTACCTTTAATTTCTTGTCTAACTCCATTACAGACATTCTCTTAGCCTCTAACCTTAAGTATAAATCATTTGGAAAATCATCTACAACTTCAATAAGAACTTTCTTGTAGATATCAAGATGTAAAATAATACTTTCTTCTATGGTTTCCTTATCTGAATCCTTGAAAGAATGATACAGTTTATTCACATTGCTAAGGTTACCTTCTTGGGTGATTTCATTGATCAACTCTTCCGGTGTAAGAGTATCCGGTGCCTTAGGTTCTAGTTTCTTCTTTGTAGTCACTTTTTTCTTCTAACCACTGGGCTCTCTTATAGCCCGTTGTTTCTTCCTCAGAGTCCTTGACTTCTTGGGAGATGGAGTAGGTGCCGATGAAGGTTTTCTTTTCTTCCTATCCACTCTCTTGAATTCGGCTGCCCTATCACTGTTAGAATGAGATGAAGTAGCCACAAAGAAAATGCGAGCTATCAGTTTCTGCTCTGATTGACTTTTTACACCAGCAACAATACTACTAATATTCATTAGTCCTTCTGTCACCTCCTTAACCACTTTTGAAGCATCTTTCATTATATTTTCTCTTGTCTTTCTTTGTTTTTGCATGTCTACATCCTTCTCTATTATTTCATTATTACCAAAAATTTCTTCAAAAGGTTCTGGTGGAGCATCTAATAGGATTTTTGCATATGAATCTAAGATGTGAGTATCCACCTCATATCCCATCTCTGTAATCTAGATAGTTATGGGTCTAATTGCCTCCATCCAAATTTCATCTCTTTTTACTACAAAGCATATTTGTTTGTCATATTTATTTATGATGCTCTATGAAATCCTTTCCCTCTATTCCATTTTAATTTGAAAATTGTTGAAGTAATCTTTCACCAATTCATCACTATTAGCTCCCATACTAGTAATTGCCTCCTTTATCTATTTTCCAACAGAAATATCATAGGAAAAATCTTTGTGACCAATACCAGGAATCTCTTTTGAAAAGTAAAGCATTGAACACACTATTAGACTTACAAATTTGAAGGTTCCTTTCTTATCACCTTTGATCTTATGCAAATTCTCTAACAGTTCATCCTTTAACCATTCACAAATATCAATCTTTGCATTGTTCAATATCATCTCATTTGCACTATGAATGCATGAACTTGATACATAATTCAACCTATTTGTATGACCAAATTTACATCCAATGACCATGCTAGCAAATTTCACATTTTTATCTTTTGTATCATTGACCCTAAGTGACTGGTTGTCAAATGTAGCTCCAGTTAAGCTCATAACCTCTTGGTTAGGGATTTTCTTCTTCTTGTCAGGTCTAGAACCGGCGGAGGGTAAACTAGTAACAACCCTTATAACTTCCTTGGTAATCTTAAATACTGAGTCCAACCACATAAATTCACAGTGAACCCTGCTAAGGACATAGCAGATGACTTCATCTAAGAATTCTAGCATATGGAGGATATCTGTGAAACCTAAATCCTCAACGACCTTATGTTCCGGTTTCACTACCCCATTCTTGTCAGTGATTACATTCATGTACATGTTCATCAAATCTTCAGACCCTAAAATTTCTATGTAACAATTTATATATGCCCTAGGATCTTCAACAAACGCGACTCCTTTCAAGATTCTAGAAAATGCACCAATATACTCATCCAGTTTTTCTATCTTAGGAATGATCTTGAAAACGGGTCTAGGTCATTTTATCTTCTCCACAATGGTAGGGTTTGCTATGAATTTGGGAACACAAGATGAAGATGCCATTGCGAAAGATAAATACTTTTTAGCTGAGAAATCCTTGAATGCTCTAAAAAGACCTTTGCTGCTTTGCCTTTAGAATGCCTTTGCTCAATTTCGCTCTCTTTGAATGCTTGGATGCTTGGTGAATTGAAATGAGAAGTTACCGAACCTTTATAACCAAAAATTTAACTTACAACTGCAATAAATGATTCGCCGGTGAAGTGAAAACTCCACATATCTATCGATAAAGAAGAAATATAACTTCTTAACACCAACCGAGGGTAAATGCATAATTTTCAAGTTGTTGCCTTACCCCTAAGGATTATTCCTTAGTTAGATGAAGAATTTCCTACCGGTGCAGGATTACCCTGTTCTACTGGCAGTGACAGATTCATCACTTCTCTGATCTCTCTTCCTAATCCATTGTTTAGAAAATTCTTGCTTGATTTTAGTCACCTTTTCTTTGCCTTTGTTATTAGATCCTTTATTGTTCACCAATACATTCTTGCTTCTACAAAATTTTTCAATAAGCCCAATCTTGTTACATGCATAACAAGTTACATTGTTTCTCTGAATAGCCTTTCCATAACCTTGACTGGTTTGAGTTCTGCATTGATTAGATAAATGTCCAAATCTACCACAAACATAGCATTTCACATTCATTCTGCAATTGTCTGAGTTATGACCATTTTTATTGCATTTGGAACATTGACCGGTGAGTGAGTTTGTATTATGATTATTCCTAAATCTGCACTGATTTTCTCTACGACCAATTTAGTTGTAATTAAAACATTTCCCATTGAATTTATAAGCATTAGGTTGCCTTACAGGTTTGTTGTGATCATGATTGTTTGCAGTCCCAAAAATTTCTTTATGTTCAAATCCAAGTCCAGCAGTTTCTCCATCAGGTTTCTGACTTTTCAGCATATCATCAAGATTATCTGAACTCTTTTTGAATTTGTCTTTGTATTCGTTTGCAGTGACCAACTCACTTTCCAAAGTGATAACTTGTCTCAAAAGTTCCTCTTTGTCATGTTGCATGTGAATCAAATTAGTTTTAAGCATATCATTTTCATAACTAAGCCTTAGAGATTCATCTAATCTTTCATTAAGTCTTCTGGCCTGTTGGGCCCATATAAAAATTTCCATTCCATATATGTCCTTGTTGGAAGTAGTGCTTATCTAATTCGTCGGTCAAGTCATTTGCTTAAATTTTCCTCATGTAATTCAATCATTGTTTAGTTTCACTGTGTTGAAATTGAACCTTGAACTTGAACCTTTTTGGTTCAAGGTTCAAAGTTCAACGGGCATTGCTTTGAATGTTTTTCCTCCCGCACGGTTTTTAAGTTCTGCTAGTCCTTGTCGGTTTTTGTTTTTTGTATTCTTTGAACTTGAACCTTTTTGGTTCAAGGTTCAAGGTTCAAGATTTGTCATGTTAATGTTGTGTCACGATTGTTCACAAAGTTCAGAGTTGGATGTATAGGTTTCTTGTAGGACATGTGACTTGCCACGAGATGACGACGCAGACTTTTAGGACATGATAAACGACCGCTGAGGGAAGGAATATTCTTTCTTCAATGATTTGAAATTTTCCATTTATAGCAAGTATGTGTAAGGATCTATCGTGTCAGAAGTGAAGTGACTTAGCATTTAAAGCATGCTTCAGTGCAATCATTTCAAAGTAAGGTCACACGAACGAAGAGTAATGAAGGCAACTTTTGGTAATGATAGGTAAGATTTTCTCGGCTTTAAAATTGAGTAGTTGTCACGTCGGGATTATTATTTTCTTGAGAAGGTTTCAAGAAGAAGTTTTTAGAGCGAGAAAATAGGCTGCGATAGAGGTTTACAAAGAATAGAGGAAGGTATGTTTAACAACTTTCTAAATTGTTCCAGTTTGTTTTAAAGATCTGGGTATTCTGTTAAGCTGCTTGCTTCCCTTTCCACTTTTCTTCTTGGTTTGGGTTAATTGAGGAAAATCACGAACTAAAAATGAGGCCTGTTTTGCCCAAATTGATGAGCTCATCTTCCCTGGTAAGCTCTTTACCAGAATTAGGTGACACAATGCTAGTCCAATTGGATTTAGATGTTTTTCTAGAAAGAATAAGGAATTCAACCGCGGACCCTATGATGAGAGATGTAGCACAGAGCGGATTATTAGAAGCAGCCACCTTTCCCATAGCTGCCCCTTGCCCTGAGTTAGTCTTAGAATGTATGAGTCATTATGACAAGAGTAATAGAGTATAAGGAAAAATGATGGTGAATTCTTGTTGTCCATTGATAGATAGACAGTAATGGTAGCCATGGGTATTCCACATCAGGAACCCTATGAAGACTGGACCATTGGTAAATCTTATGGGATTTTCTCCGAGGAAAAGCAGTATTATAGAACTGTTATTGCATGGAATTGGCTCCTAAGATTCCAAAAATGAGGCTCAAGGCTACCGAGACCTCTAACCCGTGAATATTTTGTTAGGATTCCCATAGATACTGAGAGGGGGGGGTAAATTAGTATCTAACCGGTATTTAGATTTTCTTAACTTAAAACATGTAGAGCATATTAACATTGTGTACTGGTAAGCAAAAAATAATGCAATAAAGAAAAATAAAAGCAACCACATGAAAGATACACCATAACACAATATTTTAACGAGGAAACCCGATGTGGGAAAAACCTTGGTGGGATTTGTGACCCACAATATTCACTTACTAGCCAATAAGAGAATATTACTGCTACAAGAGGGGCCTGCACATGTAGGAAGGCCAAGTGCCTAGAGCACACTGCTCAAAATAGAAGTCACACTGACTTACAAAATGGATTATATAAATCTAGTGTCTTGTACTACTTCAGAATAGCATCTATAATGCTAGATCCAGTACTGGTTTTTGCTTTGCTTCTTACATAAACCCTTAACCTATAATTCACTTAATAGGTCTGCCTAATTACATTCCATATCTCGCTTACTTCTGACTCCTTAACAATGTTCTACAATGAACTCTTATATATATAAGTCATTTTACATCATGCCAAGTCGGCTTACAATGATGTTACAATATTAAACAAAATATATTAAAACAAAAATCCTGTCGGCCTTTGTGCGGGTATGCTTCCTTTCACTGCCGGTGCCGGTAGTCTGAGTGCCGGTGTAGAGTCTGTTTTGCTGCTGTCGATGGAATGTCTTGCCGGTGACATAGGATTGTAAGGTTGCCATCAATGACAAAACCTTCAATCACCTACAATGTCTCATTGGAGTGTGCACATGCCAACAATCTCCCCCTTTGGCATTGATGGCAACACTCATGAGAAAATCCAAAAATGTGTTATCCAAAAAAATGTCCAAAAATATGTGATCCAAAAAATGTGTGAACTCCCCTTGAGCAGATGAGTCTTTACCTAATTATTTTCTCATACCACTACTCCCCCTTTGGCATCAATGACAAAGGTTGTCAAAGTGTCAATAGAGTATGGTTTCATGTGTCAACCTTGTAACTGGGTGGTTACAATTTGAAAAATATTCGCCAAAACCAAATTTATGCTTTCCATAAATTTCTTATTGTCTTTCAATGCTGCCTCTGTTCTTTGAACTATACCGGTGAGTTGCTGCATATGCTCTGCCGATGTTTTCTATCCTTGTACTAATGCCTTAGATATTTCTTTCCTCAAGGATGCTAGATAATCCAGTCTTGGACTTAGTCTTAATCTTAGATTCTTAGCCTTGTTTATTATTTTTTCCTTTTCTCTTTCTATCTTAAGTAATTCTTCTTCAAAACCTATTACCTTTTTCTCAAAAACTGATAATATATTAGTTGAGTTAACAAAATTGTCAGCAAGTTTATTGATTTCATCCTGTACCTTGCTCATTTTCTTATCTATGTCAACTGTTAGAAAGTTTGTCTTGCACATGTATTTGTATAGAGTTTTAAATTCCTTTAATGTGCTACAGAGTTCTAGTAGAAGTGTGTCAAATTCCCTAGTACACTTCTTTATTTGATCATCAAAGAATTTATGTTTTTCTTTTTCCAACTTTTCTTTGAGTGCATCTTCCTTTATTTGCTCAACCGTTACTGTGTTGTCAGTAATGTACTTTGACAAGGTGTCAAGTTGACTTAAAGAATCCTTGTTATCTATATTATAGTTAGGAGCTATCATTTTCAAAACTGGGATTGTGTCATCTATAGCTTTATAAGCTTGTGAACTACACTCTGTTATTTTCTTTAAAGAATCCAAAAGAACTTCAGTTACATTGGTTGATTTGTAACCTGTTGAGGAGGAACCAACATTCTAAATTCCGCCGATGGAGGAAGTAACCGTGCTTGTAGTGACCTTTGGTAGGTTAGTCTTGTTTCCATTTCCTTAAGCAAGGGTTTTTATTCCTCTCCTATTGCTGGTGGCACTGTTTCCATATGAACCCATTCCTGTTCTGGAGATTGTTGCTTTGCTTGACTCTCTGTTTGTTGATCTGTCTCTATCTCTATCTATTGACCTATGCTGTCATTTGCTGGTTTCTCTGTGTCATCAGCTCTATTAGTTATTGGTGGCTCACTAGCCATGTCAGTCTTACCGGTTGTGTCTTTATCTACCACAATGTTGATCTTTTGAGTATCAACATTAACTGTGTAAAGTACCTCAGGATTGGGATTTGTATCCTCTATACCCATACTTTCATCTGCCGGTTTATCTTCAATTGTCATTACTGGTGGAGAAATCAGAGGTGGTGGGGATAACTTATCTTTTATTTTTAAACTTGGAGGACCACCAACCTTGCCTTTACCTTTATCTTTGTCCTTTTGATAGACTTTGATAGGCTTGGGGTTCCTGTACTCTTCCTGCTTTTCTTTCTCCACAAGGAATATATCCCATGCATTTTCTGTTTCTTCTGTTACCTCATTTACTCTTCCTACCCTGAGTGAAATATGCCGGTGTGCAGTAGAGAATACTGACCGGTTGGCTTCTGCAATTAAGTCATCTATCTCCTTCGGTGAGTTTACTGGGTAAACAACAAGTAATTTTTCAATTTTTATCTTTTTATGAAGCTCTACAACAACTTGTCTCCTTGCTTCCAGTCTCTTATATAGTTCACTTGGTATTTCATCTACAACTTCCAATAAGAACTTCTTATACATATCCAAGTGTAGAATAACACTGTTTTTAACTTGCTCTTTCTCATCAACCGATAGTGAGTCATATAGTTTGTTGATGTTTTTGAGATTTCCCTCTTTAGTGATCTCATCTAACAGTTTGTCAATCATAGCAATATTTTGTTGAGTCCTTTTCTTCTTAGGTGTTAGCTTTTTCTTTGGGGTTGTCTTCTTTACCGGTGACCTCATTGCCTGTTGCTTTTGTCTAGTTCTTCTAGGCAAGGGTGTGGATGCCGGTGAGGGATCCCTTTTCCTTACAACTCTTTTGAATGCTATAGGCATATCACTTTCAGAAGAAGTGGCTACTGGTGATAGGTGAGTTTCAGGTTGTAATGCCTCCAACTCATCTTCAGTGATACCAGTTTGTTTTAGTACATCTTCTTTGATGGCCTTTGCCTGTCTTGAGCCTCTTCTCACAACTGCTTCAACTTTCTTTACTCTCTTCTTACATTGAATTTGGCTTTCAATCGTTTCTGCACTACTGAATACTTCTTCCTTGGGTTCCTTAGGTGCTTCCAAAAGAGCTTTTGCATAAGTCTCAATGATATGATCATCAGTCTCATAACCCATCTCAGTAACCCAAATTGTTCTTGGGATCACTGCTTCCATCCAGATTTCATCCTTTTTAATCACAAAGCATATATCATCCTTATACTTGTCAACAATTTTCTGTGACAGTCTGATTCTTTTGTTCATTTTGGCCTTAAGTGCTTGAAAATACTCACTAATGTTCTTTTCCTTGTTTTCACCCATGTTGTTGAATAGGTTTGATAGCTGTTTTCCTACCGGTATGTCAAATCCAAGGCTTTTGTTTCCTATACTGGGAACCTGTTTGGTTATGTGTAGCATTAAGCATATAAGTAAATTACCAAATCTAAAAGTCCCTTTCTTATCCTTCTTGATTTTCCCTAAATTATCAATCAACTCATCCTTTAGCCATTCACATACATCAATTTTTACATTGTCTTTAACCATGTCATAAGCACTCTTAATGCATAAACTTGAAACTGAATTGAGTCGGTTTGCATGAGTCGCTTTGTAACCTAGATTGGTTCTCAGTGAATCCTAGGGTTTCAACAATTTTATGTTTAGGCTTCACATTTTCGGAATCATCATAGATAACAGTTTTATACATGTCCTTGATTTCTTTATCACCTAGTTCTTCTTTGTGATAGTGGATATAAATTCTAGGGTCTTCTGCATAAACAACTCCTTTGGGAATTTGGGAGAAGGCACCAACATTGTCATCCTTTTTAGCTATCTCAAGAACTAGCTGAAATACGGGCCTAAGGCATTTGATAACCTCGACTACAGTGGGGTTTGCTATAAATTCAGGTGCAGAAGAAGATGCCATTATAAATACCCTTTTCTGCCTTAGGAAGGATTAATTACTGAAGTGCTTTGCCTCTTCGCTCGAAATGCCTTAGTTCTGGAGATTTTGCGCTCTTCGAGTGTTTGAATTCACGGTGAAGTGAAATGGAGCCAAAACCACTGATTTATAATGTTATTTTTGCCAACTACCACATTTAATGCATGCCAGTTAAGTAATCACTTAACTTCATTTGCCAGTATAGAAGTAATTTCTTCTCTTTACCATCACCCGAGGGAATAATAGCATATGTCTCATTTGATTGCCAAACCCTCAAGGAAACTTTCTTCAATTTGATGAAGAGCTTCCTGCTGGTGGAATATTACTCTGTTCTATTGGTGGGGTGTTGGTTGGTTCTACTGGTGGAGGAGTATTACCAACATTATTTAGGTCTGACTTTCTAATCCATTTTTTAGATAATTATTGCTTAACTTCTTCAACTTTTTCTTTTCCTTTCAAGCTGGGACCATTGTTGTTTACCGGTGAGGACTTGCTTCTACAAAATTTAGCAATATGCCCAATTTTGTTACATGCATAACAAGTCACATTATTTTCTGAATAGCTTTCCCATAACCTATGCCGGTTTCTGTTCTACATTGATTAGATAGGTGTCCAAATCTTCCACAAACATAACATCTGACATTCATTCTGCAATTTTCAGAATTATGACCAATTTTGTCGCATTTTGAACATTGACCGGTGGGTGCATTGTTGTTCTGATAACTTCTAGATCTACATTGATTTTCTCTATGACCATACTTATTACAATTAAAGCATTTTCCATTAAATTTGTAAGTAGTAGGTTGTCTTATCGGTTTACTGTGATCTTGTGTGTTTGCAGTACTGGAGCTTTCTCCTACTTCAAAGCCAATTCCACAAGTGTCACCTTTGGGTTTCTGATTCTTCACCAAGTTACCAAGTTCTTCTGAGCTTTTCTTGAATTTTTCTTTGTGTTGATTTGCAATATCCAGTTCTCTTTCTAAGATCTCTTTCTGCCTCATCAGTTCATTTGAGTCATTCTGTGTATGCATCAGATCTATTTTTAACAAATCATTTTCATAGCTAAGTCTGGTGTTCTCATTTGCTACATCACTTAGTCTTCTGGTCAAATCTTCTTCATTCTTCTTTCTATCTTCAATTTCTTTACAAAATCTCATAGTCATATCTTGCATATCATTCCTTGTAGTCATGTTCTCTTGTTTTAGCTTGCATATCTGCTCATTAAGAGTTTCTTTTTCATCATCCTCAATTTGCATCTTTTCACAGAGTTCTCTTCTCTTGTTTCTTGCAGTGGTAAGATTTTCTTTAAGTGCTTGAATAATTTCCTGAGCTACCTTTAGATCATCTTCAAGTTTGATATTTTTCAACTTTTCTGTACCAAAATCTGAGAGAGCTGCTTCTAATTGCTTTATCAAATTTTCCATGTCTACCGGTGTCAAGATCTTCCTCAAGCTATTAGGCTTCTGAAAATAGAGGACCAAGCTCTGATACCAATTTTTAGGATTCCCACAGATACTGAGAAGGCGGGGTGAATCAGTATCTAACTGGTATTTAGATTTTCTTAACTTAAAACATGTAGAGCATATTAACACCATGTATCGGTAAGCAAAAAATAATGCAATAAACAAAAATAAAAGCAACCACATGAAAGACACACCATAACATAATATTTTAACGAGGAAACCCAGTGTGGGAAAAACCTCGGTGGGATTTGTGACCCACAATATTCACTTATTGGCCAACAAGAGAATATTACTGCTACAAGAGGGGCCTGCACATGCAGGAAGGCCAAGTGCCTAGAGCACACTGCTCAAAATAGAAGTCACACTGCCTTACAAAATAGATTATATAAATCCAGTGTCTTGTACTGCTTCAGAATAGCATCTATAATGCTAGATCCAGTACCGGTTTCTTCTCTGCTTCTTACATAAACCCTTAACCTATAATTTGCTTAATAGGTCTGCCTAATTACATTCCATATCTCGCTTACTTCTGACTCCTTAACAATGTTCTACAATGAACTCTTATATATATAAGTCATTTTACATCATGCCAAGTCGACTTACAATGATTTTACAATATTAAACAAAATATATTACAACAAAAATCCTATCAGCCTTTGTGCCGGTATGCTTCCTTTCACTGCCGGTGCCGATAGTCTGAGTGCTGGTGTAGAGTCTGTTTTGCTGCTGCCAGTGGAATGTCTTTCCGGTGACATAGGATTGTAAGGTTGCCATCAATGACAAAACCTTCAATCACCTACAATGTCTCATTGGAGTGTGCATATGCCAACACATTTAATTCCTACAATCCGAGACTTGGTGATATTGTTGAGCAGGGTAAAGGGTAATTCCCACTCTTTTTACTTGGAGGAATGGATGTATTTCTTCATCCAGGTCAATCTGGATAAAAGTCATGTTGATGACTATCTCCGCTGGAATGATATTTTCACTGGAAGGTTGACCTTTGAATTACAAGGTAATTTGCATAGAAGAATGTCTGCAGAAGCGGTTGAACTTGTTAACATCTACGGTAATTTCTTTATACAGTTCAGTCACTTCACTTACCTAAGGGTTAGAGGATTTAAAGGTGAACCCTTTAGGCTACCCAGGTATGTTTCAAACTCCTGCATTTTGATCAAAATTTCTAGGCAGCTTGCCAATGTCACAAAGGATTATGGTGAGGACTCCGACACAAGTGGGATTTTTCCCATTGATTTAGGCCATTATAGCTGTAGGTCTGTCTCTGATGCACTGAATCTTGAGCTAGAATTTAAAAAGTTGCATTTGAAGACCTTTGTGAAAAGGGATAATTTTGATAGTAAGGGTTTCATTGCTCAGTATGTGAAGAAGATGGTGCCTGATTAGCATGTTCCTCAGTTAGAGGATTATTAGGAGGGTTGCCGAGATGAATTTGAAGTAAGCAAAAGGAGTTGGTCCAGATTAACATTGAAAAAAATTCATGACATGAGATTGCCCATGGATACCTCAGATGTCACCACTGATGATGAAGACATACTTGATTCTGAGTTTATGAAGTGGGTACATGATGAACCTCTTCCAGAAGTGGATTGGAGCAAAAAGATGGGGGATAGTGTTAAGACATGCACCTTCAATGTAATTCACAGGACAAAAACTTGGCTTAGGAGTTGTCATTTCCATTCGACATGAGCAACCAATTCGAGAAGCAAAAGTGGGAAGAAGAGTATCTCAAGTAAAACTTATGTTTTGACTAAAATTCCCATTTTTGATGCAAGAAAAGGGCAGAAAAGGATTAAAGAAGAAAAAATTGACACCGGAGGTGAGCTTTCTATTGCTGGTCGAATTACTAGGTCAAGGACCAAGAAGAGTTTCCAGCTGCCAACGCCTCATCTCATCCTTGATTTCGACGCAAAGGAAACACTGTGCAATATGGCATCCCCTATTTCTGAAGTAGACAAGGTTTTAATTGACATAGACACTACGCTAAAAGATCCAGGGACATTGGAAATCCAGTCTTATACGGACCATGCCACATCACCACCCTCAGCAGGATTTCCACCCATGCCATCTAAGGAACTGACTCTAGCACCCAAATGGTTAAGTGATTTAATCACCAGAAAAAGGAATGTGGTTCCTATTTCGGTATCAATGGAGGATGCTGTGAGAAAATGTCTGGGAAGGTCTACAAAGCCCAAAAAGCTAAAAATGGAGGCCATGATTGATTTTGATGAAGGCACAAAGCATTGGACTATGGGCATTGCCAAACCCGAGTCTGACAAAGATGCTGTTATGGCTTCAGAAGAAGATTATGCTGTTGAACGAATTGATTTGGAGGTCAGAACTAGAGCGGTAGATGTGAAACATCTAGAGACTTTGACTAAAAGAATTATCTCTTGTACTTGGAAGGACAAAAGAGACAAGGCTAAGTTAAAACAAATTTTAACGCAAATGGCCCAGTATATTCATGCTCTGCAGAACAGTCCATTACCATTGTCTCAAAATTCAGGGCCTTTTAGTCCAAAATCATCGGGTAATAAAAAATTCTTTGATGAAGTTCAATGAAACAAGATGATTGTTGAGGTTTTCTCATAATGGCTCACCTCGATCATGTGTCAAGCAACCAATTACATAACGGATTTGGTCCAGATCTTCAAAGATGCCAACGAAGTCACCAAAGCATTAGACTCTGACTTGGTCTCGTGGCAAAAAGAGAAATCCAAATGGGTAGTAATTTCGAAATAGATGCGAGATATTCAACGTTATGGTCTGATGAATTTTCTTGCTGAAAATCGAGTGTCCGGATTAAATGAAGATGTGATGTTTATTTGCAAGGAGAGTATTGAGTGGCACAACCAGATTATTGAACAAGGTTATAATGAGTTGGCCAATTTGCGTGGTGAGTTAATGGCCTTAAGGGCAACCATGCAGAAGGACTTACACTGCATGGATGTTCAATTACTTAAAGAGGATAGCGAAACCTTGGAAGATACTACGGAGATGATTAACTAGTTTAGTAGCGACATCAAACAGATTAAGGTGGTGTAGCGTCGTAAATTGTACGCACTTGCTAGGGTGGTACAATTTCACACCTAGTTTAGCACCCACCTTGGCGCCTTTTGCATTTTGCATTGCATTTCCCCTTTAGCACTTAATTAATCAAATTAATTAAGTCTAAGGTTCTATTTTATCATCTCCCACATCATAAAGTTGGGCCCTTTCATTAAAGTGTGCCCCTTTCATTTTATTCTTCCAATACATCATTTAATCAAAAACCCTAATTAGGTCCTATTTTGAACTTGGGGGCTTGATTTCGGGGGTCAAAACATCTCGAAATTAGTTGTAACTTTGAGATTCTCTCTAAAATCATCATATCCGACAGCCCTAAAAATTTGGTGAAAAGTTGTCGGGACCATGGCGCCCAGAGTGCAACATGGTCCCGGACATTTTTCTCGAAATTTTAGGAGCGCGATCCAATCATAAAATAAAGCTTAACCCCAAGAAATTGGTGGGAGATTCAATCTCTAAGTCGGCCTAAAGTTGAAATTAAGACCTAGGGTTTCATACATAAGAGCTCTCTTTCTTCATTTGAAAGGATCCGAATTTTGGCTTTGGAGGGACCTCATATGCAGCGAAAGAACAGATCTTTGAAGACTTCAACAACATTCAACATCCATCCATCAAGCATTCATCAATTTCATTCATGCATTTAGGGCTTTGAAGACATTGAAGAGCAATAGGAAATTACCGACTGAAGATTGGCTTGTACTCCTCCCTTGAGGGTTGGGTATGATTTCATGTTGTTTTCATGTCTTTGCATAAGCTTCAATATATCCTTTATTCATGCTTTAGATCACTTTGCATCTTGATTTAGAGCATTTACATTATCATTTACAAGCAATTAGGGTTTACTTTCTAGGTTGCTCTAGTTTGCTTTCTTGCATTTAAGGACCTTGCACACACACTAGGTCTGCACACACACAATACATTTTACAATACAACTTGGCTATTCGTGGAGGTGGAAATCACCGAAGCGGGGGTTTGACTAAGGCAAAACCCTATATAGCCGCCCAAACACCTTTTCAGATATAAGTGCAGGTTTCAGGATTCGGACGACGCCGCAAGTTACAGATCCGGAAGAAGCAGACGGAGACCAAACAACACACCAAATCTCAAAGCAAAAGACCAGGATAGGGGCGTGGGGCGCCCTGGTCCTGCCAGGACAGGGGCGCTGGGCGCCCTGGTCCTCCTGACAGACAGCATTTTCAGCATTTTTGACAGCTTTTCCAGAGTGCAAAACAACAGTTTTCGAAGCAGTTTCAGGGGCAGAATCAGGACAGTGGCGCCCGCGCCCCCGTCCCGAACATTTTCACTCAGATTTTGACTCCAGGTACGCATTTGCATTCTTGTCTTATTCTTGTGTTTACAACTTTCCATTGTTTAAGTTCAATTCTGCAATCTTGTTATTAGTTCATACTTGCACTTTGGGGTTAGGGATTGAACTTGCATCATTTCATCTTTCAATTGCAACAAAGGAATAGAAATCCTAATAGGTAGCCCATGGCTCTCTCTTCCACAAAAAGAAGTAGCCAATTGTGTGATACCTCTAGGCTCTTTCGTATTCCACAAATGTGTGATTGAAAGTGAGATTAGGGCATGTTTGCTTAATGTCACTTTTTCCCCCACACATTTTGGTGAACCCGACGTGAATTCCAATCTTCTCTAATTCTGATTTATGTTTTCAAATTTGAGTGTTGATGCTATTTACAAGTTTTAATTTCTTGCAAGATTCAACAATTTAGAGGAAATTTTTGCTAAAACCCTAATTTTTCAATTCAAAGTTGAACTTGTGGATAGCTTAATTGGGATCAATAATTTCAAATCTGATTTAGTAACTCATTTGAATCATAAATTTCATTTTCTAAATCTACATTCTAAGTGCTTGCATTGGTTAAAATTAAACATTTCCTTCTATTTTGCATGTGTTATCATTTGAAAGAGGAAAATTGTTGTCATGATGCATTCATTTCATAGATGTGATAATGGGTTAGCTTCCCTTGTTTCAATTTTTCCATCTCCTAAAGAACTTCCCCCTATCTATAACAAAATTTTAGTGCCTAAAAGAGTTGCTATGAATCCCTTTGAGACTCTCCCATGCTCTAAGGATGAAGACTTTAAGAGTGATCTTGACAATTCTCCTAAAATGTGCCCTTCTTATTTAGCTATCCTAGAGGAAGAGAATGATATCATAAACACCTTTCTTAATGTTACTTCACCTTCCCTCCATGATGCCTCTCTATGTGAAAAGGTATTGATGGACATTGAATTATTTTCTCCTAAAGTTGGTCCTTCCAATGGGGGCATGTTAGTGCAACAAGAGGTTATGAACACTTCTTTCAAAGATCTCCTTCCTAAGCATGAATCTTTGGAGAAATATGTTCATGTTCCTCCTAAAAAACACTCCCTTCATGAGGATCCTTTTGTGCAAGAAGATGACATTATCCCTACATTTCCTAGTGATGGCATTTCCTTTTCCAACAAAATTCCCACTAGAGATGATGAATTAATGATAAATGCTTACCCTTCTCCTAAAGTTTGTCTTACCCATAAGCATCCCTTAGAGAAAGAAGATGAAATAATAAGCAATTTCCTTAATTCTCTCTCCCCTAAAGATCATGTTGAACATATTTTGATGAAAGAGGATGATTTTAACACATCTATTGATGCTCTCCCTCCTAAGGATGAGGAATTAATAAACAATGTTATCTCCTCTCCCGAAATTGACAATACTTCAAACATTCCTTTCAACAACCTCACTATTTGGGATGAACCATTAGAAGAAGGTATAGATTATTCTCTATCCCTAGCCAAAGGGGATGAAATCGAGATTGGAAACTACCTTGATAGTTTCTTCCCTTCCTTGAATCTCAATTATTCTCCCTCTAAAAATAAAGCATCTCCCTCTCCTCAACTTGGTTCTACTCATAAGGAAACCCTAGTTCAAAGCAAGATGGTTAACATCTCTTTCAAAGATCTCCCTCTCAAAAGTGAGACTTTAGAGAGTAATGTTGATCCTTCTCCTAGAGAGTTTATTCCCTATGTAGATCCTGTGATGATAAAGGATGATATGACCTTTCCTCTTCCTACTAGAACATCAATGCCTACCCCTTGTCTCTCTCCTAAAATTGATTTAATCCGTGATGAGATTTTGGTGCAAGAGAAGACCATCAACAATTCTTCCAACACTTTTTTTCATTCCTCTAAACCATCCTCAATCAATTTGATACATGTGAATGAGACACCTAACAAACCTCTCTTCACTGTCCAAGGTGCTTGTCCTTCTCAAAATTCTCAACCTTTAAATAAGCCTATCTTAGTGGTTCAAGGTGGTTATGTTAATGATTCTTTTTGCACTCCTAAGAAACCTATTATTACTATGCAAGGAGGTTATTCTTCTAAGAGCCCTTATGAGTATGCTAAACAACTGACTAGAGAGAGTTATCATGCGGTTGCCCATACCTATAACACAAGAAACAATACGCAACCTAATCCTCCTCCAGTTATCCCCACTTCACTTCCTCCTTCCCAACCTATTCTTCCTCAAGCTCCACGTATTTCACAAGTTCTTGGTAAGGAATATGATCTCATAGAACAACTTAAAGCTACCCCTGCTAAGATATCCCTTTGGGATTTGATCCAAACTTCTTCTGTTCATCATGGAATGTTACAAGATGCCTTGAAAGATTTGAATGTTCCTCCACCTAATACATCTAGTAATATAGTGTCTTTGGTTAACTCTGTGATGAATCCTAAAGCTCAAATTGTGTTTACTCAAGATGAGTTGCCTACTAGTGAAATTCAACATCAATATGATCCCTTGATGATTGTGGTTATCATAAATGACACAGCTATAAGACGAACACTGGTAGATAATGGCTCTGGCCTTAATGTGTGTAGCATTAATCTATTGCATAAGATGAATGTAGATACATCCCTTATTGAGCCTGACTCTCGTCCCATTCGAGGCTTTGATAATGTGGCTAAGTCTTCATTAGGTATTATCACCCTACCCATCACAGTGGGACCTGTTACTTTGCCTACTCCTATCCATGTTATGTCGGGAAATCTAACATACAACTTGTTATTAGGGAGACCTTGGATTCACAGTATGCAAGCTGTCCCCTCTACATTGCATAGACAAGTTAAATTTATTTATAACAATAAGACATATACCTTGATAGGTGATACTAATCTTCAAGCTTGTTTGCAAACATCTACTTCCAAAGGGAGTTTTTCTAAATCTTCCTCTTCTAATGACGACTCTTTAAACAAGATACCTATGGATGAATCATCACCCTCTAATAATCAAAATTCTTTGGATGAGTCTGAAGCTCCTGAAGAAGATCCTTCTCGACTTGAGCCTACACATGAAAAGGATTTTGATCCTGAGAAGGTTCTCGCGGAAGACGATTGGGGATCTCTTGATTTTAATCCCACCTTTGTAGGTGAGTATAGGGTTCCTCCTAGAGTGCTTAGAGTTAAAGAGAAGGAAGAAACTAGAGATCAATCAGTCTTACCTGAACCTATGAGCAATAATTTTGTGGCCACCTCTCAAACTTATTCTCCTCACACCTCTAATTATGAAGAGTTTGATTCTTTGTCTTATGAAAAACCACCCTCTCTTCCTGAAATGGCTGATCGTTATGGTTGTGGTTTTCGCATTTTTGCTAAGCATGGGTATCATGGAAATGGTTGTGGTGCTCATGAACAAGGGATAAAAGTTCCTCTAGAGACTAATTTTCACAATTATGCCTTTGGACTTGGCTATAATCCCTGCAAACACACTAAAGCATCTAAAAGACCATCTCTTAATGTGAATGCTATATTTAGTAGTGATGATGATCTCACTTCAACTAAATCATCTTCCACTTCTATCAACTCTCATTCCCCTCATAAGGAAATCTTGGCGATGAACAAATCTCTTTATGACTCCCCTCAAATTTCTAAATCCACTTATGAATCTTTATCTCCTATTCATCACAAAGTCCTTTCCTCCAGGGATAAGGCTCTAATAAATTACACTCATCCCTCTTCTAAGATTTCTTGTGACTTTTCTTCTTCAATTTTTATCATTTTATACATGTTTTTGATCTCACTTATAGTTGAGCATTTAGCATGTCATATTCAAATACCTCATTCAATCTATCATGTCTTTAAATAACATTAATGGCTATTATGTTGCTCATCATTATGTGACATTGGTAGCTCATTTACTGGGGGCTCATTGTCATTCATGATGGTACAATTTCAAGTGCAATCATATTTTTGAAGCAACATAATAGCCTAATTTTCTATGTTATCTCTTGTTCCTAGGAGGACAAGAGTGATTTCATACATCACTTCTTTTGCTTATGTCCAAATCTCTCCCTAGAAGATTGTGTAAGTCCTTCTCATTGTCCTTATCCTTGGGAGGCAATGATCTTTCCTTATTGTTATCTAAGGATCCACTTTTTCCTATTTTGTGGATGGTGTGGATTTTATTACTTGATGTTATGCCTTGTACGCATTTGTTGTTGTTTGTTCAAGGATTCTCTCTTACAAGAGGTGTAAGTCCTTGACTACGACCTCTTTTGCACTTGGTAAAATACATCCATAATGAATTCACTCTCCTAATTGGGTTAAAAAGAGCGTCATCCTTCATTAAGAATCACTTTCACCTCGCAAAAGAAGGAAGTATTGCATTCTTATTCTCTTCTTTGTCTTATTCTAGAAGATGTTATATTTGTCTAAGACAATTCCTCTCGGGGATAGGTGTCTTTTGTACAAAGATCTCTTCTCCTCTAAGGATCTCCTTTACACATACTACAAGATATCCCTTTTCAACTATCTTATCCTTGCTTAAAGAGTGCAAAACTCTCTTGCTTGGATCTATGACATTGTTGCATTTTTGGGGTATCTTCTTTTGTGATGAAGGTAGGTATCCTTGTTCTACTTTGCTTATGACATAAACATTACACTTTTTGAGCAATGGGTCATTCTCGGAACCAGAGCACAGACTCTTAGAGCGAGATGTCATGCTTTTGTACTATACATATATAGGTTGTAGCATACTTGGGCATAGACTCCTATGAGGTGCTTCTAACGTCCCTTACACACACATGCACGAGGTTGAGTGGAACTAGCGGCATAAGGCTAGACTTTCTCACTCTCCTCCCTTACATGGATCACCTAGACAGACTCTAGGGGCTAGTTTTCCATGTCCTTTTTCCCATGGATCACCTAGACAAGATCTAGGGGCGAGAAGTCCATGTTTTCTCTTTCACTATTCTTCTCATGGATCACCAATGTGTGTATTCATGCTTTTTTTTCCTTTCTTTTCTTCTCTTTGCATTTTGTTTCCATTTACATCCTTCATCTTGTGTTAGAGAACTCTCAAATCCTCACACTCTTTGTTGTGTTGGAATTGAGATTTAGTCCTCTTTCTTACCAAATGATTCTCCATTAGTTTTTGATCTCATATCAAATCTTCTTGTGAGCATTTGTCATCAATATTCTTTAACAATTCGAAGTGGTAAACATGATACCCTGTTTCAACTCACTAAAATTAGCAAGCCGAAACAGGGGGGGCATATAGCTACCCTCAAATTTTCATCACCTTCCTTAGTAAGCATTAGGTGATTTTGTGATCTAACGTGTGTTTTGTAGGGTGCGGTTCCTAACTGTGTACTGCAGATACCGCTGGGGGCTTCGTTCGACAGACTTATGGATATATCCTTTTTCAAATAATGTTTACTTTTCTGTACTTTAGCTTGCATATGCACGTAGTGTTCATATGACCACTAAAGTGGGGGCTAAATGTAGCGTCGTAAATTGTACGCACTTGCTAGGGTGGTACAATTTCACACCTAGTTTAGCACCCACCTTGGCGCGTTTTGCATTTTGCATTGCATTTCCCCTTTAGCACTTAATTAATCAAATTAATTAAGTCTAAGGTTCTATTTTATCATCTCCCACATCATAAAGTTGGGCCCTTTCATTAAAGTGTGCCCCTTTCATTTTATTCTTCCAATACATCATTTAATCAAAAACCCTAATTAGGTCCTATTTTGAACTTGGGGGCTTGATTTCGGGGGTCAAAACATCTCGAAATCAGCTGTAACTTCGGGATTCTCTCTAAAATCATCATATCCGACGGCCCTGAAAATTTGGTGAAAAGTTGTCGGGACCATGGCGCCCGGAGTGCAACATGGTCCCGGACATTTTTCCCAAAATTTTAGGAGCGCGATCCAATCATAAAATAAAGCTTAACCCCAAGAAATTGGTGGGAGATTCAATCTCTAAGTCGGCCTAAAGTTGAAATTAAGACCTAGGGTTTCATACATAAGAGCTCTCTTTCTTCATTTGAAAGGATCCGAATTTTGGCTTTGGAGGGACCTCATATGCAGCGAAAGAACAGATCTTTGAAGACTTCAACAACATTCAACATCCATCCATCAAGCATTCATCAATTTCATTCATGCATTTAGGGCTTTGAATACATTGAAGAGCAATAGGAAATTACCGACTGAAGATTGGCTTGTACTCCTCCCTTGAGGGTTGGGTATGATTTCATGTTGTTTTCATGTCTTTGCATAAGCTTCAATATATCCTTTATTCATGCTTTAGATCACTTTGCATCTTGATTTAGAGCATTTACATTATCATTTACAAGCAATTAGGGTTTACTTTCTAGGTTGCTCTAGTTTGCTTTCTTGCATTTAAGGACCTTGCACACACACTAGGTCTGCACACACACAATACATTTTACAATACAACTTGGCTATTCGTGGAGGTGGAAATCACCGAAGCAGGGGTTTGACTAAGGCAAAACCCTATATAGCCGCCCAAACACCTTTTCAAATATAAGTGTAGGTTTCGGGATTCGGACAACGCCGCAAGTTACAGATCCGGAAGAAGCAGACGGAGACCAAACAACACACCAAATCTCAAAGCAAAAGACCAGGATAGGGGCGTGGGGCACCCTGGTCCTGCCAGGACAGGGGCGCTGGGCGCCCTGGTCCCTGGGACAGGGGCGCTGGGCGCCCTGGTCCTCCTGACAGACATCATTTTCAGCATTTTTGACAGCTTTTCCAGAGTGCAAAACAACAGTTTTCGGAGCAGTTTCAGGGGCAGAATCAGGACAGTGGCGCCCGCGCCCCCGTCCCGAACATTTTCACTTAGATTTTGACTCCAGGTACGCATTTGCATTCTTGTCTTATTCTTGTGTTTACAGCTTTCCATTGTTTAAGTTCAATTCTGCAATCTTGTTATTAGTTCATACTTGCACTTTGGGGTTAGGGATTGAACTTGCATCATTTCATCTTTCAATTGCAACAAAGGAATAGAAATCCTAATAGGTAGCCCGTGGCTCTCTCTTCCACAAAAAGAAGTAGCCAATTGTGTGATACCTCTAGGCTCTTTCGTATTCCACAAATGTGTGATTGAAAGTGAGATTAGGGCATGTTTGCTTAATGTCACTTTTTCCCCCACATAGGTGGAAAAATCCTTGTCCGTTGAAGACTTTATGAGGATCTCTAAAGTGGAATCAATGCTCACAGTTTGCCTCGATCACCTGGATTCCCATAGAGATAAAGTGCAAATGGTGAAGAGAAAGAAGGAGCTCTGGAAGCAGAGAGTAATTCACATCAGTTTGCCACACGTAGCTATAATCTAGGAGTTTTCAAAAGTGCATCAAGAGTGGAGCGTGACGAAAGCGGTGATGGTGTCTGTCCAAAACACTAACCTGAGCAATCACATCGGAACTGAGTAGACGACATGACTAGCACTGCTGGCAGTTGGTCGCCAACGAGTCTAGTTATTTTCCTTAGTTTTAGTTATACAATTAGGGTTGCTTTCTATTAACTCATGCAAGTTAATTTTACTTTGGTTAAAAGAACTATTGGTCTGGTGACCTATAAATATGTTTCATAATGCCTTTGAAAGGGTTCACTAAGTTTTTTGAAAAAGACTATCTTTAAATTGGCTAAAAACATTTTGTGTATGTAGAAAGTGGATGATCATCAGTGAATGAAAATCTTGTTGACAGTTATCTGTGGTTTCAAGTCTGTGTGTTTGATATTTAAAGTTTGATTTATGTGAGAATGTGTTTCAAAGAAGAGGCTATTATACTTTCTATATGTGCAGAAAAGTATTGGCAAATTTCATCTTTATAAGCTTTTCATTTTGTTTTAGTGTTCATGAAGTTTGTTGGCTTTATATAAAGAGTTATATATGAATCAGTGCTTGCATTCATTTTGTATTGACTGGTGTATGCAATTACCTTTAAGTTCTTTCTGGTGAAAAGCATTCTATTGATTGTGCGTAATTTAGAGTTGATTGAATATTTATTAGAGGGAGTTGTACCTTAATTCAGAGGTTAATCATTATAACAATTTTCCAACTGTTTGGTAGAAAATTTGTCTTTTTCATGGTCTACAATGTTTAAAGATTAAACAAATAAGGGGAGACTAATCTATTTACCAACAGATTTTTAGCGACTCTGTTGGGGATCAAATAATTGTTTTTAAAACAAGGTCGTCGTTGCAATATACTCTGTTCCTCATAAATGGTATTGCCTCTTGAAGGGTTTTTGCTTGTGTTACAACCAAACTTAAAATGGGTACAAGAGGAACAAAGTAACATTACCTCAGAGCTGGATACTCTTGCCTGGAGGCATAGAAGAAGTCAAGCAGAATATGATAGAATAAGTGCTCTTCTTAGTGAAATAGAAAGACAATTGGATCAACCTGTGTTATTCTTTGAAAGGGTATTTGTTCCTAGGGTTTTCTTTATCTGCATTCTGATAATCAATTCTAGATTCCCAGACGATTGTTACCCTGATTGTTCCACACTGGACCCCAGGCCGTATACTAGATCCCAAAGAAGGGGGGGGGGGTTTCTGATCCTGTCTTTGAAGAATTGCTGAATTCAAATTTTCAACCCATCTTCTCACCCCAACGAAGGGCAAGGAGTAGACCTCCATCTCCTTTGCTGTCATCACCTGCATCTCCAGTTTGTCAAGCATTGGTCCTGAACGGTGTTGCCTTGCCCATTTCATTTAATCCTACTCCTCTTAATATCATACTCCCAATGGTGGCCAACAACCCGTGGGGGGTGACTGTAGGACCGTTGAATTTAGGTTTGAACCTTAATCCCTTACCAAAAGCTACCAGAGATCATTTGCCCAAATTTAGCGGGGACGAGACGGTCACTATAGACGAACACTTGAATGCTTTTGGTGTAGCTTCTCGAGTAATAGCAGTTCAACATGAAGATGTGGCTATTAGGCTGTTTATTCAAACATTGATAGGAGTGGTGGCTGATTGGTTTTATCATTTGCCGAATAGTGTGATAGTGACCTGGTAGGATTTGAAGACAAGATTCGAAGCTAGATTTAAAGTAGCTGAAGACAAACATTCCTTCCTGGCTCAGTTATCCCAGTTGAAAAAGGAGCTTCCTAAATCCATGAGGGACTTCGTAGTGAGATTTGATAAGATCCTACACAAGATCCCGGTTAACCAAAAACCTTCAGATGATAATCTCAAATGTTTTTTATCAATTCTATGCCCTCTAAGATTAATTTCTTGATTCATAGGGAAAGGGTTGCTGATTTGAATGCTGCTAAAACTCTCATAGTTGAATTAGAGGATGATTTGATCACTGCGGGAAAATGGAAATGAGAAGTACAAATATCTAATGCCCAACCTGCTACTTCCTCAGATCCTGTTATCCAACAATTAATGAATGATATAATTGCTCCAAAGAGGCAAACTCCTAAAGCAAGTACTTCCTATTCCCAGCCATATCAAGACATTCCTAGGAGATATCCTTATCAATAGGGAGGAGGTGGAGGAAGACAATTACAACTACCCCTTGTACAACAAAGACTTGCTATTGAAGCACCACCCCTCAAGGAAAATTCTTGTGTGTTTCATTTAATTGACGAGCATGATGGTTCTTTGTGCCCTGAGATGGTTCATTTTTCCCAAATGATCAGTAAAGGAGAAACAATCTTAGAAGTTGACGAAGGAGGTTCCCAAAGTATACCTGGTGGCTCTGAAATTCATTATATGGAATATGTTTCTGACTCAGAAAGGGGAGGAAACATGTTGGTCTCTTTGGAAGATTCCTCATATGCAATTCTTACAAGAACTCAACAAAACTTGAAATCTCAAGATGTTGTAACACTCGCCCACAGTACTGTGAAAGGAAATTTTTTTTTGACCCATCATGGAGGTATGTCAAAAATTGTTCTAGGGATTGCTTCTTCAAGTTTCGATTCTTTTACTAATCCTTTTGATATCATTGAATTTTGCAAGACATCTTGTGTTTAGATTTCTCCAGCTGAGTATTTGAAACTAAATCTGAAAGAACTGGATAGGTTGGTTGAATTTGTCAAAGGGGATGATGCCCATGCCTTAGCAAGTGAAACCCAAACACCCATGAGTACTGATTCTCTAGCACATACTAATGTTAGTCCTGCTCTAGTAATCCCTGAAAGCTCATCAAAGACTATTCCTCTACAAGATGATCTGCTTGAACCCAATCTTGAAAATAAACCGGAACCTTTCTATGTGTCCTTATATATTAATGGGCATAAGTTGAGTAATTGCATAATAGATTCGGGAGCATCCAATAATGTCATGCCTTCAGCCATAACAAAAGCTTTAGGTTTAACCCTAACAAAGACCTTTGGAAAATGTTACTCCATGGACTCCAAGTAGGTTCTTTTATTGGGGTGAATTAAAGATACGCAGGTTGCCTTGGTAGCGCACCCTACCAAGAGAATCAAGTTGACAATCCTAGTGGCTGACATCCCTGCTAGCTATGGCATGTTGTTAAGTTGCACTTTTTGTAAGGACATGGGAGGGGAAATTAGGATGGATTGGTCTCAAGCGATGATCACAGTTGGAAAACAGAGAGTCCTGTTGCACCCTGAAACAAAGGCTAAGTACACAGTTTTTCCCTCAGATGATTCAAAAGCTCAAATTTTGTATCAAGATTGTGGCTTTGGCAATTACATGATATCAACTGACCCTCAGGATGAGAGTATGTTAATGGATTCAGGTAAGTCTAATGAACTCTGGTCTATGGAATTTGATGGGAGTTGTTCATCTTCTAGATCAGGGGCTGGGGTTGTATTGATACCTCCCCATGGAAAGGTCATTCCTTATTCTTTCAAATTGGAATTCTAAAACACAAATAATACGGCCGAATATGAGGCCTTGTTATTAGGTCTGGCTGAAGCAAAGAGATTGCAAATCAAAATGTTGAGGGTGAGAGGTGATGCAAAACTTATTGTTAAGTAGGTGAAGGGCTTATTTGTAGTAAAAAATGAGAGATTGAGACACTATAGGAATCGTGTTTGGGATGAGATCGAAACCTTCAATGCTTTTTTAATTGAAGCCAGTCCTAGGGAGTTTAATTCGAAGGTTGATTCTTTGGCGGTATCTGCAACTTTACTAGTACCACATCCAGATTTCACAACCAACACTTACAGGGTTGAACTAGTTCATAGACCTAGTGTGCCTGATAATTCTGAATCCTGGTAGGTGTTCGAAAATGATAAATAGATCCAAAACTTTCTACAATGTGTTGACATTTTTACATCCTTGTTTTATGAGGGATTAAACACAAATTGTAAAGAGTTTTCTCCCGATCCACCAGAAGAAGTACATGATGGGATGTTGCAGTTAAAAGGAAATAAAATCACAAAGGGTTTAGTTTCTCTTGAACGTCTTTTCGACAAGAAAGATGGATATGTTAAGCAAAGAGATAAGGAAGATCCTGTAATTCAAAGCTTTGGGGAGTTTGAGCAAATTAACATTGGTACCAATGAGGATCCTAAATTTGTTAATCTGGGAAAATGCTGTTCTGAAGTGGAAATAAGGAGGTTCATTGATTTGCTGGTTGAGTTTAAAGATGTTTTTGCATGGAGTTATGATGATTTGAAGAACTTCAGGGATGGTAAGTTCCAACATCAAATTCCTTTGAAACCAAGTGTTAATCCTTTCTGGCAGAAGCTAAGAAATTTTAATCCAAAGGTAGCGAAAGTAATTTTTCATGAGGTTGACAAGATGTTGAAGGCTCGAATTATTTATCCTCTACATCATTCTACCTGGATTGTGAACATAATTCCTTTTTGGAAGAAAAATGGTGAGATACGAATCTGTGTTGATTTTAGAAACTTAAATCAAGCAAGTCTGAAAGATAATTATCCCCTGCCTGTAATGGATCATATTTTACAAACTGTGTCGGGGTCAGAGATGATATCCATGTTGGATGGTTTATCTGGGTATAATCAGATTAGTGTTGCAGAGCAAGATCAACACAAGACAACCTTTATAATTCCCTAGGGTACCTTTGCATATAACAGGATGCCTTTCGGGTTGATTAACGCAAGGGAAACTTTTCAAAGGGCGATGGATCTTTCCTTCGGACATTTGAGGGATAAGATTATTGTGGTGTATTTAGATGATTTAATTTTTTTCTCCAGGAAAAGGAAGTATCATGTGCGGTATTGGAGAAAGGTTCTAGCGAGATGTAGAGAACATGGGGTATCCTTAAACCCTAAAAAGTCTGTTTTTGGTGTCACAGAAGGAAAACTTTTGGGACATATCATTTCGCAGGAGGGAGTAAAGGTTGATCCATAGAGGGTAAAGGCAATACAATAGCTCAGTCTTCCTTCAAATAGAAATGGAGTAAGGTCTTTCTTTAGACAGGTGAACTTCTTAAGGCGCTTTATTCCCGATTTCGCTAAAACTACTAAATACTGTGAATATGATGAGTGAAAAGGTAGCCTTTAGGTGGAATGAAGCTGACAGAAAGGCTTTTGAAGAGATTAAGAAGGCAATTGCATATGCACCTACCCTGGTAAACTCAGACTTTAATAAGGAATTTATTATTTATTGTTATGTATCAAAACATACTATGTCCAGGATTTTGGTACAGAAGGGTGAGGATAATGAGGAGGTGCTGATTTCCTTCATGAGTATTCCCCTGAAGAAGCATGAGTTAAAATACTCACACATAGAGAAGCAAGCTTATGCTATGGTAAAAGCCATGAAGCAGTTCAGGTATTACATACTTCATTCACATGCGATTGTTTTTGTTCCTAATTCTGTAGTAAAAGCTGTTTTGACTCAACAGGATGTTGGCATTAATAATAGAGCATCTTGGGTCTCCAAGATACAAGAATTCAATTTGGATATCAAGCCCACTAAAGTAGTCAGAGGACAAGGTCTCTATAGATTGATAGCAAAGAATGAGTCTAAAGAGGAGGACAATTTACCTTTAACCCTGTTCGTTGATCACTGAGATTCTTGGTTCACCAATGTGGCGTACTACCTTACGTATGGAAACTATCTGGATCATCTTTCTCCTAGGGAAAAAAGAAATTTGAGGTTGAAAGCAACAAAGTATGTCATCTCTAATGACATATTGTACAAGAAAGGTTTAGATGGCACTTTCCTCTGATGTATGGATAAACTGCACCAAGAAGCTTTATTGAAAACTTTTCATAATGAAGCATGCGGGGGCCATTTTTCCTCTACGGTTACTACATACAAAATTCTAAGAAACTGTTACTATTGGCCAGGGATGTTCCAGGATGCATACGCCTGGGTGGCAAGGTGTGAGAAATGCAAGCTGTTTACAGGTAAGCCCCAGTTGGCCACCTTGCCTTTGAGGCTCGTGGTAATTGAAGAACCATTTAAGCAGTTTGGATTAGATTTTATTGGTCCTTTGAACCCCATTTCCAGTACAGGACACACTCATATATTAACAACAACGGATTATTTCCCTAAGTGGGTGGAAGCTATCCCTGTTAAAAAACTACCTCAGAAATTGTGTGTACATTCCTTAAGGAGAATATTCTTGTCAGGTTTAAAGTCCCTTAGAAAATAGTTACAGATAATGCATCAAATTTCTCTTCATTCAAGTTGAGATTATTTTGCTATGATCATGAAATTTCTTTGGCACGTGCTTTTGATTATTATCCTCAGGGTAATGGTCAGGCGGAATCAAGTAACAAGAACTTGATCAACATCATGAGAAAATTGGTCAGTGAAAATTTTAGGGGTTGGCATAAGAAGCTGCATGAAGCACTATGGGTGGATCGAAATTCACTGAAACAAGCCATAGGAATGTCACCATTTGAGCTGGTATATGGTATTGGCGCACAACTATCTCTCCCTTTAGAGTTAGCGGCTTCTAAACTGCAGACAGTGATAGAAGATGCATTTTTTCAGAACTCTCTTGAAAAACAAATTATTTACTTAACCAAGATTGAAGAAGAAAGGGAAAAGCTGGTTGACAAGATTATAGAACATCAGATGAGGGTTAAAAATATTTTTGATAAGAAAGAAAGGCCTAGAAAGTTTATGAAAGGGGACTTGGTGTTATTATGGGATAAAAGGAGAGAATCGAAAGGTGCTCATGGAAAATTTGAGTCGTTGTGGAAGGGGCCTTATGTGATTCACGAGATAAAGGGGCCCAATTCTTTTAAACTTGCTTACCAGAATGGTTTTGAACGACCCCTGTCCTAGAATGGGCAGGACTTAAAATTGTATCAATTATAAACAGGCGTCCCCTGTTAGTTTGTACATACTTCTTTTTTTCTTTGTTGTGTTAGCCTAGGTGTGTCGGTTTTTGTTGTGAGTTGAACCTTAGTTTATCATTTTGCGAAACCAGAGATTTTGAGATTCATCGCTTGGTACTTTACAAGTTCCAGTCCCCATGCAGAGCCACTGTTGGGCCCATATAAAAATTTCCATTCCATATGTGTCCTTGTTGGAAGTAGTGCTTATCTAATTCGTCGGTCAAGTCATTTGCTTAAATTTTCCTCATGTAATTCAGTCATTGTTTAGTTTCACTGTATTGAACCTGAACCTTTTTGGTTCAAGGTTCAAAGTTCAATGGGTGTTGCTTTGAATGTTTTTCCTCCTGCACCGTTTTTAAGTTCTGCTAATCCTTGTCAATTTTTGTTTTTTGCATTCTTTGAACTTGAACCTTTTTGGTTCAAGGTTCAAGGTTCAAGATTTGTCATGTTAATGTTGTGTCACGATTGTTTCACAAAGTTCAAAGTTGGATGTATAGGTTTCTTGGAGGACATGTGACTTGCCACGAGATGACGACGCAGACTTTTAGGACATGATAAACGGTCGTCGAGGGAAGGAATATTCTTTCTTCAATGATTTGAAATCTGCCATTTATAGAAAGTATGTGTAAGGATTTGTCATGTGTAAGGATTTGTCATGTCAGAAGTGAAGTGACTTAGTATTTAAAGCATGCTTCAACGCAATCATTTCAAAGTAAGGTCACACGAATGAAGAGTAATGAAGACAACTTTTGGTAATGATAGGTAAGATTTTCTCGGCTTTAAAACTGAGTAGTTGTTACGTTGGGATTATTATTTTCTTGAGAAGGTTTCAAGAAGTTTTCGGAGTAGGAAAATAGGCTACGATAGAGGTTTACAGAGAATAGAGGAAGGTATGTTTAACAACTTTCTAAATTGTTGCAGTTTGTTTTAAGGATCTGGGTATTCTGTTAAGCTGCTTGCTTCCGTTTCCACTTTCCTTCTTGGCCTGGGTTAATTGAGGAAAATCACAACCTAAAAATAAGGCTTGTTTTGCCCAAATTGATGAGCTCATCTTCCCTGGTAAGCTCTTTACCTGAATTAGGTGACATAGTGCTAGTCCAATTGGATTTAGATGTTTTTCTAGAAAGAATAAGGAATTCAGCCGTGAATCCTATGATGAAAGATGTAGCACAGAGCGAATTATTAGAAGCAGCTGCCTTTCCCATAGCTGCCCCTTGCCATGAGTTAGTCTTAGAATGTATGAGTCATTATGAAAAGAGTAATAGATGTATAAGAAAAAATGATGGTGAAGTCTTGTTATCCATTGATAAACAAACAGTAATGGCAGCCATGGGTATTCTACATCAGGAACCCTATGAAGACTGGACCATTGGTAAATCTTATGGGATTTTCTTTGAGGAAAAGTAGTATTATAGAACTATTATTGCGCAGAATTGGTTCCTAAGATTCCAAAAAGGAGGCTCAAGGTTGGTGAGACCTCTAACCTGTGAACAATTAATTCCTGCAATCCGAGACTTGGTGATATTGTTGAGCAGGGTAAAGGGTAATTCCCACTCTTTTTACTGGGAGGACTGGATGTATTTCTTCATCCAGGTCACTCTGGATAAAAGTCGGTTCATCGATTGGGGAACTGTCATTGTGGAAAGGTTACACAAAGGTTTGATTAATTATCTTGGGATGCCTAATTTTTATATGTCTTCCTATCTTTTATATATGCTTGCTTGTGTCAGAGAATGGTCTAGATTGTCTCATGTAAAATGGGTTCAAGGCATGAGAATTTATGAGTATCATCCTAATCTAACTTTGAAACGGCACGTTGATGACTATCTCTGCTAGAATGATATTTTCGCTGGAAGGCTGACCTTTGAATTACAGGATAATTTGTATAGAAGAATGTCTGTAGAAGTGGTTGAACTTGTTAACATCTACGACAGTTTCTTTGTACAGTTCAGTCACTTCAGTTACCTAAGGGTTGGAGGATTTAAAGGTGAACCCTTTAGGCTACCTAGGTATGTTTCAGACTCCCGCATTTTGATCAAAATTTCTAGGTAGCCTACCTATGTCGCAAAGGATTATGGTGAGGACTCCGACACAAGTGGGATTATTCCCATTGATTTAGGCCATTATAGCTGTAGGTCTGTCTCTGATGCACTGAATCTTGAGCTAGAATTTAAAAAGTTGTATTTGAAGACCTTTGTGAAAAGGGATAATTTTGATAGTAAGGGTTTCATTGCTCAGTATGTGAAGAAGATGGTGCATGATCAACATGTTCCTCAGTTAGAGGATTATTGGGAGGGTTGCCAGGATGAATTTGAAGTAAGGAAAAGGAGTTTGTCTAGATTAACTTTGAAACAAATTCATGACATGAGATTGCCCATGGATACCTCAGATGTCACCACTGATGATGAAGACGTACTTGATTCTGAGTTTATGAAGCAGGTACATGATGAACCTCTTCTAGAAGTGGATTGGAGCAAAAAGATGGGGGATAGTGTTAAGACACGCACCTTCAATGTAATTCATAGGACAAAAAGTTGGCTTAGGAGTTGCCGTTTCCATCCGACATGAGCAACCAATTCGAGAAGCAAAAGTGGGAAGAAGAGTATCTCAATTAAAACTTTTGTTTTGACGAACATTCCCATTTCTGATGCAGGAAAAGGGCAGAAAAGGATTAAAGAAGAAAAACTTGACACCAAAGGTGAGATTTCTATTGCTGGTCGAATTACCAGGTCGAGGACCAAGAAGAGTTTCCAGTCGCCGACGCCTCATCTCATCCTTGATTTGGACGCAGAGGAAACATTGTGCAATATGGCATCCCCTGTTTTTGAAGTAGACAAGGTTTTAATTGACATAGACACTACTCTCCAAGACCCAGGGACACTGGAAATCCAATCTCATACGAACCATGCCACACCGCCACCCTCAGCAGGATTTCCACCCATGCCATCTAAGGAACTGACTCTAGCACCCAAATGGTTAAGTGATTCAATCACCAGAAAAAGGAATGTGGTTCCTATTTTGGTATCAATGGAGGATGCTGTGAGAAAATGTCTGGGAAGGTCTACAAAGCCCAAAAAACTAAAAATGGAGGCCATGATTGATTTTGATGAAGGCACATAGCATTGGACTGCAGACATTGAAAAAACCTGAGTTTGACAAAGATGCTGTTATGGCTTCAGAAGAAGATTATGTTGTTGAACGAATTGATTTGGGGGTCAGAACCAAAGCGGTAGATGTGAAACATCTGGAGACTTCAACTAAAAGAATTATCTCTCGTACTTGGAAGGACAAAAGAGACAAGGCTAAGTTAAAACAAAGTTTAACGCAAATGGCCCAGTATATTCATGCTCTGCAGAACAGTCCGTTACCATTGTCTCAAAATTCAGGGCCTTTTAGTCCAAAATCACCGGGTAATAAAAAATTCTTTGATGAAGTTCAATGAACAGGATGATTGCTGAGGTTTTCTGAGAATGGCTCACCTCGATCATGTGTCAAGCAACCAATTACATAACGGATTTGGTCCAGATCTTCAAAGATGCCAACGAAGTCACCAAAGCATTAGACTCCGACTTGGTCTCGTGGCAAAAAGAGAATTCCAAATGGGCAGTAATTTCGAAATAGATGCGAGATGTTTAGCGTTATGGTCTGATAAATTTTCTTGCTGAAAATCAAGTGTCCAGATTAAATGAAGATGAAATTTTTATTTGCAAGGAGAGTATTGAGTGGTGCAACCAGATTATTGAACAAGGTTATAATGAGTCGGCCAGTCTACGTGGTGAATTAATGGCCTTAAGGGAAACCATGCAGAAGAACTTACACTGCGTGGATGTTCAATTACTTAAAGAGGATAGCAAAACCCTGGAAGATACTATGGAAATGATTAACCAGTTTAGTAGCCACATCAAACAGATTAAGGTGGAAAAATCCTTGTCTGTTGAAGACTTTACGAGGATCTCTAAAGTGGAATCAATGCTCACAGTTTGCCTCAATCACCTGTATTCCCACAGAGATAAAGTGCAAATGGTGAAGAGAAAGAAGGAGCTCTGGAAGCAAAGAGTAATTCACATCAGTTTGCCACATGTAGCTATAATCTAGGAGTTTTCAAAAGTGCATCAAGAGTGGAGCGTGGAAAAAGCAGTGATGGTGTTTGTCCAAAACACTAACCTGAGCGATCACATCGGAACTGAGCAGACGACATGACTAGCACTGCTGGCAGTTGTTCGCCAACAAGTCTATTTATTTTCCTTAGTTTCAGTTATACAGTTAGGGTTGCTTTCTATTTACTCATGCGAGTTAATTTTAATTTGGTTAAAAGAACTATTGGTCTGGTGACCTATAAATATGTTTCGTAATGACTTTGAAAGGGTTCACTAAGTTTTTGAAAAAGACTATCTTTAAATTGGCTAAAAACATTTTCTGTATGTAGAAAATGGATGATCATCAGTGAATGAAAATCTTGTTGATAGTTATCTTCGGTTTCAAGTTTGTGTGTTTGATATTTGAAGTTTGATTTCTATGAGAATGTGTTTCAAAGAAGAGGCTGTTATACTTTCTATATGTGCAGAAAAGTATTGGCAAATTTCATCTTTATAAGCTTTTCATTTTGTTTTAGTGTTCATGAAGTCTGTCAGCTTTATATAAAGAGTTATATATGAATCAGTGCTTGCATTCATTTTGTATTGACTGGTGTATGCAATTACCTTTAAGTGATTTATGATGAAAAGCATTCTATTGATTGTGCATAATTTGGAGCTGATTGAATATTTATTAGAGGGAGCTGTACCTTAATTTAGAGGTTAATCAATATAACGATTTTCCAACTGTTTGGTAGAAAATTTGTCTTTCTTTTCATGGTCCACAATGTTTAAAGATTAAACAAATAAGGGGAGACAAATTTGTTTACCAACATGGCCAAATCTTCTTCATTCCTCTTTCTATCTTCAATATCCTTGCATAGTCTCATGGTTAAATGTTGCATCTCATTCTTCATGTTATTGTTCTCTTGTCTCAATTTCTCTGCAATATCTCTGAGAGTTTCTTTTTATTCATCATACTGATTTTGCAATTGCGCATGTAATTCTTTTCTCTTATTCTTTGCTATAACCAGGTTATCTTGAAGTGCTTTGATGAATTCCTGAGCAGTTCTGAATTCATCTTCCAGTTTGATATTCTTCAATTTTTCTGCATCAAAATTTTCAAGATCTCCTTCCAACTATTGTCTCAAACTTTCCATCAGTACTGGTTTCAGAATCTTCCTCAAGCTGTTAGGCTTCTACAAATAGAGAACTAGGCTCTGATACCAATTGTTAAATACTTGATCAATCCCAAAGACATTGAGAGGGGGGGGGGGGTGAATCAGTCTCTAATTGGTTAGTGAAAGATTTAAACTTGTTTGAAATTTTATAACCCAAATTAATATACTAGTAAGCAAATAATAATGCAACAAAGAGAAACAAAAGTATAACCATCAATGTACACCACAACACAGATATTTTTGGCGAGGAAACCCAGTAGGGGAAAAACCTACGTGGGATTTGTGACCCACAATATTTACTCACTGGTTAATATGAATATATATTACTTATACAATAGGGGCCTGCACATGCAAGAAGGCCAACAACCTAGAGCTCACTTCTCAATCACAAAAATGGAGTCACATTGACTATACAATTGGATGGTTAAATCCAATAATAATGTATTGCTCAAAATAGCATCTGCAATGCTGGATTGAGTACCAGTTTAAGCTCTGTCAAATACCTCTGCCATAAACCTTGCTTCACTCTACTTTGCTCTTATTCACTCATAAAATAATTACATCATAATGCATATATAGTTATTCGCTCTCATATACCGCTTGCATTCATTACCTAATTACATTTTTTTACTTGCATTCATGCTTACAAAATGACCTATAAGATCTCATACATATATGAGTCTTTACAATACATCATGTTGGCTATACAATAATATTACAATACAAAATAATATAATTTCCATGTCAGCTAGGAGTGCCGGTAAGATCTTTTGTCGGTGTAGATTGGATGCCGGTGAGAATAGACTTGTAGTGCTTGCCGGTGCCGGTAGATGATGTCTGTTGCTGGTGTAACCCGTGAACCATGTTACTAGTTGGTTGCCATCAATGACAACATCAACTATTCTCATTTGAGTGTATAATGACAACATACATTTGTAGCACTCCTACTCAAAATTTACAATTTTTTACTAATATTTTGCCTTCCAATTCCATAAATGTTTTTGAGCCTAATTTTGATTCATATACAACAATTCTTAAACCAACCAAGATTGAACTGTTACACCTGTCAATATGACACTGTCAATAGTTTTTACTTACATGGTATTATGTGATTAATTTACATGTGGATTTAGTTTACATCGAACAAATGTTTTTAATTAAGCATATGTGTATGTAATGCTTATCATTAATGTTCAATGGTATAAGATTATTATTTTATATTTTGATGTTTTGATGATGAATAAATGTTATTGGCTAACTACAGTTGTAGTTTCTAAGATGGATGTGGGACAAACCACCCTACCCTCCAAGATAGAGAGGGAAAGCATCACTCGAGAGATTGATGTAATACCCTAAAAATGGTTACCTAAACCACGAGCCCCTAATCTCGACTACATCACCAAGGTCTTAACCAAAGGCAAATTAAATCAATCAAGAACCCCTAATTAATTAATTCTCAGTCATCAATGTCACATGGCAAATAAATCATTTTATATTAATTAAATAATCATTCCAAGTAAATCATTTTAATCAATTATACTATTTATTTAATTAAATATCCTAGAATATTTAATTAATAAATCAATTTTCCATTAAATCATTAAAAAGGAATTAATTTGAAAAAGAATTAAAATTGAGAAAAGAAATAAAAATGGAATTAAATTGAAAAATCTTAGAAAAGCAATTAAATAAATTATATCAATTAAATATCAAAATTGAATAAAATATAAAATAAATCAGTTTTTCTGATTTTATCTAAAAATTAGTTCAATTTCCTTTAAAGCTGAGAAAAGCAAACAATCACATCAATTCACTTGGATTGTGCTTCCTCTTGGATAATCTCTATCGTTCATCATTGATCGATCTTGACCGTCGGTCTCTCTCTCGATTTTCTATAAATTTAGGCCCTCATCTCTCATAAAAAACCCTGGAGATTATTGTTATTATGCTATTTTTGCTCTAGGTCTATTGAGAATATTGCATTAGCTTAATCATATTACTTGAATCATATTAGTTTGATTAAAATCATATAGATGGATAAATTGATTAAATCATGTTAGCTTAATCTTGCATATCTTGCATCCATTTAGCTCAATTTCATACTCATATAGATTAAATCCTTCATTTAGGTGTCGTCTAGTCATAGGTGTTGCATAAAGAAATCTGAGAGCACAACTAAACTCACATCTACTAGAAGGCAATAGGCCACTTTGTAATGGTTTCATTATTAATTGATTATTGATTTACTAACCATGCATCTAATGACTTAATTGAAGTGTTGCATATTCAGATACAGATACATATACAAATACACTTTTCACACACATATTTTTGGCGCACACCGTGGGGTGCAAGAATTTAATTTTCGGCCTTGCAAATCTTTTTTATTTTTCAAGTTCCATTCGTACAACATCTGCAAAATATCGTATGAGTTTTTACAGCATACAAGATGAGTTCTGAGATTTGTCGTTTGGATTTGTGGGAATCATCGTACGAGTATCTGCTTTGTTATTTTCTTTTGGGGTTTACTCGTTCGTCTCGGTGAGAATACTCATTATGCTCTATGAGTATTATCATACGGATTTCTGATTTGCTCATTTTATAAACAATACACTTTTTGGGGTTTTCTTGATTTGGCTTTGGATTTTATTGATGCTAACCCTGAATTGTCTTTTGTTTTCCTGAGATTTTTACAGCCTAACTGATTTTTTGTAGGATGCCTATCAAAGAATTTTTCAAATCATACTCACGCATGTCAAAGAATTGAAAACAATATGACTACTAATGCGTTGGTTTTGCAGGTTGCCTAAAGAGAATCGACCAAATATTGTGCAATCTTTAATTCATTTTTAGGCACTTAAATTGCTATTTGGTTATTGAACAAATCTATCTTTTGTGTTTGAAGAAAAATCTAAGAGGTAGGAGAGTATGCTCTTGTCTGCACAAACAATCAGAAATCCAAACCCTTGAAGATTTTTCTAAGTTTGAGATTTGTGTACCTTTTAGTGGGCCTGTCATAGTGGGAAAAAGTAATGACCCTGTGAGAATGACCCAAGTGAGTACAACTAAACCCAAGCATTCTGACTCACTATAATAAATAGAACTTTTGGGATTAAAGTCTTAGAGGATGGGATTATTTGAGTTTTCTCTTTTGAGATCTCTCATATTGAGCATTTTGTAGGGCCTCACAGTCTCAATCATGCTTGCATGACTACAACTTGTTTCAGTACCTTGTCAGGCTATAGGCCTCAATCGCGCTCGCATGAATTCAAGGGGTAATTTTGAACAAAAATCCTTACTACAAACATTAAAATAGAAGCTACCTGGTTCACCTCCATAACTCCAAAAGCGAGATAATCTTTATGCAAGAGAGAGTGTAACTCTCCCAAAATACTTTCCATACCGTGCCCCCATTAGCATTTGGAGTCGGCTAATACGATGTTGAGAATCCATTGCGTAAGACTCAGTGGCCGTATTCTAATTAGCTATTGATTGTGTACCCAAGTCTGCAAGCAAAGGTTTTCTCTTTCAGCCAACTTCCTTAGAATTAGTGTGCTGTGTTTGAAATCACTTTGGATCTTACGTGTTTGCCGTGTTTTTTTTTGTCCAAAGCTGAAAACTAAAAAATCTAAAAAACTGGAAAAAGTCAAAACAAACAAATAAATAAATCAAATTCAATGGTCACATTTCAGTTTCCTTGTCAATTTTTTTTCCTCTAGTCATAATTGTCGTACGAGCTTCCTAATTCATCGTCTGAGTCATCTAAATTGTCATACGAGTTACCTACATTGTTGTCCAAGTCATCTAGTTTGTCATTCTTTCTTCTCCAAACTGTCGTTCTAACCTTTGAAGATTGTCATCTGGTCTTATAAACTCCGTCATACGAGTCACACTGGTCTATAAAAATTTGTCGTCTGGTAAGCTTTAAATTGTTTTTTGAGTATAGGCAACAACTCGTACGAGTATGTGTCTGTATCATATGGAAGTTACTAAATTATTGTCTGGGTTGTTATATTTTGTCATACGACCCTCTCATTCTGTCACTCCATAAGCCTATCTTTTTGCATCCTTTTCAGATCTATCATACTTGCCTAATCAGTCTGCAGTGAGTGTAAATATGGTCATTTTAATCTTGAGCATAAACAGTCTTAATAGTGTACCCCTGCCATTGTGTTACATGATTTTGTCGATCATCTCCCAACTAGTTCAATAAATTGCTTGTCAAACTTAATCAACCTAGGTTGCTTAGATCACATCTTATACAAGATAGATCGTTCTTGAAACTAGACCGAGTCTTAGTAACCTCAATCACTACGTTAAATGCATAACTAGCTTTGATTTGATCTTGACATCTGTATAGGAGTTGAGAAAATACAACACCACAGGATCCCAAATAATCTCTGCAAGCTGAAAACCTATTACAAGGAGAAGCAATGAAGTAAATCACAGAAGGAAAGAATACACAGGAAAAATATGCTCCAAAATGTATTGTCAATAATAATCCTTCTTCATACAATGAAAAGAAAGAACTCAACCTTTAAAAGGTCAAGAAACCCTAAAAGGGAAAACCTAGGTTTGCACATAATAATTAATTAGATGCACCTAAAGTTAGCTTAAGTGTAAAAGAGATAAAGGGAACTTAAATAATTAAACAAATAATGTTTAATTAATCAAGTAAATACCCGAATACTCTAACACCCCCCCTTAAGCTAGACTTAGGGAGAAGCTAAAACCTAGAACAGCTACTGAAAGCAATAAAGATGGGTCTCGACAACAAGGCCTGATCAGGTACCCAAATATAATGAAATCTCTATGAACTGGAGAAATAGAGAAAACCACATGGGAACAAAACTCTACTCCAAAAAGAGATGGAAAAGAATATCACTGAAGCATGAAGAACTTGCAAACTCTGTCGAAGAATAACTGCTGATTTGAAGAACATCCACTGAAGTAGAACATGACCAGGTAGAGGAGACTGTAATTTGCATGAGTGCCCTCAAATGACACTACTCGAATCAGGAGGAAAACAAGGCAAAAACAACTGGAATCGAAGATACAGATGGCATGAGAAACCAAAGCCTGAAGAGCTGATCAATCGAACCACGAAAGCATTAGAACCAACAGGATAAACCTCCCCATAATGTGGAAGTGGGAGAGGGATAGGAACATTGAAAAGGACAGCCAAAAACAACTGCATGACGAAGAACCAAGAACATCAAAGGTGCTGAGACACATCATCATGAGGTGAATGTCGTGGAAGGAACACTCACTTGACAAAGGAAGATGGCAAACAACAGGCAAACATCAACCCCCTCATGGCACTTGATCAACAGTGCATGTACAACAAGACACAAGATATGTAAGATTCCAAGTAAACAATGCATGATGGCACATTATCTCAGTGCATTTGCATATATACAATGCTACAATGATAAGAAGACTGGAAATAGAAATGAGAATCAAAACAGAGACACCCTACTGAGAAAAGAGATCCCAGGACCTGAAACAACCACGATATCCACCAGAGTGTTGAAAAGAAAAAAATTGAATAAAATATGCATGGAGCAAAATCTGGAAAAAAAAACTCATATTTCTGGAAAGTACATAGAACACACTTTCCGAAAATATAAAGTTTTCAAAAAACGGAGGTCGGATGCTCATTCTTCGTCCCCCAGAGTGCAAAAAAGAGACCTCACTTTGACTACAAAAAAAAGTAGTCAAACAGAAAAATTGGAAAAAATTACCAATACCATGAGGTCGGCCTCGGAACTAGCTTTCTGACACCTATTCATTTTCAAAAAAATGACTCCGTATGCCCAAGATAAGGCCAAAAAACCAAACCCCCCCTGAAAAAGTCAAAAAAGGGAGTCTGGTGGCTCTTTGGTGGTGCAGTGGGCAGTGGGTGGCGCACCGGTGGCGGAGCTCCGGTGGCTGGGCAGTGGCCAGGTGGCAGCCCAGTGGTAGGGCGGAGCCTCCCCGAGGGCTGGGTAGAGCGGAGTGGCGGGGCCAGGTGGAGTTGAGCGGCGACAAAGGACTGGGCGGTGGGGCTAGACTAGGCAGCATGCGGCCGAGGAGCAGGCGGTGGCTGAGGGAGCCAGCACCTGAGCGCGGCGGCAGGCGGAGGGGCAGCCAGGAAGTGACAGCTGCAGGGAGGAGCTGGTGGGGGCCTCGCCACTGGGGGCCGGGAGCTGGCAGGAGGCCGGGAAGAACCTGCTGTGGGGGCCGGAGGGGCTGCCGGTGGGGGCCGCAGAGGTCGGATTGATAGGTCTGATAGGCCTGTTAGTTCAGTACCCTACGGTACCCCTAAACCCCAAAAAAAATTTTCCCAAATTTTTTTTTTCTTAAAAAGAAACAAACCCCCTTTTTTTTTTTTCGCTTTTTTTTGTAATAATTTTTTTTAAAAGCAAATTTCGGCCTGCATGTCGTAAAAAGGCCAAATTAAAAAAAAAAAATTCTCAATTTGCGTGCTAGGGCCGTACGACCTGGATCTGAGAAAAAGAAATGCTCCCAGAGGCTCAGGAACCAAAATAGGTCGAATTTTATATGACCATAGGGGTTTTTGGGCCTTCTGAGCACGATGGTGAGGTCCGTTTAGGCCCAAAGTTCTCAGAAAAAAAATCTCAAACCCTAGGTACATAAAAAATTCCTGAAACCCTAGATTTGCTTCCAAAGCAAAAATTCTCAAAACAAGAACAGGTAGTTGCAGATCTGAAGCTCTGATACCATATAAGAGTTGAGAAAATACAACACCATAGGAGCCCAAATAATCTTTGCAAGCTGAAAAACCTGTTACAAGGAGAAGCAATGAAGCAAATCACAGAAGGAAAGAATACAGAGGAAAAATATGCTCCAAAATGTATTGTCAATAATATTCCTTCTTCATACAATGAAAAGAAAGAACTCAACCTTTAAAAGGTCAAGAAACCCTAAAAGGGAAAACCTAGGTTTGCACATAATAATTAATTAAAATAATTAATTATATGCACCTAAAGTTAGCTTAAGTGTAAAAGAGATAAAGGGAACTTAAATAATTAAACAAATAATGTTTAATTAATCAAGTAAATACCCGAATACTCTAACAATCTGTATCACATCTAGCTCTTGGTCCCATCAGTTGTAAATGACTGTTCATACCAGGAGCTCTTCTAAGAACAAGAACAAGAAAAAGGAAGAGATAGTAACATTGCAAACTAATCCATTTTTCCAAGAACAACCAATTTTTGATGAACCTTTTGAACAACAAAACTTAGACAAAACTTCGTCTTCAAACAAACCACTTTTTGATCAATCCTTATCTTCCAATATGTCTGGAGGAAGACAAGAAAAAGAGACTGGTAAACGTAAAGCTCGTGAAAACCTTAGCATCCAAGCTAATGACAATGATTCTTCTTTCAACGATTCTAAAGTTGTCGAACCTAGAGAAGATACAATAGTAAAATGTCAAAAGGACAAAGACTTCAGAAAGATGATGCATATTATCATGGCTCAAGAAAAAAAAGAATACTTTCTAGAATTGGCCAAACAAGGAGCCAAAATCCCCCTTCTTACAATGTTGAAAGTCTTATCACTAAAGAAGATGATACTCCACTAGCATTGGTGACAAAACAATTACAAGAGCTACAAACTGAGATTAAAGAAATGAAAGACAAGGACAAATCTCCTATGAAATATTCCTTGGATACAATTTGCCCATTTCCATTCGACAAGAGTCTTTACATGCCTCCGTTTCCTTCCAAAACAAAAATTCCTAAGTATGATAAATATGATGGCAACTCGGATCCCCAAGACCATGTCTTAGAATTTTATGTTCTATGTATGGACTTCATGCACGAACAGAATTATCTCATGCACCTCTTTCCAAGAAGTTTAGGAGGACAAGCTATGGAATGGTTTTCAAGCCTTCCCATAAGAATTAAATCTTTTGAAGAACTGGTTGAATTGTTTCTACAACAATACTCCTATAACATTCGCCATGCGGTCACAATAATTGAGCTTTGTAATACCAAATAGAAGACAGTAGAACCTTTTCTCATTTTCCTTCAGGGTTGGAGAAAGAGATTCTCTAGATATTCATGACCCATTTCTGATTCTGAGAAAATGGACATCTTTGTCAATAATTTGATTCTTGAGTTGAAATATAATATCCAAATGCAAGTATACCCTTCATTCAACAAAATGGTGGATAAGGCTCTCAAAATGGAAGACGTTCTTGTAAAGAAAGGAGATATATCACTTTATAAAGAAACACATCAAGGCTCTAGATCCAAAGAAAAGAGCAAATACTAGAAGTACGATAAAGATAATAACATAAATGTTGTTAATGATAGAGTGGTTGATAATGTCAAACCAAAATCAGAACCTGTAGTATTCAATCTGACTAGTAGAACACAAGCCCTCAAAGTAGTTGAAAGAACTACTGAAAACCCACCTAAGAAATCAAAAGCGTGGTTTAAAGAGAAGCCTTGGGTTTCAAAACCTAAGCGTGATTTTACTCCTCTGGGTATATCCTATGAGTCAACTTTTAAGACTCTATTGGCAAACAAATTGATCACATTGCCTGGTAACTCTAAGCCATATGATCCTGAGGTCAAACCTAAATGGTGGAGGGAAAATGATTATTATGAATATCATCGAAACAAGGCTCATACAACAAATAACTGCATGAAACTCAAACACGAGATTCAAGACCTCATTGATGCTAGAAAAATTGTTGTTGGAAATCATGCAACCAATGTTGATCACAAAGATTTCAAAGATCCCTTACTTGCTTATGAGTAGGTGGATTCCTCAAAATCCAAGGGAGGTGCCAAAGTCAATTACACCAATGCCAACAATGAAAATATGATCAACATGATTAAATCTTCCCAATCTGAATATTGCAATGTGATCATAGTTAAAGATAAGTAAGATAAAACACAAACTGCAAATATCGTAACCAATGCTCGAAAGAAGGTTACTCTCAAAGGAGCTATCTCTTCCTCCCCTGATCAAATATTATCAAATCCATTGACAACGTCAAACCTACCAACTTCAAACAAGAAACTAGATATGATCATGGCTAAATACAAACAACTGGCTTCATCATCTTCTTTTGGTTATAGCATTGTTGAACAATTAAAATGAACTACCGCTCAAATCTCCATTCTTGAACTACTTAAAATCTCTTCTGCTCATAGAGAGATTCTGGACAAATCTTTGCTCGCTACTAACATCCCTAAAGACTTAGATTTGGGTCAGTTTCAATCTATGGTGGGTCACTTGACTTAACCTCACTACTTGTCCTTCTCTGAAGAAGATGACAATTCACTAAATCATTCGCATAATTGGACATTACACATTGAAGCTATGATCCATAAGGACCAAGTCAAGCATGTTTTGATAGATGGAGGCGCTGGGTTGAATATATGTACCTACAATTTACTAATGCAGTTGGGATTTTTTGATAAAGTCATTGATCAAACAAATAAAATAACAATTAAAGCTTATGATGAAGAAGAAAGAACCTCTAACTTGGGTCTAGTACTATTACCAATTAGGGTGGGACCTTTAGAATGAGATGTTAATTATTAGGTGCTTGATCTTCCTCTATCATACAACATCTTGCTAGGTAGACCATGTATTCACGAAATGAAAGCAATGCCATCTACTTACCATCAGTGTTTGAAATTTCCCTACAATGGAGTTGAAGTCAGTGTTCCTGTTGATACAACCTACACCTATAATGATTTAAAATAGTGTTCTGATAGCCTTGTTCCTCATAATAGAGCAACCTCTACAACTGAAAGTTCAGAAACTTTGATGAAAGACTTAGAAAATAAATTGAAAATTACAAGTACTGGCATGGATGGATACAAAATAGAACATGTACTCTCATTGATGTCTCTTCCACCATCACCAAGATAGTCTGGAAAACCATTAGAGGTTATGAAGCCACAAACTTCAACTATAAACATCATCTATGATGGTATTTTTGTACAATCGTCTACTTCCTTTATAGATGAAATATAAGAGGCGACAATTCTCAAATGGCTTTTCAAAGAAGAGAGTGAAAATAGAGAAGGGAAAAATAATGATATTTCCCCTGAACAATATGGTCAGGCTATAAGATGATTCAATGCATGGGATATTCAGGTACCGGTCCTTTGGGAAAGTGGCAAGAAGGAGTCATTGAACCTATCAAGTTACAAACTAAGTCTACAAATGATAAAACTATACTTGGATACCATCTAGAAGAGTCATCAAATAAAAAATACACTTCTCATCAACAACCTTAGTTGAGGAAAAAGATACTACATCAAACATCACTAGAAGTAAATACTCAGCAAATTCAGAGCAAGTATGAGAAAGAACAAGAAGAATTAGAAATCAAGAGAGAAGTAGCTTGTAATAAAGTTCCAACTGTATCAACAATAACACTACAAGAAGTAGATATTCCATAAGACATGAGAGAAGAGGTAGAAGGGATTAAAAACATGTTTGCACCACTAAACATTCATGTCACATATACGGGAAGAATGCAAGCATAGGATTTAGAAATAGACTTGAATGAGTATGAATGGGGTCTAGAGCCTCTCTCAGATACATCTACCGAATAAACTCTTGAAGAACCTATTGATATCATAGATGAAGCACAAGAGATAATATGCTTGAAGCTGCAAAAGGAAATAGAGGAAATCAGACTGAAAAGACAAGAAGATTACGAACTACAGCTGAAAGAAGGAAAAGCATAGGAAAATTCTTCACCTACTATGTCTCCCTCTAATGAGATAGAGAAAATTAGATATGGGACTACAAATGATGAAATGGAGGCTAGAGAAGCAGGACTGATCATCAGTCTAGAGGAAGCTGAATGGGAAAGACGACAGAGACTAATAGAGTCATCAAGGTTATGTCAATAGGTATGTCAACTACAAGTGATCATTGAACCAAATCATGAAGGACCTTGCAACATAAAAGATGTTGATATTGATACTATAGTATGCTTTCACTAAGTTACTTAAAGAAGAGTCAGAGGCTTCCTCTTCTGGCTCTAATCACTCTGAAATGAGATCTATTTATGACATTACCTATTCAACACCAAACTATGACTACTTTGTCATGAATGTCGACACTTTGTCTAATGAACCTGTTACTGTTGAACCACAATATGTAGTCTAGTCTGAAGTAGAGGACGGTGCTAGTGGTAGGTCTTTTGGTTTAGATCCCCTAAATACTAACGTAAACTTCGATAATCATGTTCTAACTCTTCCTAGTCTCGAGACACTTACGCAAGGTATACTTATAGAACTCAACTTGTCAGTTTGAGGTTGTGATGACAATATCGTGAATTCCCTTAAACCCATTGAATATTTATCTTTGGTACATCCTGGGCTTATTGACTGTACTCTCCAAGATCAACCCTTGAATATCCCAACCTTTGCCAATGACTATACATTAGCCTTTTATATTAATGTAGTCAAACAAATGAGCTCTTCCACAAGTGAACAAAGTGAGAACATGATGGAAGAATATGTCAAGTATCTTAGTCTCAAAAATCAAAAAAAGAAAACTAAGTATTCTGATGGCGAAAACCACACTATGGCAATGTCAAAATAAAAAATAGTTAAAATAAAGGATGTACCTAACGGTGAAAACCTTTTTGAGGCACCTGAAGGTGAGATACTTGATATTTTTCCTGATCACTTTCAAGAGCAATCATTAGTGCTGATTGAACCTACACAACCATTAAACATTGGAACAAAAGAAAACGAACATACCATACATGTAGCTCAATCCTTATCAGCAAAATAACTAAAAACATTTGCTAATTTCTTCATGGAGAAAAAAGATCAATTTTGCATGGACATATGTTGATATGTCGGGTCTGGATCTTGACCTCATAATGTATTATCTTTCTATTGCTCCCAGAGTTAAACCTGTCAAGCAAAAACTCTGAAAAATGCATCCTCATGTGGAATTACTTGTTAAGGCTGAGCTAGGAAAATTACTAAAAGTTGGATTGATCAGAGTAATTGATTATGCTGATTGGATATCTAATATTGTACATGTTTGCACAAATTTCAGATATTTAAATAAAGCATGTCCAAAATATGATTTTCCACTGCCCAACATAGATATGATAGTGGACATGACTGTTGGTTATGAAATGTACTCTCTGATGGATGGTTTTTTTGGATACAATCAGATCAAAATTGCACTTGAGGATCAAGAGAAAATAAAGTTCACCTGTGCATGGTGAACTTTTTGTTGGAATGTAATGCCCTTTGACTTAAAGAATGAAGGCGCCACTTATCAAAGAGCTGTAACAATAATTTTTCATGATATGATGCACAAAAACATGGAGAACTATGTCGATGATACTCTACTTAAATCTATGAAAAAGATGAACACATCTCTTAGAACTGGGTCCAATCTTAGACAGGATAGAAAAATTTAAACTCAGATTAAATCCCAAGAAATGTGTATTTGGAGTCATGTCTAGCAAGCTCCTAGGATACATTGTTTCAGCGAAAGGAATTGAAGTAGACCTAGAAAAAGTTAAAGCTATCATGGACATGACACCTCCAAAGAATGTCAGTCAAATGAGGACTCTATAAGGGTGGCTCCAATCAATAAGATGTTTCATCTCTTAGCTTGCAGATAAAGCTCAACCATTCACAAAAGCTTTAGGGAAAGGAGTTACCTATAACTGGGATGAAGATTGTGAACAACATCTAAAGAAAATCAAGGAATATCTTTCTAATCCACCTATCTTAATGCCACCGATTCAAGACAAACCCTTGATACTCTACATATCAGCTACTAATACATCACTGGGGGCACTTTTGGCTCAACAGGTTGAGAATAAAAAGGAAAGAGCTATATATTATATTAGCCGGACGTTGGTGTCATATGAGATGGACTATACTATCATTAAGAAATATTTCTTGGCATTGGTCTTCGCATCACAAAAGTTAAGAAATTACATGCTAGTACATTCTATCAAACTGGTGGCTAAGATAGATCCACTCAAATATCTTCTAAGCAAGGCAACTCTTACAAGATGATTGGCTAAGTGGGATATGATACTTACATAATTTAACATTGAATATATAGAACACAAAGCTATCAAAGGAAAATTCATTGCAAATCAACTTGCTGATGCTCCACTTGAAGACAATCAACCTTTACACATAAAATTTCCAGATGAATCCATAATGCATCTTACTCAGTGATCTTGGAAAATTTTCTTTGATGGGTCTTTTAATCAACAAGGTTCTGGTGCTGGAATTCATTTTATCACTCCTCAAAGATACTCAATCCCAAAGGCATACAAGATCCTCTTTCCTTGTACAAACAATATTACAGAATATGAAGCCTTAGTAAATGGAATCAAGCTAGCTATTGAATGGAAAGTTTTTGAGCTATACATATATGGCAACTCTCAACTGATAATCAACTAGATCAATGATATATATCAAACTCGGGATGAAAAACTGATTCCCTACAAAAGAATGGTTGATGACTTTAAGAAATAATTTACCTTTGTATCATTTCAGTAGATTCCTAGATTATCAAATAGAGAAGCAGATGCTATGGCTACACTGGCATCTATACCACAACTACAAGAATTTGAGTATCGCTATGAATTTATGGTGGAAGAGATTGACTATCCTACTTAAAATTCTCTTGAGTCCTAGATGGTATGTTCTACCATTGGACATGACTCATCTTGCTATAGTCATATCTACTCTTACTTACGTGACCAAATTATCATTGATAACCTTACCTGTATTGAGAAAAGAAACTTGATCCGAAACGCTTCACGGTATGTCATCATTGCTATCAATTTGTATATGCAAGGTTTGGATAGTACTTTGCTTAGGTGTCTAGAACCTGAAGAGTCCCAACATGCATTATCTGAAGTCCATGAAGGTATTTGTGGATCTCACTCAAACGGTCTAACTTTAGCTCGGAAACTGCTAAGGGCTAGCTACTATTGGCTAGATATGGAAAACGATGCTATAAAATTTGCTAAAACTTGTGAGAAATGTCAGCTACATGGGCATCTCATACATGCTCTAGCAAGAGAGATAATTCCTTTTATCACACATTGGCCTTTTCAACAATGGGCATTTGATCTCATCAACCAAATCTATATTGCCACTGAATACTTCACCAAGTGGGTTGAAGCGGTTCCACTAATCAAAGCAACCAACAAGTAGGTAGCTATGTTCGTTCTTAACTATATCATCTGCAGGTATAGAATACCTTCTTCAATTATGACTGATAGTGGAGGATAGTTCAAAAACACAGATCTAGATGAGCTCTGCGAAAAGTTCAAAATCAAACAACATTGGTCTTCTATATATTATCCTCAAGGTAACGACTAGGTTGAAACATCTAATAAAAATCTGCTGACTATCTTGCACAGAATGGTCAACAAATTTAGAAAGGATTGGCATCTACAGCTCAATCCGACACTCTGGGCTTATTGAACAAGCATCAAAACACACAAGAGCTACACCTTTTGCTTTGGTATATGGGGCTAAAGCAATATTTCTTATAGAGGTTGAAATCCCTTGATGAAGATCACAAAATATCTAGATTACAAGAACTCAAATTGCTAGATGAATGTCAACAAGTGGTGTTCAATCATCTGAGAGCTTATCAAAAAAGAATGTCTAGAGGTTATAACAAGAAAGTTCAACACAGAGAATTTCAGGTTGGTGACCTTGTTTTAAGAGACAATCCTAAAATCAATAGTTTTGAGAACAGAAGGGGAAGTTTGAACCCAACTAGCTGGGTCCCTACATCATTATTGCAGCCTTTGGCTCTAGCGCTTATCAACTCTCAACCAGGGTTTACTTTAGTGATGAATATTCGCCAATGGCAAATATTTCACATCGGCGACCTAGAAAATGGTGAATATATTGCATCGATCGGGGGTGGCCATGTCGCCCAAACTTTATAAATATTCATCAAATGCATGGCCCAATCGCCCATTGTTTTATGTATTTAATTGTATCTCTATCAAGATTTCACTAATAGAATCTATATTTTCCACACGGTAAATTCAATATTTTCGCCTACACTTTCCGAGGTTGTCTTAATAGATGAACATAATTCGCCAATAGCCATATAAATATTTACTAGCTAGGAGGACCCAATTCGCCTTCTATTTTGCAGAAGCGTATCTCTTAGTAAATCTTTCTCATAAATGCACGAGTGTGCAAAATTGGAAACAACTGTAAACCACTACCAATTACCAGATTGGAAGTCGTACGTGCTGAGTGGATCACAGTTAGAGAATATCGGTGACAAGATGTTAATAAATGTCAATACTTGATTAGGATAAGATTTGATTCATGCCTACTGTCTCCAATTCCATTCCGGGGACTTTTTGGAGAACAAAGTTCTCTTCAAAAATTTGGGCTGAAATAAAACTTCAGCCATTGATATGCAATCATTGAATGGTTTTAAATCATTGATGGATTTTAGGTATGTGTGACATGTTGATGAAGTCACACTTATCAATACATAATGTAGATTATGGACTCGGCATGATGTTGCATTAATTAGATAACAAAAATGGTTATTAATAGATAACGAAAATCGCCTACACTTAAATAATTTTTCCTTCAGAGTATAATTTTTTGCCCATACACATATTTTTTCCTTTAAATGAAAAACATTTTCCTCCTCCATTATATATTTTCCCCACACAATAATGAATTATTCGCTAGGATTTTATGGAATTTTCAAACCCTAAAAATAAAATCGCCAATACAAATTAATTTTTTTTCCAAATTTGAAAATAAAATTGCCATCAATTGGAAATTTTTGCCCCAAAAATAATGTTTGATTCGCCAAGATTTTACACTTTTGCCTGGGGGGTGGTTTCTTAAAGTTATCCCTGCTCTCAACATCAGAAGGAGAACAACTCCATGAACTGATCAACACCATCCACTTGAAGAAATTCTACACCTAGCATTCTCTGCTCCAACAATCTGTACAACTAAAAAGTCTTGAAGAAATTCTAAAATTAGAGAAAGTCTCGAAGAAATCCTAAAAATCGGAAATAGTCCTTAAAAAAAAGAGAAAAGAGAAAACAACAAAAAAAACAAAATATGAAAGAAAAATGCTTTGGTGAAAACTTGATAAATAGGCACCATGGTAGTAAAAAAAAAAAAGAATCTTTGCTAAGCAGGTGAAAACCTGGTAAATAGACACCTCTTGTATTGAAGTGCTCCATCTATCAACACAAGTTTGGAATTTTTTGCTTTATTTCCTTCTTTTTTGCATCTTATCTTTAGCTTGTATATATCTTTTAGTCACTTTTGTGATACCTTGGTTCTTCTTGGAACCCTCATGGCTTGAAACCGATCAACATGCTAGTCTTAGGGTAATCGATTGATCAGTCTAAATATCCTAAGTAGTTTAACCAAGTCATCTTTATGTTGGTAGTGCCAGGTCATCCCATCCAAGTCCATCACCTATATCCAATCTACTGTAGAGCTTTACCACTGAGTAACCAGAGAAAATGAGAACACTGAAAATAATTATTGAAAATTGTTTGAGCTATGATTGAAATTTTATTTGTATGCTATCTTTTTAAAATTGGTTTTTGCTTATTTTTCCCTCTAAGAAACTTGAGGAAATCTATCTCGATTAAGAGGAGAAAGGATTGGGGGCATAATACCTTTCTTTGTTTTCTACTTGTAGGATTGATTCTGATGATTTAGAAACATCTCATAAGTTGAGCGTCTGTGATTAGTGCCTTCACATCAAGGTGAAATCTCAACACATACCTCAACTTCATTTATTTGTATTCTATAGGGAGGATTGAATCGGTTCTTTATCTATTTTGAGGAAGTTTCTTTAATGTGCAATCTAGATACATGCTTAATTTGTCCTAGGATATGAACGATACAAGGGTAATCAATATTTCATATAACAAGGAAGGAACTCTACATTGTCTGGTGTGTTTGCATAAAAGCAACATTCAGGTCATCTTGGCTCTTTATGCCTTGATGCTTATGTTCTCTTGTTATATTAAAAAGGACATGAAATTTAGGTCATCCAGGGTCTTCATGCTTTGGTTGCTTATGTTTATTCCTACATTTCTGCTCACTGATGATAAAAAGCAAATTAAACTCTAGTGACTCAGTTTTAGGTTGCATTCATACTTAATTTTGTGCATTGCAAGTGATTTCAACATAATACAATCTCTCTCTTTGTTCTTTGAATGAGAGTTTGACTTCAAAACAATCATCATTCCTTCGCCAAGTGGTCAACTGACTTTATCGACATGATGGAGTTCTTGAGCATCAAAATCTAAAATCTCACATGAGATGTTAGTTGCATTCATGAGCATATCATATATAGATCCATAAGTTCATTCAACATTCATTTGCATTCATATTATTGCATGAAAACCAAAAAATAAAAATAAAAATATACATTTACATCATTAGCTCATCATTTTTATCATTTATTGCATATAAAAAAGAAACAACAACATCCATATTCATGTGCATTACATACATACTGAAAAGAAATGCATTCATTTATAACATCACATAGAAAAATGCATATAGAAGGACATCTCACAAAACATCTCATATAACTCAACACAAGACCAATGAGATCTAATCATGTGTCATATATATCTCATCAAAATATCAATGTTAAAGGGGTACAAATGATAAAAATTGTCCTAAATAATGTCTATCAGGGCAAGAATCACATAAACTACAAAAATGGGGTGTACAAAATAACACAGAGCCTATAAAAATTTAGCTTTGGCCCTCTCCCTCATTGCCTGGTGGAGGAGGAGGTGCTTGCGGGACATCGAATTATCGAGGTGCATGTGCTCCCTCTGATCTAGCCATGTACTAAGAGTAAGGGGCCACTTGTCTATTTGCCGACACTGTTGCACTATATGCTGCCACATAATACGCTACTCGGCTAGACTGATGAGAAACCTCATGTCGGGAGGTAGCTAACTTTCCTCGTAATCTCACCACCTCCTAATCATTCTCTACAACCTAGGTCTGCATGATTGCTAGCTATTTTTGGAGAGTCATCACCCTCCCTCTCACTATAGAAATCATCTTTGCTGGTGTATGTCCTCGAGGAATCTCCTCCTCTCCTCCCTCAGCTGGCTCATCCCTCCGCTAACACATCTGTCAAGGGTTAGCTCTCTCTCCCATCTCCCCCTCAATACCAATACCACCTCTAGCCCCTGTACCCCGAGCTCCACCTCCCTCACCTTCGACTGCACCCAATGAACAACTCTATCCTCTCCTCTGCTGTTGACCAGTCACTGGTGCCCTATTGTTGCTCGCACCAGGATCACCTCCTGCTCACCTACATGGATCTACTCTCTGTCCTTATGCTGGAGCTGGTACATCATCTCCACCCTCATCAATCTGAGGTGCTCACTCTACTGGATCTATAAATTATGGGAATGGATATCTCAATGACTCATCCCTATACACTGGGGTCACCATCGCATTAGCAATATCCTCTAAATAGTCCCAACACTATGGCTGGAGGGCTATCAACTCCTGTACCGCCAAGGTGTAAGATAAATTTGGGCCCTATCCCTTCCTCTCCTCATCCCCAAACCAAGTGTAAGTAGTAAACTCTTGTGAAATGGCTCACACTTGCCCATACTGCCTCATAACCTGGCTAACAACAAAATGCTCAATGATAGTCTATGATCTCCCAATGAGTGGGTGTTTCATGAACATCAATCTCTACTCATACCTCTAGTCATCCTATTCCTCTAAACCCCTATAAGGCCTCCAAACAACTGCAATAAGGTCATCCAATTGGCGTCTCCAGAAACTTGTCTTCCCCAAGTGGGGCTATGCCAAATAACCTGAATATCGACACACGATGGGCTGATGTGGTTCTCTAGAATCATTGACCACTAGCCTACAAACTAGGATATGCTCCCATACCCATATGTGTAGTACAAGAACCTCAGCAACCAAGCTCTTTGCATCTTGATATACAATCTCATGCATCTCATAGTACATGTGTGCTAACAAGCAAGATCCCCAACCTAATCTCCTTGACTGAGTAACTAACATCTCCAATATCCTTCCCTAGCCACACAATAATCCCTATTGTCCTCTGTCAGGCATAATAAAACATCCTATCAGTCCAGTGAGTACACAAGCAATGAGAAATCTCCCTCTATATTTGCTTATCATGTCATCCCACGAAATGGATTGCACTATAAGATTGTCATCCTGGAATACCCTACGTAATGTTGTAATCCCCACCTGAGGAGAAGACTCATAGTCCATTCTACCACCTGAAAAAAGGAATCCTTGGAATCTTATATACGTCCTCGGGAGTGATCATCATCTTCTCGGTAGGTAGGTGAAAAGTGTTATGCTTTGAATGAAATCTCTCAACTAATGCACTAGTATTCCGTGATTCACATGAATATATGGCATTTGCAACAAGTATCCAAAACCACATGCATCAATATTAGCCCTTTGAGCATCTGAGAGCTGCTGAACTAAGCTTATGGTGGGCAGATAGGTACATCGAAACTGTATGTCCAACAAGCTAACTTGCAAAATTGAACGACAACTCATCAGTACGCACTACAATTGAGTTAGAAAGCTGTAAAAAGTGCCCACAAATCCAACTAGTCAATCACAAAAATTAAAATTTCACGTTTTGATGCTAAAAAATGCTCACTATTTTTGAAATGAGTAAACATAGAGAGGCAGCAACTCGTACGAGTAAATAAGATAACACAAGTCACTATCTCAAACAGTACGACTAAATAGACCCTGATGAAATGTCTCATACGACCTAAGGGTATCTACATAACGATAAATCTAATTCTTTCATACGACAAAAGAAAAATTAACAGATACTTGTACGAAAAACCCTACTTGGCAGTATGATAAAATGAAAAGACACGTGCTAAAATAAATTTTAAAATGAGAAATTCATAAAAAATTTATAAATTCAGAAATTTTACAAGCTAAAGATTGACCACTTACCATAGGGGGATAGTTCCTAGGTCGATTATGTCATCTTTGCAACTCGAACGGTGGGTATGCTCAGGAATTGCCATTTTTACCAGAGAAGGTTTTTGAATTTTTAAACTTTGAGAAGTGAAAATGAAATGAAAATGACCCTTTTCACCCTTTATATAGAAAACCCTAATTTTTCATCTTGCTCCGATGGACATGAAAATTATACGCTTGACTAAATCAAACTCCTGAGTCCATTTTCAGGATTGAAATCAAAATCTGAGATTATTTTTCTAGTCAAAATCTCACAACGTTGACTACTTGGTTAGTTCCTCTTCAAGTCACTTTTTCTCATCATTTTTCGCTCAAATCAATTTTGATTTCAACTTAAATCTCCAATACATCTTCGTGCTCATATTATCATCATTAAATCTTTTTATCCTTTCAATTGCCTACAATCATTGTAATCATCTTTCAATTTCACTCCCGAGGGGGCATGATCCATCATTATCAACGATTGCAACATCAAAAGTCAAGATTTTTTTTCAAATCTTCATCTCAAGTCAAGCAAAAAATCTTTTTAATCAAAGATTAATCAAACAAAACCTCATTGTTCTTCAAAATCGAATCAATCTCTAGGGGCATATCAGTTTCATCACATCAAATCAAGCTGATATTGTCGTTGTCTGAATCATGCTTAATTCAAGTCAGTGTTCAATTTCATCGCATCAAATCAAGCTGGACATTCTCTTTGCTCAATTGGTTCTTGTTCAATCAAGTTCGGAATTGGTTTCATCTCTTCGCTCAATCTAGTTCAATCAAGTTCTAGATTGGTACTCGTTTCTTGATCCATCAAGTTCAAGATCGGTATCTCGCTATTTGTCGGTCCTAGTTCAATCAAGTCCAAGATCAATATCTCTTTAATCAATCTATTCAGTTTCATCACTCTAAATCAAGCTGAACATCTCGCTCTTCATTGGTTTGTGATCCATCAAGTCCAACCGATAATCTCTTTGACATTAAATTTTCTTTGAATCAATGCATTGCTCGCACATCAATTCAAAGTAGGGCAAATGTAATACCCTAAAAATGCTCACCTAAACCATGGGCCCCTAATCTCAACTACATCACCAAGGTCCTAACCAAAGGCAAATTAAATCAATCAAGAACACCTAATTAATTAATTCTAAGTCATCAATGTCACATGGCAAATAAATCAATCTATATTAATTAAATAATCATTTAACTAATTAATCATTCGAAGTATATATTTTTAATCATCCTATTTATTTAATTAAATATCCTAGCATATTTAATTAATAAATCAATTTACCATTAAATCATTAAAAAGGAATTAATTTGGGAAAATGAATTAATTTGAAAAAGAATTAAAATTGAGAAAAGAAATAGAAAATCAATTAAATGAATTAAATCAATTAAATATCAAAATTGAATAAAATATGAAATAAATCAGTTTTTCTGATTTTATCTTAAAATTTGTTCAATTTCCTTTAAAGCTGAGAAAAGCAACCAATCACATCAATTCACTTGGATTGTGCTTCCACTTGGAGAATCTCCGTTGTTCATCATTGATCGATCTTGACTGTTGGTCTCTCTCTAGATTTTCTATAAATTCAGGCCCTCATCTCTCATTAAAAAACCTTGGAGATTATTGTTATTATGTTGTTTTTGTTCTAGGTCTATCGAGAATATTGCATTAGCTTAATCATATTGCTTGAATCATGTGATTTTGATTAAAATCATATAGATGGATAAATTTCTTAAATCATGATAGCTTAATCTTGCATATCTTGTATCCATTTAGCTCAATTTCATACTCATATAGATTAAATCCTTCATTTAGGTGTCATCTAGTTGCTGGTGTTGCATAAAGAAATTTGAGAGCAAAACTAAACTCACATCTACTAGAAGGAAATAGGTCACTTTGTAATGGTTTCATTATTAATTAATTATTGATTTACTAACCATGCATCTAATGACTTAATTGAAGTGTTGTGTATTTAGATACAGATATAGATACAAATCCACTTTTCACACACAAAATTGATACATGCATAGAAATATGCAAGTGACACCATTTAAGTCTTCACATGCCTACTCATACATCTAAGTTATCTTGTGGTCTTGTTTAGATTATTTCACCTTCTATCATTTAGGTAAGTGCTGGTTTGACCTATGTTGACCCTATGTATCAAGATCTTGACCTATGCATTGCTCGAATTCGACCCGTGACAAGTTCAATGTTCTTGTAGTATATTATTTATACTTAAATAAGGTTTCTATTATTATTACTATCTCATAAATACACATATTTATATGTATAAGTGAAAATAATTGTATATTGTAATGGTGCAAAAGTGACCCTACAAAGGGAAGAACTATACTCCCTTTAGAGACATTTCACAACATGCATTCAAATATCTCCAATTGGTGAAACTAGTGAAGATATATAATTAGAGAAATTGAAAGAGTAGACACATGGAGTATTATGTCTAAGTCTGAGCATCTTGGTCAAGGATGCCAACGTGGCGTGCAGACGTTTGCGCAACATGCTGCAGTCTCTTACGAACCACAAACAAAAAAGATTGAGAAACACAAAAATTTGATTCTATGTTCTTTAGATAACCTGCAAAACTAAGAAGTTATGAATGTGATAACAAATAGTTCAGATAATAAATATAAATAGAAATGAATATGAATGAAATATATAAAGCAAAACCAAACTCTCATGCGTTCAAATGTTTCTACTAAAACTGCACACATGAAGAAGAGGAAGAATGTTGGGGGTTTTGTTTAGAGGTCTTCCTTAGTTAGACCCCCGCTTTGGTGTTTTCACCTCTACAAACAACCCATATACATAGATATATCAAAAGATAAATAACTAGAATGATAAAATGATCACATAGATAGGGGATGTGATAAAAATGAGATAGTAATAATGATAGAAAGATATTACCAAAGAGGCTTGATAAAGTCAAGAGAGTTGTACAAGATTATTATGAGAGCTTAAGAGTGTTGTAGCAAACTAGAGAGATTGTTGTAGCAAGTGAGACAAAGCAAGAGAAAGCTATGAGAGCCTAGAGAACTAGAGAGATTTTATGGAGGAACCAGAGAGACCGAAATAAGAGAAAATAGATTTTAAATTGAGAGAATAGAAGGGAAAGAAGAGGTTGGTGATCCATTTAGAAGATTCTAAGCCACTTCCATCAACCAAGATAGGTGACAAGAGTCAAAATGCGCAAAAATGATATTTGAACTTTAAGATGTCATGGGACAAATGCACGGTGTGCGGACATTTACACGATGTACTAGTGTCTAGACAAAACACACTCAAAGACAACAAGTGGCAAGAGAAACACATGGCTAACATGAAACAGAGGTTGAAGGATAGCTTCTAAAAGGTGTCTTGAGCATCCTGAGAGGGAAAAGGCTAATACAAGGGCTGAAATGAGCCTACCCAAATGCTAAGGGAATGGACACTAAAGTCATTGCAAAAGTGTAGGTAGAATTACAAAGGGGTATGCAATTTTTGACTACATTTCTCTCCCACTTTAGTGGGCTTATGAATCAACATGAATATGCATGCTAAAGGAAATCTACTAAACATAAAATAACATCATGATCCCAAAAGGATACTGTAGAGGAAGTAGACAAATCTTCAAGCAAAGGAAGCTTGCCCCCAAGTTGAAGACCTACAAAAAAAATGGATTAGATAGAAAAGAAATATGCACAAGACAAGGTTAGAAGGTGAAAATTCCCAAGACAATAGGGTTAGATCGTGATAAATATATAGATATAGATAAGAACATGGATAACACACACATGACATCAAATAACAATCAAACTAAAAATTTTGAGTCAACAAAGTGAAAGAGAGCTCAATATAAAAGATTGTCTCAATACTATGCGTCATCCCCAAAATACAAGATACCACACAAAGAAATTTTAAATAGGCAAGAATAATGCAAGAACCAATTGCCTCAAGGAAGAATGCACCCAAAAGTTAGAAAAGAAATCAATATTGAAGAGATGGTACATGACCCACACACTAGCTTGCTCTGTAGCTAGCGATCATGTAGATGGTAATGATTAAAAAGATACATCACAATCTAGCAAGTTGTGTTATACCAGGTGATCAAAGAATAGTAGCACCAATCTTGCTATGAAGGAAAGCCACTACCAAAAGGTAAGTAGAATCAACCTTGCTATGAAGGAAAGAGACTACTAATAGACATAAGTAGAACCAACCTTGTTTCAAAGGAAAACCACTACTGATAGAGATGAGTAGAACCAACCTTGCTACGAAGGAAAGCCACTAGTGATAGAGATAAATAGATTCTATATAGGACTAACCTCACTATGGAGGGAGACCACTATAGATAAGAGCCACAAAGAGAAAAGATAGATACTCACCACATTGGGCAACAAAAAATATAGTCACCACAATGGTCAAGAGATGGGCATGCACCTCCATGGGTGAAAAAGAGATATGATAAGAATGCATAAATAAATAGATTGTGTAAAATAACAAGATAGAGGTAAGCCTTGATATCACTTGTTATGAAAAGAAGAAGAAGGTGCATCAATAATTTAAGAGTTAATGATACCCAATTGATGAAGTTGTTGTATCTTGTCTATCAAGGCCTTACATTCACTTGTGGAATGGCCAAGCACTTGATGATATGCACATAAAGAATGTTTTTCTTTATTATCCTTATGAAACTTCTTATGTGTAGGAGGAGGAAGAGAAATCAAGAAGGCTTTAAGAAGCCACAACAAAATAAGCTCTTGATTAGATAAAGGATGAGGAGTAGTAAACAACCCTTTCTCTTGGGGAGAAGAGTTTGACTACTCACAAGAAGAAAACATAGGAATATTGGAGAATGAAGGGGATGAAGACAAAGGAGAAGCTTTGTAACCTAAACCCACTATAAAATAGCATAGTTTTGATTCCAAAGGGACCTTAACTCCTTGACCCATGCGCTGAATACCATCTCCTTTGTATCCATACTTTGAAGCAATATTGAACCCTGGACCATAACGTGATTGTAACTCCTCCAAAGGGGGAGGATCACCTTTAATGGTGTAGCCAATGGTGTTCACATGATCCCATGAAACAGAAGAATAATTATCTTTTATAGAAGGTGTGAATGACAATTTTGGAAAGAAGTTGAATTTATATTCTCCAATGAAGAAGCTTGTAAAATCTAAGGAACCCCAATCATCATCAAGAAATGCATTTGATTGATGAGTAGACTTAGGAATTTCTATTTTAGGAGGATCTTCTTTAGGGACAACCTTCTCATGGGTTTCCTCTTTAGGAGGGTCCATGGGAATATTTGTTGGCATATTAGAAGATAAAGAGGGAATATAGTTTTGAAAGGTAGGTGTAACTGAGGCATAACTAGCTGCTATGATTTGACATAGGTGCATAGCGTTAGGATGAACCTTGATTGCAACTACCTGATTGTTAGAAACAAACTTATTAGAACCATGAAGGGTAGAACTAACCACTCCTAAAGCATGAATCTAAGGTCTACCTAAGAGAATATTGTATGATAAAGGTCTTGGCATAACATGCACTAGGTTTGGAATAGTAACTGGTCCAATCCTTATTGGCAAAATAACAATGCCCAAAGCAGTTTTATGAATATTATCAAAAAAATGGATGAACATAGATGATGGAACAACAGACTTGGAATGCACTTTGATTCTAGGAGATAGGTCTATACTACAAACATTAAGTACTAAACCAATATCAAAGAGAGTCTATCTAATGCCGACACTATTAACATAAATGATTATCAATAATGGATGTGCTTGATTTCTAAATTCTGGAGGTACAACTTCATGTGGATAGAATGCAATACTCGACGAATCTACATGAATATGACCCATCAAAAAATTTACATCCAAAGACCTAGTAGAAGAAGGCAATGGGATCTTTTGAAAAGCTTCGTGAAGCATACCTTGATAAACTGGAGCTGTCTAAAGCAAATCGTAAAGTGAGATCTTAGTGGGAGTAAGATGAAGTTGCCCAATAAGATCATAATCGCTAGGTTGCTTAACTGAAGGCTTAGGTGCTTAAGGAAGATCTGGTTGAGAAGGTGGTAAAGAACTATTTGATTGATCAAAATTTTGCTTATTTTTATGAGTGTTATAAGTGTGGGCTGCCATTCTATGAGAATGAGCCTTAGACTATTTGTATCTCGTAAAAAGATCCGACGAGTCACTTTTAAAAGGAACACCAATAATAGAAATTACCTTCTTTGGAGAAGGACTAGTTACAGTCACACAAATGATTGGTCTCTTAGGTCTGCTAGGGGCAGTAGAGACAACACTAACATTTACACACTCAATACAACTTGTAGAAGAATTAGTTGAAGGAAATTGCTTGACATCGACCTGTGGGAGATTAGATGTAACACAATATTCATCATTTACTAATGCATTAGCTCTTGAAGAGAGTGCATTGGAATGAAAAGAAGGTAGAGTAACATTAAGAAAGGTATCAATGATTTTATCCTTCTGCAACAAAATATCTTCTAAGACAGAAGAATTTTTACAAGAGAGATTAAAGACATAGAGTGACATAGGCAAAGCCAAGTCGCCATAACATGCATGCAAATAAACATCATTAGTAATTTGATTAAAATTAGAAATAGAACTAATAAAAGAAGATAACAAATGCATTTTGAAAATAGTAAACTAAATTAAAGTTTTTTTTGGAAGAAAGGGAAAGATTAGAATTGCCTTTTTTTTAGGGGTATATTGAATAACATAAGGAATGATAAAGAATGCTGTAAAAATATTACAAAAGAAGTGTACACATCGAGTTCACCAAAATGTAATGGTGCAAAAGTGACTCTACAAAGGGAAGAACTATATTCCCTTGAGAGCCAATTTCACAACATATATTTGGATATCTCCAACTAGTGAATCTGGTGAAGATATCTAACTAGAGAAATTGAAAGAGCTAACACAAGGAGTATTTTTTCTAAGTCTGAGCATATCGGTCAAGGATGATAGCATGATGTGCAGAAGTTTGTGTGACATGTTGTAGTTTCGTAAGGACCAAAAACAAAAAAAGACTTAGAAACATGAAAACTTGACTCTTCATTTTTTAGATAACCTACAAACCAATAACTTAGCAATGTGATAACGAATAGTTCAGATAATAATATAAATAGAAATGAATATAAATGGAATAAATAAAGAAAAACCAAACTCTCACGTGTTCGAATATTTCTACTAAACCCGCACACATGAAGAAGAAGAGAAATGTTGGGGGTTGTGTTTAGAGGCCTGCCTCAATCAAACCCCCACTTTGGTGTTTCCACCTCCATGAACAACCCAGATAGATAGATAGATCAAAAGATAAATAACTAGAATGATAAAATGATCACATAGATAGGGGATGTGATAAATCCCAAGATGCTCAAAGACAAGATAGATATAATGATAGAAAGATATTACCAAAGAGGCTTGAGAAAGCCAAGAGAGTTGTAAAAGATTATTGTGAGAGCTTAAGAGTGTTGAAACAAACTAGAGACTGTTGTAGCAAGTGAGAGAGAGCAAGAGAAAGTTGTGAGATCCCAGAGAACTAGACATATTGTATGGAGGAACTAGAGAGATTGAAATAAGAGAAAAGATAGATTTTAAAATGAGAGAATAGGAGGGAAAGAAGAGGTCAGTGAGCCATTTCCATTGACCAAGATAGGTGACAAGTGTTTAAATGCGCAAAATCGACATTTGAATGTTAAGATGTCATGAGATGAATGCACAATGCATGGACGTCCGCATATAGAGTTAGTGTCTAGACAAATCACACTCAAAGATGACAAGTGGCAAGAGAAACATGTGACTAACATGAAATAGAGGCTAAAGGATAGCTACTGAAAGGTGTCTTGAGCATCTTGAGAGGGAAAAGGCTGATGCAAGGGCTAAAATGAGCCTACCCAAATGCTAGGGGAATGGACACTAAAGTGGTTGCAAAAGTTTAGGTGTATTTAAAAGGGGTATGAAATTTTTGACTATATACATATATGTACATATTTACATAAATGAAAAAATATTTATATGTACATGTATGGATGATTGTATGAAATTATGAATATAAATGTATGTGTAAAAAATGAATATGTATATATAATCGCATGTGAATATAATGCCAATTTTAATGACTTATTAAGTTGTCATATCATATCTAAATTAGTTGGTTGTATTCAACATCATTCATCTTTGCATTTATATGCTTAAGCATATAATGGTTGTGAATTATTCCTTTACTATGCCATTGGCTAATTTTGATAGACTAGTAATTTTTTTTTTCATCTATAACTTTTGAATAATGTTTTTGATGGATTTAAGCCATGAAACATTGTTAGCATCACACTTTATATTTTTAATTGAAATGAAGTGTAAGAAGCGGTGAATAAAGTGAATGTGCTTTAGTGTATGAGCATTATAGTAGCTGCAATATATGGCACGTTGAAAAGAGATTATATACTCTATTAAACCATTTCTTAAAAATATATTTCAATATGCATATGGAGAGATTGATAAGATTTGGGATGGATGCAATGAATCTAGATTTAAACCAAATTGTTTGCATTAATGATATGTGATAAACATTTTTCATAACTGTTCTTGACAAATAGGTTATACTTTTCGAGGTTTGATAGTTATACTATTGATTTTGGCTTGGTGAGTTCATTACAATTTTTTTCATTTAATTGCTTCCACAAACATTTTGGAAAAAGAACTTGGAGTTTAAGGTTTCTGTGATAGGAGCTTGAGGAGCTCAAGGCATACATTATTTTGTAAGTTGAGAATACAATTTTATCCATGTTTGATAAGATAAGAGAGTAATTTCTAAACCATTATTATTTTCTTTGTTTACTTGCACTCAAAAAGGAAATATTATAGAGAGAATGAGCTCAAAGTAGGTCTTTGTTGCAACAACGTAATATTTTACTTGGTTTCCCTTAGTGAAGCTCTATTCTATTTTTTGTTTTTATGAAGAAAGTTGTTAAACTTAATTTATTAGAAAAAGAAATCGGATGGCTTATATCACACACACTAAGCTTTGACTTCTAGACTTAAAAGTGTTAAACACTCAAAATTGATTGACATTCTCTAGGATTAATATATTGCTTAGTGTGTGTGACAGAAGGAAGATTGTTCTATTTCTTCTTAGAAGGCTTGATAGAGCTATGGACTAAGATTGAAATATTGGAAAGGATTCATGAAGTCTTTGTCAGGTGTACAGATTGGAGAAGGAGTAGTCTTGAAGAGAACTTATAGTCTTCAATCTATTATCGACTCTACTTACTAATCTACTGACATGACTTCTTTCATTTTAGATTAGACCTTTCTTTTTAGTAATTTGTAGCACAAATGGAACCTGACCACACTTAGAAGAATGAAATTAGAAAAGAAATGGGCTGCAATTTACTTAAATTCAATTTGTGAAAGAGTTTAGTCTTTATTGAAGGGAAATGTAGGCTCCTTTATTCTTATATATGTACTAAAAGATAAAGACTTTTCCATAATGTGGTTATGTGAGAAAGAATGGTTATACTCTTTATTGAGTTTATTAACGTAGTGTCATAAATTTTCACCAAGCTAATTTACACCTCATGTTTGTGCCCCTACTTTAACATGTCTCCCCCTTATCTCCTATCTGGTTCCGTTTAGTGCCTTAACTCCATTTTTGATGCCATGTGCACCTACTATCTTATTTTCTGGAGGGATATCCTTCTCCTTGGGCCTTATTAAGGTCCCTAATTAAGGAGGACTAGAGAGCTAGCACCCTAATCCTAGGACTAGAGTGCCCAGTGTCCTAGTCCCCCTTGGTCAGACCCAATTTCAAAGTGTGATATGGGCCTTGTCTCTCTGGTAGGAAATGAAATTGGTATCTCAACATGACCATTAGAGGTAAACCTAATTGATATATTTCCCTAGGACCCCATATATAAAGACATTTGATCATCCTAATTTCATCCTAACAATCTATTTATTCAATCTATCAATCAAGTGTTCATGCATTAAGTATTCATCATCAATCATTTTTAGAGATATTCAAGGCTACATATTCTTCATTCAACTATTGTGGAGCAAAATTACATCATTCATATGCAAGAATGTTTGTGTGATTAGGGTTTTATCATGTTCATGCCATTTCATACAACATATGTGATTACATTCAAAAATTAAAGCATCATCATCAACAATTGTAGACCTGAGGTATACCTTTCCATTACTTATTTTAGTATTTGCAACATTTCATTTAAGATTAATTCCTAAACTGAGGTTTGAATTAGGAAAACCCCTATTCCCAACCTATTTCCCTTCTCTAGTGTGCATAGGAATAGGTGTGAAGATGCAATCTTCAGAATTAGCTTTATGTATAGAGACAAATAAGTTCCCCTTTGGATGGTAAAAAGTGTGGAGGACTAGAGTGACAAGAATTATGGTCTTGACAAATTAGGAGCTCCTTTTGGAAACATGTACAAATACTCTTACATTGCCCAAATCCAAGTTTGTGGCTCAATCCAATGACTATAGCTCACTGTTTGTGCATAATTACTTGAATTCCAACACATTTACCCTAATTTCAACATTTCAAAAATTCAATTCAAAAGAGGATAATCAACACCCTCCAAAGTGAATCTAATAAGAATTCCCAACCCCATCCTTTCTGATTTGTGGTTAGATCTATTAGGTTCACACCTCTTTTAATGTAATGGTCTCTAAACCTAAATAGTAGTGGTATTCACTCATCTAATTAGAAACCCTAATATTTTCACCATTACATTTTGGTGAACCTGATTCCTTAATTCTGATTTATGTTCTCAAATCTGTGTGTTTATTCAATTTAAAATTCAAATTTACATTTACAATTTTAATTTCCAATTGAAAAATTTAAAGGTTAAATAAAAACCCTAAATTTTAATTCTAAAATTGAGCTTGTGGGTTGTCTAATTTGGATTAATTATTTCAGATATGATTTGTGAATATTTCAATTTTTAATTGTGAATCTATAGATCTTATTTTAATCAAATTACATAAATAGAGGTTTAGTTCATAGAAACCCTAATTTATTTTGGTTAATTTGATTTGTGGGTTACATAATTTTTCAAATCTATTTTCAGATCCGATTTTGGACATTTATAATGACACTTAATAGATCTGATTTCTTTTCTATTTCACATATGATTACATTGCTTTTCACTTACATTTATTATAATCATGTGTTGGACAATGGTTTATTTCACTTCACATTTATTCTTTTCATTCATAGCACTTAGGAATATTGCATTTTTTAAAATTTCCAAATTCATTCCTTTCAATCAATTAGATCTCGAAGATTTTATTTATAGTGCATGTTGTTTTATGATGATATTTTTAGGGGAAATGCATTTCATATGTAGATCACATCAAAGCTTTTGTAGATCCCAATCCCAAAGATACTATAGGAAAACCTACTTTACTTGCACCTCTCCTAGAGTATCTAATGTGAATGAAGAACAAGTTAATTCTCCTATCAATGATCTCTCTAATAGAGAGAAAGCATTGAAGAACAACATTTCACCATCTTCTTCTCATACACATATCTTAGCTTAAGGGGGGAAGGATCAAGATATTGGTGTTTCAATGTCTCTAGATCCCCTTTATTCTCTTAGAGCGTATTTTGGTCATCAAAACATTTGTAGAGAAGATAATGTTATGAATTTTATTCATGATCTATCTCCCAACATAACATTACATAAAGATGAGGCCTTAGATGATAAGGATCTTCCATTCCAACACATCAAAGAGGATATGCTTGATGATAGAAAGGAAAATATCCTTATACAAGATATTTTTCTTCATCTACTTTTCCCTTTTCTCCTTCTAAATATACTTACACTAAAAATTTCAAAGAGATCCATTATAATGTTCCTCCTCCCTCTCAATTAATAAATTCTTATAAGAGTGGCTATAACATAATATCAAAACATGGTGTTAGAGGACAAGGACTTGGGAAATTTGAACAAGGAATTACAGTCCCTATAAGCCCTCCTACACAAGCTAATACCAAAGGTCTAGGAAATTATCATGAATCCCCTACGGATGATCTCATAATTCAAAATTTTAAGGATTATCTGGCAAGGTATATGACTTATTGTCCATATAAGGGTTCTTATCTTCAAACACTCTTTTTTTCATATCATCAAACTCATGACCATCATGCTAATGATTGTTTGGATTTTCAAAAAATTATGCAAGAACTAGTTGATAATGGAATTGTTAAAATCATAGATGAGAATCCTTCTTCCTCTAATAACTCTTTTCCTACATTACAAGAGACAAGACCTAATCCTATTGATGATCAAGAAACACTAGCCACTATAATCTTTTAGGGATTGAAGTATAATAAGAATGTTGTTTTTCCTTTCATAAAATTGACTAATAAATATAAGAAAGGTAATGACCATTGTATTTTTCATCATAGCTGTACTCAATCATTTGGAAAGCATAAAGCATTCAAAACATTTGTTCAAGATCTATATGGTAAGGCTCACATATCTCACACAATTGATCTTTCTCTCTTTCTTGGTGAGAAAGTAGTGCCCTAACACTCCATTCACCCTTCATGTTTCTCCTCACCTTATGACACAAGTAGTTAACTTAATTGGGGGATCTTTTTCATAAGAGGTGATGAAATTTTAAATATATCATTTTGGGGCAGAAACATCATTCATTCTCGCCTCTATATTATTTCTCCTCTCTATTTAAGGTTCACTATTTCCTTTAGGGGTTGCATTTTTAATACTTTGATGTCATTTCTTGCATGGAATGGTATATCTTATGATTAATCTATCCTTAGGGGAGTATGTGATCCTTTAATTCTCTCTCTCTCTCTTTGAAGATTACCTCCTCTTTAGAGTTGCATTTTGCATGTATTAATGTCTTTTATTGTATTGAATATTCCTTCATGTGAGTATATTGTGCATTTTATTATGTTTAATCTCTCCTTATGGGTTTTGTAATTCTTCTCATTGTCCCTACGCTTGGGGAGTAATGATCTTTCTCTCTTATCTTCTCAAAGGATCCACTTTTCCTTTGTTGATTAGTGTTTGCTTATGATTTGATGTCATTCCTTGGATGAAGTTGTTATTTTCTCAAGGATTATCTCTTATGAAAGAGGTGTATGTCCTTGGCTACAACCTCTTTTTCACTTGGAAATGTATTTCTATTATAAACTTACCCCTCACATTGGGTCAAAAGTGTGTCATCCTTCATCAAGAATCTCTTTCACCTAGAAATAGGGGGAAGGTTTACATTTTGTTTTCCTTCCCTTATTTTGCTAGAAGATGATATGTTTGTTCAAGAAATCCTTTTGGAGGTAGATGTAATTTGAGAAAAGATATCTTCTCCTCCAAGGATCCTCTTTACATTTGTTTCAAGATATCTCTTTTTCAACTATCTTATCCTTTCTTATAAGAGTATTCCCTCTTTAGCTTGGATTTATGACATTGTCGCCTAAAGGATATCTCATTGGTTTTGAAGGTGGGTATCCTTGTTCTTAGTTTCCTTAAGACATCAACATAGGGCTATGTTGACATATTAAGGGGGGGGGCGGGCATTCATATCAACCTATTTTTACTATAATATACTATATTTTTATATATCATAAATGGGGTGATCATTATTGAAACTAGAGAAAACAAACTCTTACATGAGATGCTTCATGCCTGAAACCAGACACAACATTGATATATGTCTTAGATGGGGTGTACATTCCCAGAACTAGAGAAAACAAACTCTTAAACAAGAAGTCTTCAAAACCAGACATAAATTTGTCTTGTACGTGGTGACACATTTTCAAAACCTAAGCAAACAAACTCTTATATGAGATGTTCCCAAAACTAGACTCGCCCCTTGGAATTTGCATTTTCATTACATGTCTTAAATAGGTTGAAGAATGCTTGAAACTAGAGAAAAAAAACTCTTATACAAGATGCTATATACTTGAAACCAGACATCACTTGTACACATGCATGAGGATGAGTGGAACTAGAAAAACACAACTAGACTATTCCTACTCTCCTCCCCAATATGGGTCACCTAGAAAAACATATCTAGAATGTGTATCCATGTCCTATCTCATTCTTAACATGGATCACCTAGAAAAACACATCTAGAATGTGTATCCATGCTTCTCTCTTTTCTTCTCATGAGCTCATAGATTTTCTATTTTAAGGTCATGGATGGTGCACTCTTTCTCTTTTATGTGATCACTTGTGTTCTTGAGATGGAATTTATCAAGAATTATATTAGTGGCTAAGACAATTTAATATCAATGTCACTTCGACTAGTTGAATTGAGGTCTTGTTTTTGGTCTTTAGCTTTTGTATGTTGTGTGTCTTTTTGCCTTTTGTATTTGCTTGTATTTTCTTGCCTTTTTATTTTTGTCTTGTTTTGTGTGCCCTTGCATGCATTTGAGTGAGTTAAAATCCTATGATTGGGGGCTTTGTTCCTCAAAATTAGCGATTCCTTATACAATTATGATTATGCTCATAGTTTCTCATCTATTTCATCTCTTTTGTCTACTTTACCGTGAGTATTTGCATAGGATCATACTCTCGTTAAAGTGGCGGATAAATGAGGCATCTTAAATTGTCACCAAGCCATTTTACACCTCATGTTTGTGACCCCACTTTAACGTGTCTCCTCCTCATCTCCTATCTAGGTCTGTTCAGTGCCTTAACTCTATTTTTGATGCCATGTGCACCTTCCAACTTATTTCTTGGAGGGATATCCTTCTCCCTTGGGCTTATTGAGGCCCCTGATTGAGGAGGACCAGAACACCTAACACTCTATTCTCCCTTGGTCAGGCCCTATTTCAAAGAGTGAGATGGGCCTTATCTCTCTAGTAGGAAATTAAATTGGTAGCTCAACATGACCGTTGGAGGTCAACCTAATTGGTAAATTGACCTAGGACCCCCTATATAAATACATTTGATTAACCTAATTTCATCATATTAACATATTCATTCAAGATATCAATCAAGTGTTCATGCATTCATCATCAAGCATCTTTAGAGATCTTCAAGGCTGCATATTCTTCATTCAATTATTGTGGTGCAAAATTACATCATTCATATGCAAGCATGTGTGTGCGATCTTAGGGTTTTGTTATGTTCATGCCATCTCATAGAGCATATGTGATTACATTCAAGAAGAAAAGCATCATCATTAGCAATTGCAAATATGAGGTATACCTTTCCATTATTTATTTTAGTATTTATAATATTTCATTCCAGGTTAATTCCTAAACCGGGGTTTGACTTACGCAAACCCCTATCCCCAACCTATTTCCCTTCTCTAGTGTGTGTAGGAACATATGTGATTTTCAAAATTATCTTTATTTATAGAGACTGATAGGTTCCCCTTTGGATGACGAGAAGTGTAGAGGACCAGAGAAATGGGAATTTTGGTCTCAGAAAATTAGAAGCTCCTTCTGGGAACAAGTCCAGATACTCTTATATTGTTTAGATCTATGTTTGTGGTTCAATCTGACGAATATAACTCACTTTTTGCATATAATTATTTCAGTTCTCACACATTTACCCTAATTTCAACATTTCAACAATTCAATTTAAAAGAGGATAATCAACACCCTCTAAAGTGAATATAATAAGAATTATCAACCCCATCCTTGCTAATTGGTGGCTAGATCTATTAGGTTCATGCCTCTTAATGCAATGGTTTCTAAGACTAAATATTAGCAGTTTTCATTCATCTAATCGGAAACCCTAATAATTTCACCATTACAATTAAGAACAATGAATTTATTGTATTATTTTATTACTCAACTTTGTAGATGGGTATTAAATCATTTTATCTTGCAATGATCAAGAAAAGTGATAGTCTCTTAATCTTTCATGTATACATAAAGGTACAAGGGTATGGTACATTTGTGTATACATACGAGAGTAGGAGAAACTATTAAATTTCTTTATGTGCACTTCACTTTTTGTTTTGTTTTGTTTTGTTTTGGTAGAAGGCATTATGTGTACTACACTTGTTAAGACACTACAAATTAGATTGAAACCATTTAAGGACAACGAGAAAGGTGAACTATATTCAAGTCTCTTCATGTTAAGAGTTATACATGTTATGTTGTAACCCATGAATAACTAGATGAATAAGAACTCTTTGTAAGAGTCTTTTTTCGGCCAAGAAAGCTGAAATCAAGTTATAAACTAGCATACAAACTAGGTCAACAAATGTCATAGGAAAGTTGATGAGTTAAACAAAGTATCATATTGTTCTCTAGATTCTTTATAATTTCACCAATCATGAGAGTGTGAAGGGTGATAATTTGCATGACACTCAACCTTAATGTCTATATGCCATTGAGATGCGATTACATCACCCTTTTGTATTGTGTATTTGTTGTCAAGGGAACTAGAGGCAGTTGCTAGGTTAGTGAATGCAAGTGCACATGACTAGAGGTTCTATGTTAACCTTGTTTATTTGAGTCTATGTGTTGAAATTATAGGATTCTTGAGGTAATCAAGTTGAGTAAGGGTGTGTGACTTTTTGACCGCACTTCTTATTAAGTGATGTTTGTCTAAATCTTTGACCAAAGTGATGCAAATTTTTTCTTGCATCCAATTAGTTCATTGTGTCATGTTGTATAGTCCAATAAGCTGGTCATGCATAATTAGAAGGAAGCCTACAATTGTATGGTCAACTAAAATTATGTTGGATACCATGCTAGACTCAAATGAAAAACCTTGACTAATTCTCTTGTCTATACCCTCTATAGACACCTAAAATTAATTAAATTAAATATTTAATTGATTTAACATTCTTATGTAATTTATTAATTTAATTATGTTACCCTTTATTTCTCTAAAAATTAATTAATTAAATTTAATTAATTTTGTCACTATAGTCTATTAATTAATTTGTCAATAAATTAATTATTTATCCATTCTTCTAAAGTCCTTTAAATCATTTATTCCTCTAAACCTCTTTTAGTTAATTAATTCTAATTAATTAACTTAAGTCATGTGATCTTCCTACAAATCATTTCTTCTAATTCTCACTTAGCCTAATTAATTCTTGTAAAAGCTTGATTATCATTACTCAATATTAAATTCCTCCACTCATTCTCTCCTCTTGTCAAATCTTCCTAACTTACCCACTTGCATTCTAATATCTCATTAACCCACCTAATCCCCCCTCTTAATCATTTGCACAATCCTAATCAACATGATTAGGAGAAAGTCAACTCTTTGCCATAAATGGCTTTCCCCTCTCACCTTCCAACCTTAAATGCACCCACTTTGGTCATGTCAAAGGATTTCAAATCCTTTGTACATCGCCATGCCCTCTCTTCCCAAGGAACTTTAAATTCCTTTTCTTCTTTATTCTTCATGTAGAATCTTCTATTTGAAATTTTTTAATTCCCTTGTCCCTTCTCAAGGAATTTTAAATTCCTTTTATTCTTCCAATGTGCCTAGGGATCTCTTCTCCATGTTCCTAGAGGAGTGGAGACAAAGAGATTACTTTATGGAAAATATCTTTGTCTCCACACCATGTCCTCTTAATCCTTCCCATCACTTTCTCTCAATATCCACCCTCCATTCCAAATAAATCTTGGCCCTCCATTTTGAACTCTTTAAATCTATAAATTGGGGTCTCATCCCCTCATTCCCATATCTTATATCCATGCAATCTTATGTTGCTCCATTGTATTTAGAAAATCATTCCTAGCAACCACTATTGGAAATAACAATAAAGGAAAACTGAGAGGGGGGGGGGGTGAATTAGTTTTCACTGGATTAACAAGCTCAACCACAATTACAAATATGCTAAACTGCAGTAACAACAAAGATAGGCAGATAGATAGCACAACACACACCACCAAGATTTTGATGTGGAAAACCCAGTTAAGGAAAAAACCATGATGGGAACCTACCCACAATAAGATGATACTCTACAGTAGTATGTGAAAATATTACAATGGGGAGTGCACCAGCATTCAGACACACTGCCTAGAGCTTACAACTCAAGATACAATAACCTAGAAGGCTACAACCCTCAGGGAAGTCTCACCAACTTACAAAATGTTTGGAAAACAATCCACAATCAAATGAACTGCAATAAAAACATCTTCTAATGCCTGATGATAGCTTCAGTTAAGCACATTTGTCTACTCTGCAACACCAATCTCTTCTCAATACACCACACCGAAAGATGAATCCCTTTTTCTCACATACATCACTCTCTGATAATGCAAACACAACATTGATACCTAAATTACATGACTATACCACCTATTTATACAATTCATCAACCTTGACAAAAAGGTCGGCTAAATCCTCAACTTACGATTACAAAATTACATCACACAATGTTTGAACAACAATCCACAATCAAATGAATTGCAATAAAAACATCTACTAATGCCTGATGATAGTTTCAGTTAAGCACATTTGTCTACTCTGCAACACCAATATCTTTTGAATACATGACACTAAAAGATGAATCCTTTTTTCTCACATACATCACTCTCTAATAATGCAAACACAACCTTGATACCTAAATTACATGACTATACCACCTATTTATACAATTCATCAACCTTGACAACAAGGTCGGCTAAATCCTCAACTTATGATTACAAAATTACATCACACAATACAAAGATCAACTACCAGACCAATATAATGATATACATGATATAACATGGACCTAATTCAAATCTCCAAATGGGCAACACCACTGGAAATCACATATAGATCAACCGCAACACGTTACACCACCAGGAATATCGCATAAGATGAAGAACATCACCGGTTCTACAAAATCACCAAGAACTCGAACAATGATCAATGAGGATCACAAAAAAAAAGGACACGATTAGGAAACACTAGCAAGAACATTAGAATCATCAGTAACAGTTGTACCAACACCACTTATCAAATCTTCATTGATCAACATCTGAACCTCAAGAGCACTCAACTAACAACAACTGTCACAAACAAAGATAACTTGTGGAGCACCAAATTGCAAACCATATGAAATAAAGATACACAAGACCATCCCAAACAATCTTCCAAAAACTCAGCTTAAGATTTGATTACATCAGAATATACCAAAGGAAATATTGAATTCTGCAAAGCACTGATCAAAAAAATAAGCTGTAAACCGGATCATATGATATGATCAATTAAGCTTTTCGGATCATTAAAATCAATACAGAAGAATATAATGATACTAGAAATACTCCATACACCAAACCATGATCCCAATAAACCAATTTGCAATCACCAGAGCAATAAATCACAGGAATATGTTGACATCAATGACAACAACATATCCTAGCAACAACAATGTTCAACATTCACACTATAGGTAAATCCACCCACACTTAGTCATTTTTCAATCATCTTCCATCCATCATATAATCCTTCCATCTTGTTGTTGTATTGTGGAGAGAGTTCCACATCCCCATCTAGGACTAATCCAATCAAGCTAAGTAGGGGCGCATCCTTGGCTTCAACGAAGGTCCAATTTGAGGGGCAAGTGAATATTGGTGAAGGTATACTAATCTTTTTGTGTTATTTGAATGTTATTCGAATGATTTAATGTTCATTTGGATTTAACTAACCATTTTACCTCACATAAATTTCCCTTGGTTCATTTTGGCACGCTCGGTAGGACCCACGTCCCTAAGTACTAACATTTTTGAAAGTTTTTGTGAAGTTTTAGTCACAGGTTCTGGTTCAGCATCTCTGTCTGCATTTTGGTGTCTCCGCAATATCTGGATTGATGTCTACGCATAGGATTAGCATCTACGTTTGAATTTAAACTTTCCCGCTCTATTTTGCAAGCTCCGTTGATTAGTGTCTGTGCGTTCATTATTTTGGCATCTCTGCCCCTTTAGTGTTTTTGAACACTTTCTGTGTATTTATGACATTTTTAATTAAAAAAATCACAAAAACATTAAATAACCAGTTAAAATTCATAAAAAAATAATAAGGTTATAGAATTGTGCTTCTTTTTACATTCAGATTTTCAGCTATAGTTAGATCTTTTAGACTAATTTAGCAGTATTTTTAGCGCTAATAACGCTTTAGTGTCTGCATAAATGTTTGGTGTTTGCGCTTTGGTTTGACATCTTTGCTAAGCCCATTTTTGTCGCCCATTTTTTAAATTTAAATTTTGAATTCTTTGTCAACTTATCGTATTTTGCAAAGTCCACTGGAGCATCTGCACAAAAAAGTGACCTTTGCACTTTACATTATTATCTCCGCATGTATAGGGTTTGCGGTGAATTTTCAAATTTGAATTCAAATTTCATTTGTTTCCGCTTTTTATTTCCTGCTCAGAACCAGACCTTACTTCGATGCTTGTGTAGACATTTAGTGTCTGTACAAACGTTCGACGTTTGTGCCTGTGCTTCGACATCTGTGCTAAAGTAGTTAGGATTTTTTTGATAAAAAAATATTTTGAGTTTTACAGATCCCTCTCATGAGTCCAAGGCTTCTTGATAAACTACTCACTTGTTTCTTGTAATACATTAGTCAAAGACAAGATTTTTCCACTAGATTTAGTTTAATTTCGTTGTACGTAGATTAGAAAACCTTTATCACGTGGGACTAAAATGAACTAGTTTTTTCCGTGCTTTGTGCATTTGCACTTGTGTAGAGCGGACCAAAATCACTAACACACTATCCTCTCCCCCTGATTTTCATAATGTTGGGTGCACAGGAAAAGTGTTAGCAACACTCAATTTTCTTTTTTTATAGGTAGAGGGCCTGTCCCCTGAGAAGCTCATAAGGCCAGTGGGGGGAGAATGATCCAAGTGGTAATGGGCTCTTAGCCGAGTCACCTCTTAGCCACTATATAAAACACGTGGGACAAAAGTCCTCATGATGCATGCTAATTGCTTACCTACGCCAACCTCCCTATTACTTGTGTTCTTCAAGAAGGAGGCCTCCCGAGGGAGAGACCATATATGTGATAGTTCTGATACTAAATGTTTAGTACAGATGCCAAGCTAATAAGATGAGAGGGGGGGGGGGTGAATCATACAAACTTAAACTTTCATGAAAACAAAAGATTACAAACGCATTGCTAGATGTGACCCGGTTAAGGGATTTCCCTCATATCTGTTAGGATCTTCACCTTGTTAGAAGTGACCTTGTTAAAGGATTTCAAACACTTAATCAGAATGTCACCTTGCTAGAGGGTTTTACAAATAATACTGTTAAGTCCACTCGGTTAAGAGATTTTCTGTTACTTCACAAAATAATAGTAGTAAAAATATATCTGCAACTTCACATCTAAAAATGCTAAAGCAGATTCTTATTTGCTCAATACAATCTAGTCATAAGACTTATCTTGTCCATTTACTGGGCTCTATACTCTATTAATCAAACAATTCTTCAAGCTTCTGTGCTCGGTAATCACTATGTAGCATCCCTGTGCTTACATTTGCCCACATACATTGTTTATCAATAGTTCCTTATTTATAAACAATTTGCTAACCTCTTAATCTCCTTGATCACACTTCCCATGATCAATCATAGCCATCAGATCTTCAAACTTGACCAGGTTCAATGTATCCTTCGATCTAAAAACATTTTACCGCACCTTGGAACTTGCATACATTTCTTGGAACTTGTGCTAAGGTATTGTTGTTCAATCTAAGCTCTAGATCTTCTTGCCGATCTTTCATTGCCATAGATTCTTAACAAACTTCATACATGTTGTATCAATCATTTAATCATAACCAGCTCATCAACTTCCATCATTAAATAACGCTTTTATTCATTCAATGCATTATGTTATTACTCGGTTGTAGCTTGGTGAATACTAAACTTCACTCGGTAGACATTTCGCCTTCATTAACCGATAGCGATAATCTTAGGGTTTACCGACTAGGTTCCTTAGGGTTTACCGACTAGGTTCTTTGCTTGGTAACATAGTATAGTATTAGCCTTACAATCAACAACATATGTAGGATATCAAAATAATCTAAACATCATGATCTCATCATTGTCTAACTCGGTAATAGTTGCCCATTGAATAACTTATTCGTCCCATTATTCATCATATTCTTTCTGTGTCTTTTACTGACATCTTAATTCTCTTCAAAACATACTTCTTAAGATATGGCAACATCATACAGAATTAGAAAATCAATTTCTTGACATGAATGACAAAATAATAATATTAAGACAGTAAACATCCTTAATCAGTTATATCCATAATCATCAACAACCTTCTCAATATCCTTATTGACATGCCAACAATCTCTTATTGTAATTGGAATGCCAACAATCTCCCTTTGTCTGTTATAATGCCAACAATATGGACACCCGAAAGAGAGTCCCATATAGAGAACCTCATTTTAGTGAGACTAAAATCCTACATTTGTGGTGCACGGGGTGTGGATCGTACCCCAAAGTTACCTCTTACATACTGTAATGCCCCGCCAAGAAACCCCTAAGGGTTTAGATTAAAAACACTCAAATAGAGTGTAAATTTTTTTTTTTTTTAAAACAATTATTAAGAGCATTAATGAAAAGTTACATTATTAAGTTAAATTGAAGTTAACTCAATTCATTATTAGACACGACATTAAAATACAATGGAGATTGTCTGTCAACTTAGATATCACAGCGGAAGGCTCAACCAATCCTAAGGAGTTTCCTAACGCGATTACACAACCTTACACCTAACTCAACTTGCGTCATTAGATCCATTAAACTGGATATCTTAATTACGAGGTAATGCATAGTCCTTGATTAAATATGTGTTCAATGGTTTAACACCTTATATCTTTAGGAGGCGTTCAATTACTTCGATGGTTAGGAGGCCATTGAGGAGATTATTTATTCATCGCACTTTAATTCATAATTACATTAGGAGGTCTCCAAATGGGTTCAAGCGTTTTTAAATATAACAAAGTTCATTCATTAGAGTTTTAAAATAACCATCCACACTTGACATCATCCTTTATTGCTATAAATGTGCTTAATGAGATGCGTTCGTTCAAGGTTAAAATATGATTAGTAAAGTGAGGATTCCTTCATTTGATTTTAAAATATTCACCCACATTTGATACCTCTTTTAAAATATTAAACAGTATGGTTAATAAGATAAATTTGTCTCTTTCGGATTAAACTTCCACGAGTAGAGTGAGGTCTCTTCATTTGTTATCATGCGTAGCCTACTAATGAGTTGAAGTTCTTTTATGAAAGGTAAAATGTGAGTAGCCATAGTATACATTTGAAGTTTTAATAATGCAAGTAAATGGGCTAATTTTCATTAAGATGGGTCTGCATTAGAACACACGAGAGCATCCTTCAATTTAAAGAATCGTTAACTAGATGACATTCGTCATTTCAAGATTAGAGAGATAAGATCATAATGACGTCCTTCTATTCGGATTAAAATACAATTATCTTTTTGCATATCTCATGTTTTGTTCTCTTCTTGTTAAATGATCTTAAAATGAGAGAGATACTTTTACTAGGATTTAATGTTTGAACAACAAATCAACTACTTTTCCATTTTAGTTTAATTTTAGCAATCATGAGGGATTCCTTTTATAAGGGATTAAAAATATGGATATCCAATTGATTTCACCCAATTATAAATGTAATCTGGTGAGGATTATTGATTATAATTACAACATGGATTAATAAGTATATCCATCCAATATACAACATGGATGCCTAGTTGAGTCCTCACGAATTATCAAATTAATCTGATGAGGATTATTGTTAAGATTTAAACGTGAAATAACTTATCAAATTCATTCAATGTAATGAAACATAATTGACATGGCGTGATTCATTTACTAAGGTAAGCAGATAGATATTTATATGATGTTCATCCTTTAGTTTTAAATCTAGGAATTATGACATGAATTTTAACTTTATTTCCTTTTCACATTCATTCCATTGATATGCTCAATATCAAGTTAATCCAATAAAGTAATTCTAATTAAATTTCTTCCACTATTACATTTTAAATCAACATTACCAATTTACCTTTTTTCCACACTTTAATTTCAATATTTAAATACCATGCCACATTCATAATTCACAACATTTTATGAACTTGAATAATTACGTTTATCCATCTGAAAAAATGTTATACATTTGAATTTGAATTCGTTTAATTTACACTTTACACTATGCAAGAATACAACCATTCAAGATAATTTAAAACATAAAACTAGTACGCTATAAACATCGCATAACACAGATATGATCTCGGAGTTCACCCCGGATGGGCTACATCTCCGGGTCTGCTCAACTGCAAGACCCCTTTGGTATTATGTTGTTAGAAATACATGATTTATGAGTCTTTTACATCTTGCCACTTAGGCGAATAAAATCAATATACATCAGACACCTCGGACGTTAATTACATAAAGATCCCTTTTAGAAGCGGGTCAAAATGAGTCATAACAAACAAAAAGAAACAAACAATCCTGGATACTCTTATTTGACGGTTTCCTAATTAGGGGCTTGACCAACTTGCAACCAACACTATCATGTCAAGACTTACCATTACATAACCAAATTCAATAATAGAAGATTAAATTCAGCATAGGCATTATCCGGTAGAGGTATTCGTTCTATCATATTGCTCTGACTAATAATGTCGATACTTCGATATACTAGCTAAATTAACTTTTACTTAAAACTCTTAATAAACCGCCATCACTATTTCTTCTATGTTAATGGCAGTACTAACCCGGGTATGAAGTAATCAACATGAAATTAAAACTGGTATTAGGCTAAGGATTTGCTAAATTGTTGCTTCTCGAACTCCAAGTGTATGATTTACTAAGTTTGAAAATTAACTAAGATAAGATACTGAATTTAAAATTACTTAATATCAATGAAAACTAGAATTCAATTCCCTTATACTAATTCTTTTAATTCACTGAATGAATCTGGAATTCTTCTTTTTTTTTATATGTGACATAGATATAACTTTATTTTCTTTGTTTTCATTTTAAACAAATTATATAAAATAATAATAAAATAAATAACGGTTAAATAAAACAATTAAAATAAACTTATTTTAAATTTCAAAAAAGAGAGGGAGAGGGTACCCACGTGGACATCCACGTGGGCCCTCCCCCCCTTGGCAGCCTAGCTACCTTTGGTAGCGCTGCTACCAAATGGTAGCAGGGCACTACCAAAGGCAGCGCTACTACCATTTGGTAGCAGTTCGCTACCAACTGGTAGCATCTGCCGTGGGGGCATAAAACCTGGTTTTTTTTTTAAATTTTTTTTTTTTGTTTTTAAAATATATTTTGTTAAGGAATAAACAGAAAACAGTCATAAAGTTATAACAATTTCCAGAAGCTTAACTCACAACAAACAGAGGTTTAAAAAAAAAAAACGTTTTCCAGCAACCTCTATATTTGTTCATATTTTTTTTTTTAAGAAACTCACATTCCAAAAACAAACCAAAGAAACTCATAATCAATGCATTTTCCAGAATTCTCATAGCAACAACCAACTGAAAACTAAATCTTAATAAACATTCATGGGTAGCAATCCTCTCTGTTTTTTTCCAACATTTCATGGAGGGCATAACAATAAACAAAAGGGGAGATTAAAATTTCTTACCTCCAACGCTTTCCAGGAAGAGATTTTGATGAAGATGAGCTCCCAAATCAGCTGCTCTCATTCCTCATCCCTCTCCAAAATCCCCCAAATCTCCCTTCCAAGAACCATGTTTTTCCAAAAAAAAACCAAAGGCCAAGAAGCCCCCAAAATGCTTACCAAACAAGATTAAAAAGAAAACCCTAATTTTTGCCCTAATTTCAATTTCGAAATTAGGTATTTATTTTTAAAAATAAAATGATTGAAAGTCCCAAATGGAAGTCATTCATTACCATTATTTATTAATCTCATATGTTTTCCCCTATTAAAATTAAAATGCTTCTTTTTCTTATTGAGTTTTAAATTTTAATTTCTTAATATCGATTTAGGCCTGCATTTATATTTTGGGACTATTTACCGGGTAAGGCATTTTGATTAAATTTTAATTTTCTAAAAATCAATCTTTTTATACTATATCAACTATACAAGTAAAAAGGAAATAATTTCGTTTAAATAATAATAATTTATCCCTTTTCTTCCAAAATGCGGAAATGAGTAATTTATTTCTATCTCCCAAACGACTTTAAAAATTTTCCTTTCTAAAATGCATAATTTATTAAAATCGTAGTTATTAAAATTAACTATTAAATTAACTCGCTACAACAAAATAAAGCGACACTTTTAAATAAAAAACTAATCTAATACAAGAGTCTTATTTATTCTAATTTCTCAACTACAAATGCGTAAATATCGCAAATGTGTAAATGAGCATGCTAACCCCAGTTAAATACCTTAAGCTAGCTACAATAATAATTTAAGGCAAATCTCTTTAATTACTGATTAATCGTATAAAAGAACTACCTATTTAAATTTCTATATCTCTAATGTGTACGTTTAATCATAATTTTAAATTTAATACTTAGGATAACAAACCTCACTTACCTCGCGCAAGGCACGCAAATCGAGGAAGTCCTCCAAGTCTCTCGACACGCATCCCAATGAAATGCAAGCCCCACGAATCCACACACGATGCTCACCTAACCATGGCTAAGGCAAGACAAGAGTTATACGACCACTAAATCCGAATTCAAAAGATGAAAGAGCATACTCAACCTTGCAAATTCCAAGGGAGATGAACCTTGCCCTAAGCGATGTTGTACCTGCAATCTCCTGCACCCATGAATTCATACAAGCATGCATATACAAATACATATTCAATGAAGACGTCAGCTCAAGATTTATCACAAGGGTTAGGAAACAATTGCATTTACACGAAAATCAATGCAAAAGCACAATAATAAGTATGCACAATTTATTTATATTATCTAAGCTACACATTGCATATCGGTTAATCTACCATTCAAGAATGCCACAAAGGAAGTCAATCAAGGTTAAACGGGTTTTAAAAGTCCGACTAGGGTATGGGCATTACACATACCCACTCAAGATGAGACAAGAATCCCTCATATGATCTCCAAATATTAGGGGTATGAGAATCTTGTATTCCCAAGAAGTGAGTGCACTGTAAGGGGGATCCAGTGCTACCTAAATCTCTATCTATCCACTTGTTTGAGGTATTGCTTTGTGCGAGAGGCCCATCTAATGGTTTCCATTTCTGAGCCTAGGATGTATGCTTGATGTTTCTTCATTTTGCATTTTGACAATTAGGCTAATCTAGGCCCCCAATCACTTTCACACTCATCATAAAGCATTAAAACCTTGGCCAATGTATTTTTATTATCTGATATTTTCTTGCCAAGAGTAGACAAAATATTTTTTTTTCCAAAATTGACCAAGTTTGACCAGATTCCCATCAAAATTGTCAAATTGTCCTTCCATGTCTCTGCCTTGTCAAACACTGAGTTTTGGCATCTCCGCCTCACTATTTCAGCATCTCCATCTTGCTTCGACGTCTTCACCCTAGTTAAATGTTTAGTTAGTTTCATTCATGCACCATAAAACAAAGTCTCTCAAACATCTAAAGAAGTCAATATACCGCCAAGTGAAGAAGAAGAAACCTAGTTATAAGCAATTCGTCAAGCGTGAATTTTTTTTGTACATCAACTAAAAACTCTTGCTAACCTTTTTGCATTGATTCCATGACTGTCTTTATGGTTATGGTAATGAGTTTTATCAGGAGCCTTTGGGGAACCACTCTTTCCATCGAAGATTAGGTTTATCCCAAGGTATTAATAGGAGCGGTCGCATTCCTTTGTCCAATTTGCCCAATCCTCAAATCACCTATTGAGTCATTAATCCATCTAAGGTAACCTTTCTTCTTGGCATATTTATTTTCTTCAATCAAGCTTCCTTCTCTTCCACAATCAACATTAATCTTTTCTAAGGACTTAGCATAATCAACCCAATCAAACAATCAATCAATCATCAACCTTAATTAATTAATCAAATCAAATCATCCAATCCATCAATCAATCTCATTCTAAGGCTCACACTTTGTGAAGGTTTGATTTAGAAATTTATCCTTAATAAATCATAAATTGGCATTTGTGCTTGGGAAATAATCTCTCCCAAGTACCTTTTCTTAATCATCTTGGGTTGATCAAAACCCTAATCCGTTTGCCTTATTTTTCTTAGGAACACAAGTCTATCCTAAGAAGAATAAGGCCTTGATCGATTATCCAAAGGTCTAAATTTTTCCCTAGCTTGGTTGTCACCTTGATTTGTGGTCATATCATCAATCCCCATATAAGTCCTAATCCAAGGGCTAAGGTGTTACCTTAATCAAATCAAACTTGTCCTAATCCAAGGACCATCCAAATAAAATCCAATCTAATCCAAATCAAATCAAACCAAACTTTCTAAGTCCTCTCATCATTCTTCTTTTCAAATTTAAACCATTTTCAAAGTTCTTTTTCATCATCTGTCATCTTTAAGGTTACCCGTGTATGGTCTAGACTTACTCAAAAAAAGAAAAGATGACCACCAAAGGCAATAGTGATATGCCTAAAACCATAGACCCCTTCAATCAAGATCCTCAAGAAGAAGAAGACCAACTCATTGATCAACTTGATCTTTCCCCACATGTGCAATCCTTCATAGATGATCCATATAACCAAGACATGATGGAAATATTTTTCAGACATGATCCTAATGGGCTTGTGGCTCAACTTATCACACAAGGGGCATGCTTTCCCCTTGGATTTGATAAATCTATCCTTGTCAGACCAACACAAAGGTGAACTCGCAAGCAATTCTATTCTCGATCCCATTCTTCATCCGCCACCTATTACTTCTGTACCTACAACCACCTTAGCCCCAATTTTTATTCCTCCAAATGCTTCTAATCCTCCAAGGTTATCCATCCCCCTTCACAACATGGCTAAATACATCAGCGCAAGGTTGCCTCCTGCTAGCATAATTCGTGGGTCACAACCTCCAAACACTTCACAACCTCCCCGTTCTTCCTAGCAATACATTGGTGGTGGTGGTGGTATCCCATCCTCGTCCAACCAAATTCTAGGGTCTAACATGGGTTATTATGTCCCCAATATCCACAACTAACAACTTGACCTTCTAAAGGAAATCCAGGACATGAAGGACCTTATCAAAAATTTCAAGAATGGGAAAAACAAAAGGCCTTACACTTTCAAAGAGATATGTCCTTGTCCTAATGACCCTTCAATCTTAGTTGCACCCTATCCCTTTGGTTTTGAAATGCCCAAATTTTAAAAATATAAGGGCAAAGGTGATCCTAGAGACCATGTTTGTGAATTTTATATCTTATTTCAAGAGGTCTCTTATAGTGATATCTACCTTAGAATATTTTTTCCTAAAAGTCTTAGTGGGGATGCCCTCACTTGGTTTTCTGCGTTACCCCATGGATCCATCAAGTCCTTCCCAGACCTAGCAGAAAAGTTCATGTCCCACTATGCCTACAATATTGATAATGATTCTTCTATGATGGAATTATGCAATACAAAGTAGAGGTCTGGAAAAAACTTCACCAACTTCCTTCAAAGATGGAGGCATCTCATAAAGAAGTTTCCATGGAACATACCAGAATCATATCAAGTTGAATTATTTCAATGCAACCTGGTACCTGAACTATCTAAACCCCTGACTTGTTAGTGTTTGGACACTTTTGTAGTTATATGTAAGAAAGGCTTAGCCCTAGAACATTTCCTCTTAGAGGAATGAACATTAAAATATTATTAAAAATCCAATCAAGGTTCCTCCTTCTACAATGAAAATCCTAAGTATTCATCTAAGAATAAAAAAATTGTCAATGATGGAGTCACTGATTCCAAGTGCATCCAAACTGTGGCTGCCCCATCCAAACCTACCCTCATAATTAGTCTCAACCCCGCAACAATGTCCCCATCAAAAGTTGAACTCCTCGCTCCAACAACCAGTCTCCATGTGAGTATACTCTACTTGTTGAACCCATTGATGTCATTTTCTAAAAGTTTGTCAAGGAAGGTGCTATTGTCTTTCTAATGACATGTCCTTTTGATCCAAATAAACCTAAACCTCAATGGTGTAATGAAAATGAATACTGTGATTACCATTCTGTAAACGATCATGATACATGCAAGTGTATGAAACTGAAGAATTAAATTCAAGACCTTATTGACAAGGGTGACATTGAGGTTGTATTTGACAAACCTAATAATTCGAATGACAAAATGAAAATGTACCAGGACCCTTTTCTTAACCATGGTAAGGACAAAGCTTCATCATCTCATTCTGTCAATTATAACTATAACAACTACATATCCGACATTGACTCTTTGGTAGACCACATAGAACATGTCGACACCCATGTTAACACCATCACAATCCAAGGAGCTGATCCCCCTAGCACCTCTCATAGACCCAGAGTCACCATTAAAGGTGCCCCTCCTTCGCAATCCACAAAATTATCCTCTCAAGAAAAAATAATCATTTAAGGTGCCACACCTTCCACTTCCTATTTTTCAGAATGACTGCAATGTTACAACCCGAAGGGGAAGAGTGACCATCTAGGGAGCTCTTCCACAACATCCCATGTCATCCATCCATAACTATGACATTATTTATCATCTCAACAAGACACTTGCACATATCTTTATCCTTGAAATCCTCAAGACATCCCCCGTCCACAAAGAGATCCTTGAGCAAGCCCTTCTAGAGTCCCGTGTCCTAGATAATATCAATGCAACCCAATTCCAAGCCCTTATAGGTAACGTGGCTACACAACATCACCTTGTGTTTACATCCAAGGATGCACCCTCTGATGATCCATCCCACAATAAGCCCCTTCATATCGAAGCCATTGTACAAAAGCATAAAATCAAGAGAGTCTTTATAGATGGTCGATCTAGCTTAAACCTTTGTACATATAAGTTGATCAAACAACTAGGAATATCTAAAGATTTGGTAGACACATCAAAAAAGATCACAATTAAAGCCTATAATGATCCATAAATAGTTTCCAAAGGCACCACAACTTTGCCTCTTCAAGTGGGCCCTGCAGTGGTGGATACAACATGTCAAGTATTGGACCTTGATCTCCCATACAACATTCTTCTTGGGCATCCATGGATCCACTCCATTCAAGCTGTTCCATCCATGTATCACCAGTGTGTTAAATTCCCTTTCAATGGTAGAGCGATCAACATTCTTGGTGACCCACAACCCTTCCAATATTGAAAATTTCTTGAAGGGAAGCACCCCTACCATTGCCCACTCAACTAACCTATTCCACCTCCTCCATCTGATCCTCCAATGTTGCATCCACCTCATCCCAATCTGAGATCAAGGTCAAGATCATTAACAATGGTTGTGGAGAGTATACCCTTCAAAATTCCCTTTATGTGGGATAAATGCCACCCTCTCCCAAGTCAAATGGAAAACAAAAGGAAATAAAGAGACAAAGAAAACCCTCTATGAAGTGCAAGAAAAACACCTTCTAGCAGTGGGGTCCACTTGATGAAGAAAGCGTAGAAACTGATGTCACTTCATGGTTGTACCGATAAGAAGAGGAAATGCCAGTAGACATACCTAAAGAAATGTATCTTAAAGCATCTACCATGGCAAACAAGATGGGTTACAAAGGACATGGTCTTGGACCACAAGAACAAGGTAGAAAATCCCCCATTACTCCAATCTCTTACAAGTATAATAAGGGATTAGGTTACTCACCTTTACCTAAGATCACTGCCATTAGTGCTACGACAAACCCTTCTATTGAAGTCAAAGACTTTGACGAAGAGGAATTCCATGAAATGCCTTTCAAATACCTTGATGATATATTTGACGATGTCCACATTAACACTATCACCCCTAGTACCCTTTCCACTCCATCTAAGCTCTAACTTTTCCACCTTGAACTTATTGACCGGGATCAACAAGGACAACCCATTCTTGACATCTGTGCCGATGATGATGCTCTCCTGACTGTACTTACTATGCAAAACCTCAAAAATAACACATCCGTTAATGGGATTCAACTTAACCCAAAGGCATACTTTGGTAGTCAAGTCAATTCCCTCAATCACACAAATGAAAATAATAAGAAAAATCAAAATTCCCTTGATAAAAGCTTCACTGAGGCACCTTTGGACACAAAAAAAGTAAAAATAAAGGATGCATCTTTTGGTGAAAACCTAGATCAGGTGCTAGAAGATGAGGTTCTTGACTTGCCTACCATGGTTCCCCCGTATCAGGAAAAATCACCCTTTCTCATTGAAGAGACCAACACCATCAACATTAGAACAAAGGAAAATTCAAAGAATGTTCTTATTTCTAAGCCCCTTACGGATCATGAATTTTTTTTTTTGATGAGCTTCTTACAAGAAACACATATAAACTTTTCTTGGACTTATGCTAACATGCCAAGCCTTGATTCAAAATTAGTAGCACACAACCTTGCAGTTTGACCAGATGCCAAACCTATCAAATAGAAGCTACATAAGATGCACCCGCAGGTGGCTCTCCTAGTCAACATAGAACTTGAAAAGATGTTGGATGTTAGACTCATCAAACCCATAGACTATCCTGAGTGGGTTTCACATATTATACTTGTTGGCAAGCATCAAAATTTGTATAGACTTCAAAGACCTTAATAAAGCATGTCCAAAAGATGAATTTCCTTTACCAAACATAGACATCATAGTTGATCTCATAGCAGGACATGAGATGCTCTCCCTAATAGATGGTTTCTTCAGATACAACCAAATAAGAATTGCAGAAGAAGATCAACATAAGACAACATTCACAACTCCTTGGAGCATATTTTGTTATCAAGTCATGCCATTTGGTCTCAAGAATGTGAGAGCAACCTACCAAAGAGAAATGACCACTATGTTCCATGACCTTTTGCACAATATAATGGAAGATTATGTAGATGATCTCCTAGGAAAATATAAAACAAGAGAAGAACACATTCTAGTCCTAAGGAAGATCTTTGAGAGATTGAAAAATTATAAGCTACACCTAAATCCTAAGAAATTTGTCTTTGGGGTTACATCAGGAAAACTCTTGGGATTCATAATATCTCATATAGGAATAGAGGTGGACCCGCCTAAATTTAAAGAAATCATGGAAATGAATCCTCCTAATACACTCAAACAACTATGTAGTTTACAAGGCAAACTTTAGTCCATCCACCGGTTAATTGCACAACTTGTAGATAAGTGACCCATTTGCACATCTCCTACACAAAGAAATTAGATCCAAATAGGATTGCCTATGTCAGAAGGCCTTTTAAAAATTGAAAGATTATTTGGCTCCCCTCCAGTTTTGATGCCACCCATTTCAAGAAAACCTATCCTTTTGTATATATCTACAACTACAGTGGCACTAGGGGCATTATTAGCACATACGAATGACAAAGGCAAGAAGCATGCAATTTACTATATTAGCCACACTGTTTTAGGGTATGAGCTCAATTTTACTCCTATAGAAGAGCTTTCCTTGCATTGGTCTTCAGCACACAGAAACTACACCACTAGATGCTCAACAACAAGAATAAATTGATAGCAAAGATTGATCCTCTAAAGTACTTGTTATCTAAAGGACAAGTACCTTCCAGACCAATTGGATGATGCCCCTCTTCAAGGTGATCAACCCCTTGTAACAAAGTTTCTTGATGGTGCCATTATGATCATCACCACATCCACAAAATGACAATTATACTTTTATGCCTCTTGCACGCAACATGGATTAGGAGCAGGTATATTATTTATCACACCTTAAGGATATCGCATCCCTAAGTCCTATAAGATATCCTTTACATGCACAAACAACATTGCAGAATATGGAGCTCTCATCACTAGACTCTCTCTGACTATCTAATTGAAGATCATAGACATGTAGGTCTACGATGATTCCCAAATTGTCATAAAATAAGTCAATGATGAGTACCAAACTAAATATGACAAATTACTCCCTTATTGTAGTATGGTGGAGGATTTAAAACAATACTTCACCTTTATTCAGTTTAATCAAGTTCCTAGGACCAACAATAGAGATGCCGATGCAATGGCCACAATTGGTTCCCTTCTACAGATGCCTGCAAATAGTCAAGTGTGAAATCTTGGTTGAGAAACTCGTAGTACCAGTGTACAATGTCCCTGAATCAAAAATGGTATGTGTACTCGATCTTCAATCCCCTTGGTACCAAGAAAACTTTGCCTATCTATGAGATAACCTTATCCCCCCTCACCTCACCAAAACCCAACAACAAATTTTCATCCACTGATCTTCTCACTAAACTATCCTTGGTGACACCCTCTTTCAAAGGCATTTCGATGAAACCCTCCTAAGGTGTTTAGACAAAGAGGAGGTTGAATGGGCACTACGTGAAGTGCATAAAGGTATTTGTGGAGCACACTCAAGAAGCCTCACTTTGGCTAAGAAGATCTTGCACATAGGATACTATTGGCCAAAAATGGAAGAAGATGCCTATCATTATGTACAGAAATTTATTCCTTGTCAGAAGCATGGTGACAAAATCCATGCACCTTCTCAAGACCTACATTTGTTTATTACACCATGGCCCTTCTCTTGGTGGGGAATCGATCTCATAGGCAAAATTCACCCTACCTCATCCAATGGAAATAAATTCATAATAACAACTACAAAGTACTTTACCAAGTGGTTGGAAACTATACCGCTCACTTTTACAACTGGAAAACAAATTTCCAAATTCATCCTGAAATACCTTATCTGTCGCTATTGAATTCCCAAGATTATCATAACAAATAATGGTAGACCCTTCAAAAATCAGGATGCAAAATAATTATGCCAAAAATTATCCATCCAACACCGCTTTTCCACCCCATACTACCTACAAAGAAATGGTCAAGCTAAGGGTTTGAATAAAACCCTCATCAAAACCCTAAAGAAAATAATCAATGAAGCTGGCTGTGATTGGCACTTTCAACTCCATCCCACCCTTTGGGCCTATTGCACAAGTATTTGTACTCCCACATGAGTCACTCCATATTCCCTAGTTTTTGGTTCTGAAGCTATCCTAAACCTTGAGCTCGAAATTCCTTCACTTTGGGTCTCGCTGTAGAACATTCTCCTTGATGAGGAATACATAGTGGCTAGATTACAAGAGCTAGAATTGCTAGATCAAAGGCACCTCAAGGCCTTTAATAATCTATGGGTATATCAGAATTGCCTTTGACTAAGATACAACAAGAAGGTTAGAACCCAATAATTTGACATCATTGACTTAATGCTAGTGGAAAATCAAAGGAATCTCCAGGATTGAGAAAAGAAAGGCAAGTTTAAGCCTAATTGGATTGGACCATATGTAATCACTTCAAAAAATGGATCAAGAGCCTATCAGTTGGCTACACCTAAAGGCGATCCCTTAGATGAGCCTATGGACATTATGCATCTGAAGAGATTCTATACTTAGTCTTTAGAGGTTTTTAGTTTTCAAAACAAAGAAAATACAAAAAAATAAAAAATAAAAAAAATAAAAATGGAAAAAGAAAAAAAGTAAAGAAAAATCTATCCATCCATCAGTGAAAACCATGTTGTGGCACTATGGGAAAGTACCTTGGTGAAAACCTAGTTTTAGGCATGAGGGTAAATAAACCAGATACATCGTCTCTCTAGATGCTCATCTCTTCCCACTCATATACCGATCCATATCCTTGCCATTTGAACACTACACATTAATCATTCAGACCTCCACACCATCACCCTTCGCCCTCAACCTTGTGTCCCTCCATTTTATATTTCATTAGTGATATGATTGATAAGAAAACTTCCCCACTACACCATCCCACACTCCCTTATCTATGGAAGTCAATTTTGTCTTAGTCAATTGCCTTCTTTCCTTGTGTATGTCCTTCATGAGATGATGAGCTTTCGTTCAAACCACAAATAAAGATCATCCTAATAAACTGAGATTCTATCCTATCACACTAATATTTCCCCATCCCCTAAGATTTTATCCCATCAAAATGAGCTTCTTCTTGCCTTGTGCACCATCCAAGTATCCATCTACATGAGCCTAACCAAATCCTAGCAATCGGTTTCACATCCACATTAATGCGCAACAACCATCTACTTCTATTGCCTAAATTAGTCCTATTAGTTTCTTTTACCCATTGGGATGCATCTTTCCCATGTCCGACACCATCATTGTAATCCTAGTCCTACTCTTGGTAAGAGATGTCAGTTGGCCATGTGCATGTCATTTTTGTGGTTTGATCTTTTTTCTTTAATTTGTGTCTTTGTGTCCTATGACTAATCCTATCTAAAAGCTGCCTAGATCAATCTATATCTTGGTATGTCTTTGGTTGGTGTATAGTGGGGCATCTTTTGTCTCATGGTGTGTTTGGGGGTTTCTCTTGTATGATCATGTAGTCCCACATTTACATCATCATGGTGTTTGTGAGCCTGTGTGCATAAAGACACCTACTATTTGAGATTCCAGTCCATACCTTGGATCCTCATAACATCCAGATTCCTATAATCAGTGATATAGATCATCCTTGGCAATATTAAACTAGGAATTCTCCCCACATATACACAAAAACAAATCACTCATTGCACTTACATTTTTCATCCCACCCCCCTTTATCTTGGAGAATCCAATTCATTAACTTTCCCCTTTCTATTCTTTTGTCTAGTCCTATATCATTGTATTATGGTTAGCTCATTATAAAAATAGTGCATTGCATATAGTTGCATCATGGCCATTTTAGTTGCAATATTTTTAGTTTACATATTCATTTTAAGTCATTGCATAACTACCATCATTGTAGTTTTATTTGCATTCTCATTATCATCCATTTCACTTCTTTCAATTGTTATAGTTGCACATTTCATTTAGTTACACTACCATTTTAAGTTGCATTTTTTGCAATAAATCATTTTAGTTGCACATTTTTTTTAATTACATTATAATTTTAAGTTGCATTTTTGCAATAAATCTTTTTAGTTGCATTACCATTACATGTTGCATTATAGTTGCATTATATTATAAGTGCACTTTGCATTTATTTTCATAATCATTTCAAATTGCATTAAATTCATTGCATTTCATATGATCACATTAAGGCTAACAACAAATATATTACTAGCTATATTTCAACTCCAATGTAATAAAGACAATCATATTGAGTTGAAATGTATTATGAGATATGATTTAAAATATAATCAGGAGATGTAGATCATCCATTTACATTTTATACATCATTATAAGCATTACATCATACATATTCATGACACCATCACATTAAATATCATATAGCATCATACATATGAATTTCATAATAAATATTTCATACATGATAAGCTAAGGCATAATTATGACATAATCATAGATCACATAAATCACATGCATCCTGCATCCAAAGCATGTTAGCATCATAACCATAACCATACATATCACATAGGCATACACATCCTGCATCACAAATATGTTACAACATATGCATCATCATAATGATATAATCAAAATCATCATCCATCACATATCCATAATAAAAGTCCATGAATAGTCCATAATAAAGTACATATGCTTTGCGAAAACTACATCTCATCTTATATATATCGCAAAAAAATAATAATGTGTCCAATCATGGTACAATGATATCCTCGAAGGGTCAAAATGTCACACATGCATATGTGGGTGTTATCCTACACTCTCCCTATCTCCTAAACCTCTTGAAGGACCTACTAGTGGTGGTTGGGGAGCCCTCATACCCATAGACTCCCCTGATATCCGAGTCTATGTTTCTGTCTATCTATACAGGCTATTCTCTGCAAAGGAGGGAGCCCATTGATCCTGTGACATTGACCTCTCATAAAGACTCCTTTAATACTACGCCTCTTGTATATCTCTCTCTGTCGCCCTCTGTGCATCTAGAGCCTCCGTAAACAATGTTAGCTATTGCTCTAGATATAGTTTCCATCTCGCCACATCCCTCTCCCCTCAGAGTCTTAGTATCTCTACCTTAGCCCTGTTCAGTCTAGCTTGGAGGGTATCAAGCTCATCATCCATCCTTTTCATCTCCTCCCTGAGCTGCCCTATGGCCCCACCACTCCTTGCTACCTCTAGCATCTTTGAGGTCTCCTCGGCCTCTGTCCTCAAACTATCTCGCTCAGAGATGGCCACCTCTAAATCCTATCATAGTGCATCCCCCTCCTCTCTCACTCGATCCAACACTGCCTATAAGCTCTCGGTCATGGCTCTTTCAATATCCCGCTCCAAAATGGCCTGGTCAAAATTGGCCTATGGTACTAGTCTTTCCTGTCGCCCCTCTTCTCCTCCCTCCCTAGCCAGTATATCCATTGTCTCCCCTCCTCCCTCTACTCGCTCCTCTCCCTCGAGTGCTTTGAGCTGTCCTGCTAGAACCTGCACCTATAATGGTACAACCACCCTTGGTATCTATCTCCCCCCTCTCCTCTTCAACATCCATTGCTGACCCCTAACTACCCTATCGCCTCTCCCTCACTAGCCATATCTGCATCCCTTCCCACTATCTCCTCCACCGCTGGTCTCCTCTCATCCTCCTATAGAACCCTTGACATCAACAATTAAATTGGGTTATGTGCATCCCACCATGGGGCGAAAGCACCTGTACACCCCAGATCATCCCCAACATCTAGCCTCTCATCCCATGGCACCATAACTGCCCCTGTCTATCTCAATCACATTGCTAATGGGCCCATAGAATCTCCCCATGTAGCATGTTCTCTAGTAATGCACAGATGTGTGTGCTCATACCTGACAATATCTTGTCAGAGCCTAAAATGCCTCATTGCTCAATGTGGTAGATATTGATTGATCACATGGATAGTCCAATGAAACAACCAACACTCAATCTGCACCCACACTAGCGTATAGTCATATATTCAGTGCTCACAATCTCTGAATGGTTGCCATGTGAAGAATGTCATTTCATCTAGGATCCACCTCCAAAACCAACAAGAACCAACCCGAGTATAGTGTAGTAACACCTTGTACTTGTCTAGGTATGGATAATGGGGCCTCTAGTCCTGCACTCCTAGTGGTCGTGCCATTGCAATATGCTCTCATGACCAAATGTGTAGGAGTGTGACACCAATCCCTAGGTTCTTATAACCTTGGTACAAACACATATGAATGTCATGATACAACTATCAAAGCATCACCACACCCTAAGTATACTGTATCCCTTCCTCCATCATATAGTAGAAGCATTTGCACCAATCGATAGAGAAGCCATGCTCAACTCATAGATGAATAATACTAGATGAAAATCCCTATCATGGCTCCATCCTGCTCTAGAAAACCATCCTAGTCCTATCCATAAGCAAATCATCGCACTCACATACCTACCTTATATATTCCTCCCTGTACTCAGGAATCACACCTTTAATTGGAACCTTCAAGATCCACCATACATCGAGGAGGGTGATGCTGGCCTCACTTGTAGGTAGATAGAAGGAACATGTCTCACTATTTCACCTCTCAACTAAAGTTGTCAGCATGGCTGTGTGTGCCTGAATCTGAGGCCATCACTCTACAAATCGAAGTCCTAGTGAGTTTAGTGTAACTCGCTCTACTCCTCCAAGTTATTTGTATAATTCCATCATGGGAGGCTAATACTCCGATGAATCTAGGACATCAAACTCCTACATCACATAAAACCACCTTCATTGGCCGTTCTTTTAAGCCTATTTCTATTTCTAGGGCTTCTCGTTGCCCTCGTGTTCCCCTCTGATTCCTCCCTGTATCTATCTTTTATCCTCTTTTTCTCCCTAGGTGGAGATGGCATTCTTCCTCAGGGGTAGACACCAAAACTGCGACACATGTGCCGTTCCATAGAGTGAAGATGACATTTTGCAGTTTCTCCCATTTCCCCTCCTCCTTGCAGGTGGAGATGTTGATCGCCTGATCAACGTTTGCACAAATGATGTTTCATTTGCACAGACGGGGAATGCCTACACATGCATTGATCCCATGCGTAGATGTCGAAATGATGTTAAATGTCTGTGCACTGACAAATTTCCTAGCCTTAATTAATTCTAATCTACCAAAAGATAGGGCTAGGTTGGGGTACATACTGGTGGCCCGTACTTTGGTGGTTGCTGGTACAATCAGATTGTCTTTGCGCAATGCTCATGGCAAGGAATGCGATCCATAGATCCTAGGCGCTCTACTCTCTCTCAATTTCCCAAAGTGTGTGTGTGACAATGACCCCTCCTTGGGCCCCATGTGGCTTATATAGGGCCTCCCTCCACCCTTTTTCTTGCATTTTCTCGCTCTCCCTTATACTTCTTCCAAATTCTTTTCTTTTCATCTCTTTCTCCCTTTTTCTTTTCTCCCTCCTATTTTATTCTTTTCAAGAATTTTTCCCAATTTTTTTTCGGTTAAATTCTCGAAGGGGCATGCATAACCTATGTCTTTATGCTAGGGCATATTTTTCTATCTTTTACCCACCGCCAATTTTGCTGCTATGTAAAAGAGGGGCAAAATGTAGATGACTAAAATAAATTAAATTAAATATTTAATTAATTTAACATTACTATATAATTAATTAATTTAATTATGTTACCCTTTATTCCTCTCAAAATTAATTAATTAAATTTAACTAATTTTATCACTATAATCTAATAACTAATTTGTCAATAAATAAATTATTTATCCATTCCTCTAAATTCCTTTAAATTGTTAATTATTCCTCTAAACCTCTTTTAGTTAATTAATTTTAATTAATTAACTTAAGTCACATGATTCCTACAGATCATTTCTTCTAATCCTCACTTAGCCTAATTAATTCTTCTAGAAGCTTGATTATCATTATTTCTCAATTTTAAATTCCTCCACTCATCCTCTCTCCTCTTGTCAAATCCTCCTAACTTACCCACTTGCATTCTAATATCTCATTAACCAACCTAATCTCCACTCTTAATCATTTGCACAATCCTAATCAACATGATTAGGAGCAAGTCAACTATTTGCTATAAATGACTTTCCCCTCTCACCTTCCAAACCTTAAGTGCACTCACTTTGGTCATGTCAAAGGATTTCAAATCCTTTGTACATCTCCATGCCCTCTCTTCCCAAGGAATTTTAAATTCCTTTTCTTCTTTATTCTTTCTATGCAATCTTCTATTTGAGAATTTTTAATTCCCTTGTCCCTTCCCAAGGAATTTTAAATTCCTTTTATTCTTCCAATGTGCCTAAGGATCTCTTCTCCATACACCTAGAGGAGTGTGGAGATAAGAAATTCCTTTATGGAAAACCTCTTGGTGTCCGCACGATGTACCCTCAATCCTTCCCATCACTTTCTCTCAATATCCACCCTCTATTCCAAATCAATCTTGGTCCTCCATTTTGGCCTCTTCAAATCTATAAATTAGGGTCTCTTCCCCTCATTCCCATCTCTCATATCCATACAATCTTATGTTGCTCCATTGTGTTTAGAAAATCATCCCTATCATCCACACTATAGCCAAATCTACCCATACTTAGTCATTTTGCAATCGTCTTCCATCCATCATATAATCCATCCATTTTGTTGTTGTGTAGTGGAGAGAATTTCACATCCCCATCTAGGACCAATCCAATCAAGAAAAGGAGGGGTGCATCCTTGGCTTCACCAAAGGTCCAATATGAGGGACAAGTGAAGATTGGTGAAGGTATAATGGTCTTTTTATATTATTTGAATGTTATTTGAATGATTTCACTTTAATTTGTATTTAACTAACTATTTTCCCTCAAATCAATTTTCCCTTGGTTGACCCTCATGAAGGGTAGGTCCACTTCTAGTTGGAAGGTGCGTGGTTGGAGAAAAAACACTCGAGTGATTCTTTCCCACTTGCAAATATATACGAAGGATTGAGATACAGATTATTTATTCTAGATACTAGTACACTCTAAATTCTCTATTCCTTGTTATGTTATTTCATTTACTTAATTTTAAATGTATGATATCCTAGAAAGGAAAAGAGCATGTTGAAAGTCAAGATGAGTTTTTGTTAGTCAATGCATTGAATTATATCTTTACATGTTGAAAAGCTAATTCAAATGTTAGAATTTTTTTATTTGCAATTTTCCTTGCATATCTTTTCTTATCTTGTGATAAAATATAGTTAATTTCCATGTAAGTAGAATTGAGATGTTACATATGGTATTAGAGCTACGTGGTTCATTCTGGGATGTAGGTACTCACCACTTGAAAAATATTTTCAAACTTAAAGCGTAGCTAATGCAAACAAGTGTTGTTGTTTGGTTAACATAGATGTTTATCCATCAAACATCATGAAATAAATTTTGCATGATTCGACCCAATTTTTACAAGAAGAAGAAACATACTACCAAATTTGATTATTATGATTATGCTCTTCTATCTAGCCATGAAATATTAATAAATATCATTTAAATGACTCTAGAGGGAGAGAGAGAAGTGTCCATTAGAAAAAAAAGAAACATTAGCCCCATCAACTTCTATTAACCCAAATGTAAACCATGACATGTGAAAGGAACATGATAACAAAACCTCATCCAAGGGGAAAGATGTGAAGGAGGAAGATGAAAACCTATGATTTCACCCCATCTCCTACTTCATTATATCTGATTTTGAAGGGCACGAAGTGCCCATTGAAGCATCATCCACTAGTGATGATATGGCATGTAAACATGTAAATTTTAAACTACGTATAGAGAGAAAAGTACAATGGTGATGTATATGCTTTGAATAAATGAAAGAGATCCATCATTGTAATTTTGTGAAATACTTTGTTGAATGTTTCAATTTGAATTTAAATGGAAAAGTAAGCTCAATATAGAACTTATAAATACGAAAGTTGTAAATATAGGTACTGTGATAACTACATGGATCATTCTAGAGATGATATTGAGGGAGCTTAGTAGGAGTGTGATTCCTTTGGAAACCCCATGGCCAAAGTAGATATTTTTTTGTATATTCTCAATTATACTAGGGCTAGACTTGGTAACTTGCAACAACATGTAATGCCAGAATATGATAGGTGATAACAAACAAGAAACCCAAGAAACGGGAGATTAAAATAAGCACGAGAAAAACACACAAAGATAACACAAAGAAGAATATTTAGATGCTAGAGCTTAGTCTATGATGAGAAACCAACTGGCTATAGAAATTTGTTGGGACATGAAAAAGGTTATCATTGCTAAGTTTGATGGCTTAGTGTTAGAAGATAATGTAGCAGCCTATCTTACGAAGATGAAAAAATATTTTGAAGTAAGAAACTATTATGAGATAAATAAAGCTATTTGGGGAGCCGACCAATTGTCTAGGGAAGCTTTCACTTGGCGGGAAAGCAAAAAGGCACAATTGAGGCTAAAATCCATGAGTCTTACTTGGGACCACTTTGTGGTCATATTTAGACAAAGGTGGCTGCCCCAACTCTTTTTTTGATACAAAAATAATAGAATTTTAAAATCTTTGATAGGGATATTCCTTTGTTAACGTATATTGGGACAACTTTATATGACTCCTAAAATATGTACTTCAATATCAAGCAAATGAAAGATTTAAAATTAGGAAATTCATCATTGGGTTGAACAATTGAATTGGTTGTGAGATCGATGTTCTTGGACTAGCCACCATTGACCTAGTTTATGTGAAGGAAATAAAACAAGAACAAAGATTGAAGAGAGAAGAGTTCAAGGAGAGAAGTGTTTATTTGAAGCCAAGGTTGAACTTCAAGGATTTTCAACTTAATTAAATATTTATGTGCCCCCCTTAGGATTCTACGACATTATCCTACAAATGAATTGGTTGGAGAGAGATAGGACAAGAGTAGAATATGTTTAAAAAATGATATAATTCTTAGATGATATAGGAAATAGATTATTCCTCCAAGGCACTCAATGGGAAGTTTAGGTCCTGAAAGTATCAACCATGCAACTAAAGAGAGGTAAAAAAAAGGGTGTTAACTCTTTGCAATTAAAATGGAAGAGTTAGAGGAATCTAGGGAGATTACCATTTTGGATGATCTAATGATCTACGAAGCTTCAAATCTTTATGAACTAGTGGAAGAGGATTCTAGTGTTCAGAATGAATCATTTGAAGAAAAGCATCCCTACCTTTGAGATTATCAAGATTTTTTTCCTAAATAACTACCAGGGTTACCCCCCAAAAGAGTTTTTTTGACTTTTATATTGATTTGATTCCATGATTAGAACTAGTATCAAAGGCTCCATACCAAATGAAAACTACAAAACTAATAGAGTTGAAAGCTCAATTATAGGAATTGTTGAGCAAGGGTTTGATAAGACCCAATTTTTTGCATTGGGGAGCACCTACAATCTTCATGAAGAAGAAGGATGGTACATTTTGATTATGCATAATTTGTCATATGCTCAATAAAGAAAAAATAAGGAATAATTACCTATTGTCACATATAGATGATCTATTTGATCAAATGTGCGGAGCCAAATTTTGAAAGATCTATTTACTGTCAAACTATCATAAATTGAGACTAAAGGACAAGGATATCCATAGAAAATCTTAAAGAGAAGATATGGGATATTAAATTATATTTTTACCATTTGGAATCACAAATTCCCCAGCCAATTTCATGATTTAATGAATAATGTATTTCAAGATTGCCTCAACAAGTTTGTCTTAGTATTCCTGGATGACATCCTTATATACTCTAGGAATGAAGAGGAACACTATCAACATCTCTAGATTATTCTTCAATGCTTGATAGAGAAAAAATTATATGGGAAATCATCTAAATGTACCTTCTTCTAGAAGGAAGCTCAATTTTTTATGTCATATATTTTATGATGAAGGAGTAACAGTATATCCTACCAATATTAAGGCAATTCTTGAATGGCCAACCCCTAGAAATGTGCATGAAGTACACAATTTTATGGGTTTGGCAAGGTACTATGGGAGGTCCATGATAAAATTATCTAAGATGACCAGCCCTATTACCTCTGTTCAAAGAAAAGGGAAAATATCTGAATGGAAAGAGAATTGTTGGGAAGAATTCAATCACCTTATGAAGAGGTTGACATAAACTCCTATATTAAAGGTTCCAGATCTAGAGGACTAGTTTGTTGTTGTTATCGATGCCTCAAGGGAAGGCTTAGGTGGAGTGCTCATACATGAAGGGAATGAAATAGAATATGAACCCAAAAATTTGAAGTCATACAAGAAGATCTATGTTCCACATGACCTCCAGATAGCAACAATTATGCATGCTCTTCAGATGTGGTGGCACTATTTGTAAGGTTCACCCTTTGAGCTCAAATTGGACAATCAAGGTCTAAGTATATCTTCTCTTAGCCTAACTTAAATTCTTGGTAAAGAAGGTGGTTCAAATTAATTTTTGACTATGATTTTAAAATAAGCTACATAAAGGGTATGAAAAATCATGTAGCAAATGCCTTGAACTGAAGGAGACATATGTTATTAATAGTCTCCATGCACTCTATTTTCAAGACTCAAGTTTTGTAGCAATTAGGAGTTGAATATTACAAGCAAGTAAAAAAAACCCTCTAGGCTAATCCTCAAGTTTTTAGGTTTGGTGGGTTCTACTTTGAGCCAAGTAGTCTTCTAAGGTATAGAGGTTGAATGTATGTGCCAGATTCTATAGAAATAAGAAATTTGGTATGGAAGGAAGTGCATTCTAAACTATAATTGGTGCATCCAGGAGTAACAAAACTCCTAGCTAATATTAAGCCTTTGTATTTCTGAAAGAATGAAATGTGATGTTGCAAGATTTATGGAAAGTTGCTTTGAGTGTCAGAGAATTAAGGCAAAACACTAACACCCAACATGACTCTTGCATCCATATGACACTCTAGATTGAAAGTGGTAGGTCATTAATGATGCAAAGGGTCTAAGAGGTCTCACAATAATCAAGGACTAGATTCTAAACGCCACCACAATTTGATGATAGAATGCTCAACCAAGACTAGAGCCTAGACAACACTTCACATAGGCCTAATGAGACATCATAGAAAAGGGAACAAGAAGGACTTGGGGAAGGAGTTAAAACATGTTATCTAACCTATTTGGACTCTGAAACATCAATCTTAACCTTGGTATCAAGCCCTGATATACTATCCAACACCAAATGTATCCTATGGGCCTAGGATCTAGTAGCCCTGTTCCGAGACAAATTCAATCATATCTTTTGATTCACTGACACAAGGGATGAAATGAAAATATTTTGAGATACGCTTTTGGAAGTTGTTCAACATATGTGAAAAAAGGTGGGGTACTTTGGACCAAGGTGCTCAAAATTAGACTGATACAAACCTACAAAAGCCTAATTAGGCTTGCAATAACACTACAACCACCTCTTAGACTCTCCACAACCCTAAAAAACAATCTTGGAAAGAAAGGAGTTGTAAAAAATGAAGGGATTACATAGTTTTCAAGACCTCCTTGGCTATTTGGGTACCCAAACCAACAACAAACCACTCAACCTTGTCGAACCAATGTAATACATGGAGATAGTGGGCCTTCAATTGCTCAAAACCTCACTTAAAATCCTCTATTAAAATGGTTCAAAACCCACTTGGAGTATCCTCATACCCATCATTCCACCAAGTCTTGAGTCCATCCATTAGTGGAATGAGTAGATATGCATAATTCTTGATAAAACCCTCCAAACCTAGGGTTTTAGACTAGTAAGGACAAAATAGCTTGTAGAATGCACAAAACCAAATGAAATCACTTGAAACTAGTGCCAAATAAAAGGTAAATCAGTTAAATTTCCAAAAATTCCATCCTTGAGTTCTAATTCATCCAAAATTGAGAGTTATGAGACAAAGTGTAGCGTTTTTCTAAAAATTGCAGAGAAAATGTTCATGAAATTGCCTTCAAACTTGGAGTTCTCCGTACAATGATGTTTACCAACCCCTTCCAAATATCTGAGGGGTATATAAATACTCTAAAATTAATGACTATAACCACAATATGAATTGGTTATCCATACAACCACCTTTTTGAATGCTTAGTGTCTTGACAACGATGAAAAGTTGTCAAACAACTTTTACAAAATTGTGCAATTTGCATTTTTTGACACCAATGACCCCTAAAAATTTGAAGACATATAAAATAGGATATTTAAACACCAAATACATCAAAGATACCCCCATACCACACCTTGGGAGGTATTGACCTAGTTTGACCAAGATATCCATATTTGAGTACATTCAACAAATTGGCACCAAGGCCTTACAAAATGAGACAAAAGGACTCCAAAACTTTGACAATGGTCCTTGAGACCTTATTACATAAAAAAATGAACAAAAAAACATGAAACTAAGAAAAAACATCAGGAATAGGTCCCATGGACCCAATTGTGCCCCTGCACCAATTAACATGGATTTTGTGTAGGGTCTACCTATGTCTCAGAATAAACATAACACCATTTTAGTAGTGGTAGATATAATTACCAAGGTAGCATGCTGTATCCTTAAGAATATAATTGATGGAAAACCTGTCATAGCTTGTAAATTTGTGCAAGAATTTTTTAGGTTGCACAAAGTTCCAAAGAAAATTATTTCAGATAGAGATGTATGGATTTCGTTAAGGTTTAGGAAAACCTTATTTGTAGCTCTAGGAACTTATCTAAATATAAGTTTAGCATATCAACATGATATATATGGTTAGACTAAAAGGGGGAATAAAGTTTTAGATGACCTAATACAAATATATTGCATGGATCAACAATACAAATGAGAAGACTACTTACCCCTTGTAGAATTTTCCTATAATAAATCTTACCATTCTGCCATTAAGATGACCCCATTTGAGGTGTTGTCCAAAGTAAAGTGTTGAACTCCTATAAGTTAGGATAAGATAGAAGATAGGATTATTATTGGTTGGGAAATTCTATCAAAAATAGAAGAATAGGTAAAGCTAACTAGATAGAGATAGATAGAAGCTAATGATAGGAAAATGAGTTATGCAAATGCCAAATAAACACTAAGATAGTTCATAGTAGGGGAGAAAGTACTTTAAAATTCAAGCCACAAAAAAGTTCAATCAAGTTTGGAAAGTCATCCAAGCTAGCTCCTAGATATATGTGCGACCTTTTAAAGTGCTAGAATTCATCAACCTATTTGCCTATAGATTTCTTCTACATCTAGCTCTTGCTAGAATGTAAAATCTCTTTCATGTATCTTATTTACATAAATATGTATTTGAATTTGATCAAATAATTGATTGGAATTAATTGTAGGTGCAAGATCCAGGGGTCTTCATCATCAAGCCTCATAGAGTGCTTGAGGTGCGCAAGCTCCACTTGTGTAATCATGAGATTACATTGTGCAAGGTCTAGTGGGACAAGTATGTAGAAGATAGTGCCACCCAAGAGGATTATGATGAATTCTATCAAACGTTTCCTCACTTATTTAATATTTTCAATTGTTGCAAATACCTTTTTTTATTCCATATTTGATACTTTAATCATCGAGGATTCTGATTATTGTGGGGAGTATTGGAATTAAACATAATTGATGATGAGATGAGATGATGATATGTGTTGATGACCGATACAGATGATACGTTGTCATGATATAGTTTGTTGGCTAGATGATGATGTTAAGTTGTTTGATGAATTTGTTTGTGTTGTCATTGATGACAACCATGTTTTGCTAGTTATCTAAGTCATCTAGACCTACCAGAAAAGCTGAACCGGTAGTAGAATTGATTGATAGACAAGTTAATAGGTTAGCAAGAACAGTGTGATGATCAGGAGACCAATATGGCCGATTGATGAAGAGTGAGGTGTTGCATTTTGGAACATATATTTGTGACATTGGTAAAAGTCTATGACTGAAACCGCATCAATAGATCTAATATATTGAGTGAGTTATGATTGACTGTGATGAATTCAGTGAAGAAGAATGTATATCGGTGATAGATCTTTGACTGGTAATGATTTATGGTTTGGCGGTGAATCTTATCATGTTTATAAGTTAGTGATGAAGTGTTAGAATCTATGTGAAGTGATAAGAAGGTGATTGAGTGCATACAAGGATCAGATTTCTTGGGAAATAATGAATTGCTTAGCAGAATGTGACAAGGGTTTGATTGTTTATCAAATCGATGTGTGGTGATGTGCAGTGATCATTCATTGATGTAAATTAAATGTATTTTGAATTTGGTTAGGGTTATGCACCTGACCTAATTGTAAAGTGTATTTAGGTCTAGTTTGAGAAGGATTTTTGTGTTAGTGGTTAGAGAAGAAGAGTGTGCCGTGATAGCCTTGAAAATTGATTGCATGAGAATTTGCAATTTGTGAGCTTAAAAATTGATCTTTCTAGTTTTATTCGTATTCTCTGTCAAGGTTCAAAGTCTAGGGTTTAGGGTTTATCAAATTTTCCTAAGCTTTGTGAAGAAAAATCCTAACCTTGTTATATCTCGATGTTACTTTTTCCCACTTAAAGGCCAAGGGTTATTTACAATGGGTGGGGCCTTTTCATTCCCTAAGCGCTGAGTTGTGTTAGACCGGTTTTAGAAAGGATTTTCCTTAAAGTCACGTGCAAAATTTCCCTATAGTCGGTCTCATTTAATATTTGTACCCGCACCCACATTTTTCCTAAGTCTAAAATTCCCAAGTGTTTCGTCTGATTGATAAAAGCAAAACAAATCTGATGGTCTGCGCTTCCTCGTGGTTGAAAGTACAAGGATAATAAAGAGCACGATATCACGAGATGATGCCATGTGTCTTCAGCGGAAAAAGGATGAGATGGCGGTGTAACTTACCGAAAAAACTTGTGTCACCGGTTCTCAGGCTTTAAAGACTAGTTTACTAACAATCCTATCAATTGGCACCTATTCAAGATGAATGGTGATGTTATGTTCCGAGATAAAAGGTGCCCGACTTTTAATTCTGAAAAGGTTAACGAGCATTGTGTTGGAGTAGTAAAGTTTGAACATATCCGATGGCCCCCGTATCCTCACGATAGAAGTCGCAAGGAGGTTATGGACCGTGACATCATGAGATGATGCCACATGTCCTAGGCTGACTAGGAAGACCTATGGTGGGGCCATTGACAAATTTTGGTTGAAATATGATGTGGCGTTGATTAGTCATGATTTTATGGATCGGTGAATAATAGATGGAAGGTCAATTGCCACATAGATCAATAATGATCATTTGATGTGTTAGGCTGGGTAAGATCAATAATGATCATTTGAAACTAAAAGGGATCATTAAAGATATTGGTTGTAGCCCGCACGAGAAAGATAGGATGTAGACTTGTTGACTCAAGATAGATAGCAATGAGTTTGAAGTTTTGAATGTCAACTCACCCCCAAGGAAGCTTGTGTGAGGTCTTTTTTGGGTAAAGGACAAATTAGACAAGTAAGGATAATATCTCACAGATGTGAAAGGATCGGTATTATTTCAGGTTTAGATATGATGGATCATGAGTGCTCTGATGAATTCAGAGATTGCCTGCTGAAAGGAATCCTAAAGCAGAAGACTGTACACTCAATAAGGAATAAGATCATAACAAAATAATTCATGCAAAGTGAAAATATGCAGGTGGCAATGGAGTGATGGCCTAGAAATGATGGTGACCTGAGTTGTAGGCATGATTGTTGAATCCATAACTGGCAAGATGAGTAGAAAATATCAGGATGAATGATTCTTCACATGGATTAGCACCACCACTTTGAGTGGAATTCCGATTATAAATTTACCAAGCTAGTGGTAGAATGGGTAGAAAGAGATACAAACTTATTCATTTTTTTGAGAACAGTTTTTCATTAGTAAGAAGATGGTGTTCGAACAAAATTATGCATGGAGTCATTGCATGTTTTGTGACATTGGATGGATATTTTTCTCTGGTATGCGGTTTCTCATTGTTAGAGGGGTTGTAAAAGATGAGAGGATTGTCAGAGGGGGTGTGAAAGCCTTCTCTTTTTAGGAAAAGCCACCCATGACATATCCTTTGTTCTCACTCTACAATTTGTTCACAAAGTGTTCCAAGAGGGAGCTCGTAGGGAACTGAAAGAAGGATTTGTTTGAGTAAGGATTGGAAGCCAGTTATCTCTGCAACGACATGGAAGTTGCAATGCCTTCTCAAAAAAATTTATTTACGCCCAAGCTCCTCTTTCTATTTCCTCTGATCTGAGGCATAAAGGTTGGAGATTTTTCTCTAATTTGTGGGAAATCTTATTTCTTTTCGGGATCTATTTTCCTTTTCAGGAAGGGAAATGTTCTGTAGAGAAAAGTGAGCATCTCATGGTCCATTCAGAAGTGTCAGGGTGATATCAACATGGCTCAAGTGATTTTGTTTCGACCGATAATCAGTTAAATATTTTGGTTCCACCTCATCACAGGCACTAGCATGTGGATAAGGAATATTTTGTAATAGAATTGTGTACGACCTCCTTGGCTTGGTTTTGGTGACATGTGTGTTTTGGCCTGAAGCTTGTCACTCCCTTATTTTCTATAAAAGGGAAATCAAGGCTAGAAGTTAGGGTTCCAAAATTTCTGAGAAAGGATCTTTGTAAAGTAGGTCCATTTTGCAGGGTTAGGTTCCATATAATTTTAGTGAGTCATGGAAAAAGAAGAATCTGTAATGTCATTCTACAGAGAAGAAGTAATGAAGTAGTTACAAGTTTCATTTTCAAATGGGTTATTCAGTAATTGAAATTGTTGTCTGTTATCTGATAGAAGATAGCTTATGAGATTAATACAGATATATTCTCAAATATTTACTCCCTTGTGTACAATTTTATTTTCTTTTGAGCTAATGGGATCAAGGGTTTAATTTTCTTATTACATTGTTATGATGTATTTAGTTCTCCATCAAAGATTATTCTTTAATCCAAGGGGTTAATTAAAAATGCTTGAATGGATTACAGAGTGATAAGACTTGTACTAGGATTTGATAAGTAGTTCAGGTAAGGGATTGTAGATGGAATGATATTGTAAGGCAATGTTGTTTAAGACTAAATTAGCTATTAGATATGTTTTTATTAGATTTCAGTAATGTTTCAGAGACTCTATAGCCCATATTAATAAGGCACTGATATTTTCTAGAAAATGTCATTAGGTTTTTGGTTTCTGGCCTTTTTTCTTTGTGACTCCTCAGAACAATCTTTTAAATATCAGAACATCATTATTAAAGTTTTCATGTATTTTCTAAAAGTTGTCCCACCGATCTCATTCTCTAGCCTAAGGTTGAGGATCACTGAAGGATTTTCTATCCTTGAGAATTCTCCCTTTCTGTTGAGCCCTTTTATGAGATAATCTACTTTGTTTTCAGTAAATTCCTGAGTATAGTTTCATAGGTTAAGAAGTTCACTGAAGGGATTACCCTCCCAGGTTTTGCAGAGCTTGAAGTGTAGAAGGATATTGTATCCTTGTTGAAGTTGGTCCAATCCTGAAGGATATTGATAGTTGGAAATGTCTTTCCATAGGTATCTCAGATGAGTCAACTTGGTCTTTGCCCAGTGGTAGTGTAAACCCGTTTATTTTGGGAACCAACATGCCGAACTAGATTGAGGTGTCTGCATGTGAGAAGAAGATTGGAGATGAAAAACATCTGTACTATCAAGAAGATTGTTCATTGATCAGATCATTTACCTATTATTCCCTACTAGTTACAACAATATTAAAATCCTTTAACCAGGTAGGTCTTAATGGGCTTGATATTGTAAATCCCTTCACCAGATGGCTCATTAGTTTGAGTTGAAAATCCTCTATAAGGGTTACTCTTAACAGAGTTGAGGTTAAATTATCTTCATTAGGTGACTCCTAATAGGACTTTCTCTTAATCGGGCATTGTTGTAAAGCTCCTAATCGGGCTAGGTCTTTAACATGGCACATTCCAAAAGAGTGCAAATAAAATATGGGTGCTAAATCCCATCGTGGTTTTTCCCATTTGGGTTTCCACATGAAAAATATCAGTGTTCATATGGTGGTTGATTTGTTTATGTGTGGATTTGATATCATTACATTGCTTACATGTTGATGAACACATGAATGCGTAGTTTGGTTAATCTACTTATGTGATTGATTGAGTAGTTACCAGTACTAGTTTTGAAGTATTTTTGAGAAGTATTTGCAAATTGGTGAAATATTATAATTTACAGTTATTACTGATTCACCCCCTCCCTCTCAGTGATAAATTGATCCTCATAATAACAATTGGTATCAGAGCATTAGGTCCTCTTTGTGCAGAAGCTTAACTGCTTGAGAAAAATATTCGAAGATGATGAAGAAGCAAGGTCCTAAGTTTACAAAGGATAACTACAAAATATGGAGTGACAAAATGAAGATTTATATCAAAGCAATGGGGGCACAATTTTGGTTGTATGTTGAAAATAAGTACACAACTCCTACCGGTACTTTGACTCCAAATCAACATAAAGAGTAGTAAGAGAACATTCCAGCTTTGGAATCCATTGTAAGTACACTTTCTGATTCTGAATATATTGATGCGCATGGTCTTGAAACAACCTATGAAGTGTGAGAGAAGTTGAAATTAATCTATGGTGGAGATGAACATGTTCAAAAAACAAAAGAGGAAAGTCTTAGAAGCAAGTTTGATGACATGAAGATGATGGAAGGAAAAAATACCACATAGTATGGACAAAGGATAAAAGAGGTTGTAGGTGGAATCAAAAGTGCTGGTGGAACTATTAGAGAAGATACAATGGTTATTAGAAAACTAAGAACCTTGTTACTTGCTTATACTATTAGAGTTTTTTCTATCCAAGAGTTGAGATCAGTTAGTAAAGACAAAGTCACAGTAGATTCTTTGATAGATAAGCTTATTGCTTTTGAGTTAAATAGCTTTGATAATAGTGTGCCTAAAGATGAATCTTCCTTCAAAGCATCTGTATCTAATGCACTAGTGAGAAAAGGAAAGGATGTGTATAGGTCAAGTCATCATGGCGGTAGTAATGAAGGAATGGAAGATGAAAGCAACCTGATGGAATTTGAAGCTTTACTGGAAAAACGACTTCCTAGAGGTACTGATAAGTACAAAAGCAAGCATCCTCTCAAATTTTTTTCTTGTAACAAAATAGGACATATTACTGGACATTGTCCTAACAATGTTCAAAAGGAAAAGTTTAGAAAATATAAAGGAAAAGGAAAGAAACAATGCTATATTGCAGTTGATGAAGGAGTTACCGATGAAGAATCCGAGGATGAAGACAATGAGGAGATTGTTTTTGTAGCTGTAAAGGAAGATATTTTTTATAAGAAGGCCTTAGTATCTCACATTGACAATAGTAATGAATGGGTTATTGCTAGTGGTTTCTCACACCACATGACTGGTGACAAGAACAAGTTTATATCTCTTGAAGAATTTGATGGTGGAGTAGTAAGATTTGGTAATAATTCACCATGCTTGTTAAAAGGCAAAGGTTCTATTTCTCTTAATGGTAAAAGTAATGTTGATGATGTATATTGGGTTGAAGGATTAAAACATAACTTTTGAGTGTTGCACAGTTGAATGACAAAGGTTATCATCTTGAGTTTAAGAATGAAGTGTGCATCATTTTAGGATGCAAAAGAGAATTTATTTCTATCGATAAACAAATTAAAGGTAACTTATTCCATCTGAATACTAATGTTAAAATTTGTTTGGTTGCTAAGGTTGAAGACAGCTGGTTATGGCATAGAAGATTCTGTCTTGTGAATTTTGATAATATGGTTAAGGTTAGCAAGTCTAATATGGTTAGAGGTATACCACAACTTGTCAAACTAGACAATGTGATATGTAAAGAATATCAGCTGGGTAAGATGACTACTTCTTCTTTTAAGAGAAAATCATTTTCTTTTGAGAATATCTTAGATTTGGTGCACACTGACTTATGTGGTCCTATGAGGACTAGAAGTTTTCAAGGTGACATGTATTTCATGTTATTTACTGATGATTACTCAATAATTATGTGGGTAACATTCTTGTAGGAGAATACAAAAGCTTTTAGCAAGTTTAAGGCATTCAAAGCTTTAGTGGAGAAAGAAACCGGTAAGAATATTAAGTGTTTGAGATCTGAACGGGGTGGATAATTCACATTAGCAGAATTTGTGAAGTATTATGATGAACATGGAATAAAGAGGCAATTGTCTACACCAAGGACACCACCATATAATGGAATTGCAGAAAGGAGGAACCAGACCATTGTTGAAGCTGCTAGAATAATGTTAATACAAGGAGATGCACCTAAGATGTTTTGGGGAGAAGCTTTAAATGCTGCAGTTTACACTATGAACTGGGTAGAAGAAGAACAATAAAATGGACAAGAATAGAGACAAGGGGATAAGTAAGGAAAAGATGGAGAAGTATAGAAGAAAGTAAAGCAAAGATGGAGAAGTGTAGTAGTCATAACAATTTTATAAGATGAGCTTTTGATATTGGTGTTGCCATCTTTTCTCTTGGTGTTGCCATCAATGCCAAAGGGGGAGATTATTGGCATTAAACATAATTGATGATAAGATGAGATGATGAGATGTGTTGATGACCGGTATAGATGAAATGTTGTACCATGACAAATTTTGTTGGCTAGATGATGATGTTAAGTTGTTTGATGACTTTGTTTGTGTTGTCATTCATGGAATCCATGTTTTTCTAGTTATCTAAGTCATCTAGACCTACTAAAAAATCCTAATAGGTAGTGGAATTGATTGAGAGATAGGTTAACAAGTTAGCAAGAACAATGTGATGTTTAGGAGACCGATATGGCCGATTGATGAAGAGTGAGGTGTTGCAGTTTGGAACATATGTTTATCACATTGGTAGAAGTCTATGACTAAAACCGCATCAACATATTTAATATATTGAGTTAGTCATGATTGGCTATCATGAATTCAATGAAGAAGAATGTATACCGATGATAGATCTAATCTTATCATGTTTATAAGTTAGTGATGATGTATCATAATCTGCATGAAGTGATAAGAAGGTGATTGAATGCATACAAGGATCAAATTTCTTGGGAAATAATGAAGTGCTCAGAAGAATGTGATAAGGGTTTGATTGTTTATCAAATCTATGTGTGATGATGTGCGGTGATTATTCTGTTAGATAGTTCAAATAACCGGAATACAACTAAGAGGGGGGGGTCAATCAATTGTCTCAGATTACCAAAACATTTAGTAATTAAAACTTTAATACTGGAACCCAAAACATTAATACCAAAATGCTTAAACCAAATACCATAATAATAGATAAACCAATTAAGCATAAACAATAATCAGAGAATAAATACCATCCACATCACACCAAGATTTATATGTGGAAAACCCGGTAAAGGGAAAAACCATAGTGGGAAGCCTACCCACAGTTAGATAATACTTCTCTAGTAAGTATGTGAATTAAAATTAAAGGGCTTGTACTTGTAGGAAGGCCAACAACCTAGAGCACACTGCTCATCAGAAAAGGAGTCTCACTGACTATATAGAAATCTAGACTACAATTCAGAAGAATGAATGGACTGCAAAGATAACATCTCCTATGCCTGAATATAGTTCAGGTTAAGCTCAATACCAGAGGACTAAATCCTCTTACATAAACCCAATTCGATTTCCAATGATCAACCAAATCCTCTGCCTGAATGATATTCCATTATTCGCACATTACATATCCATATCTCTTTCCTATCACCATGATGATCTAAAATGAGATCTTACATCATATATATACAAACCCTCAACCATAAACAATCAGGCCGACCACCAGACAATAAAATAATTACATAATTATAAAATATGTCAGCCTTAGACCAAACAAATAATATCCAACCCATAAGACATCCCATAAACACACTGAGAGGTCCAATCCACATGTTACATTAAGCCGGTCCATAAACTAGATCAATTGGGACCCCATATAGGTACACACGCTAAAACAATAATCCCAATCCACCAAGTCTCGAACATGATCACCATCAGCATCTTAAAACTCCACCAGAAGCCACACTAACACCAATTATGCAAATCATCAAAGATTTGTCAATGAATCCCTCACCGAAACTACAAACCAAGCTTCCAAGCAAATAGGATAGTATCCGATCACTAGATCAAAACCAATTGACTGAATATGAACATGAGTAAGCCAATTCCATAACCCAAACATACCAGAGTATACCGAATCATGCCGGATCCAAACCAACCAGAAACCAAACAACCTACTAGGATCAAAAAGGTGCTAGTAAAGCATCCAAAACAACTAGTATTGAAATAAATGACAAAAAACCAATGCAACACATAATCAATTCCTTCAAATGGCCAACAATCTCCCCTTTTGGCATTGATGGCAACACTAGATGTGAAAAACATCTAAGTACCAAGAAATGCCAAACAAGTCTCCCCCAGTGGATGAAAACCAACAATCTACCACTCAAATATATAGCAATGAAGTTCTGAAACAAAGACCAAACTCCTTGTGTGAATGATATCTCTGTAAAGCTCTGTATTACACATCTCTCTCTCCCCCTAGTGTATACAACTCCTTAAGTTTTTCACATCAACATCTCTCCACCTTTGATGTCAATGCCATAAATCTAACATAAATATCAAAGAAAAAATATAAATCATTGAATCATAAAGCTAACTACTCCCTTAGAGCAGTAGCATCCCCACATCAGTGCCATAATGAATAATATCTTTGATAATGCATACCAAACTTATACTAAAAAGCATCCATTAGTTCTCTGCAAGAGGGGCAAAAACCCCTAACCTATCTCTCAAGTACTATAATGATTCTTTAGGCAAAGGTTTAGTGAAAATATTTGCAATATGCTCTTTAGTGTTCACATAAACAAATCTAACTTCATTTTATTCCACCTTCTCCTTCAAAAAGTTATACTTGATAGATATGTGCTTTGTCTTAGAGTGAAATACCAGATTCTTTGATATGTCAATAGCAGTAGAGTTATCATAGTGAATAACTACCAGTCAAGTGCAATGCACTTTGATATCCTTCAACATTTGCTTCATCCATAGAACCTGTGTACATTTAGTAGCAATAACAACATACTCAACTTGAGAAATAGATAAAGAAGTACATGCCTATTTCTTACTGATCCATGAAACCAACTTCTGTCCAAGAAAGAAAGCTACATCAAAAGTACTTTTCCGATCATCAACATCTCTAGCCTAATCAGTATCTGTATATGCACATAAATTAACTTCATCATCCTTAGGGTACCACAAACCATATTAAGATGCGCCTTGCAAGTATCTAAAAATCCTTTTCACTGCACTCTCATGATTTTCTCTAGGATCACCTTTAAATCTAGATTTAATACAAACATCATTCATTACATCAGGCCTAGTCTGAGTCGAACAAAGCAGACCTCCAATCATAGATTTGTATCTTGTAGGATTTACCGGAGCAGAAACATCTTTCCTTGTCAATTTCTCACTTGTAACCATAGGAGTACTTACCAGTTTAGAATCTCCCATACCAAATTTCTTCAATAATTCCCTAGCATACTTAGTTTGATAGATGAAAATACCTTTGTTAGTTTGAGTAATCTGTAAACCTAAGAAAAATTTCATTTCCCCAATCATAGACATTTCAAATTCTTTCTTCATATTCTTAGAAAATTCCATGCACAATTTATCTTCACCTCCAAAAACAATGTCATCAACAAATACTTCAATAATCAATATATCATCATCAGTGACCTTATAATATAAATTACTCTCAACATTACCCTTAGGAAAACCAAGCTTCAAAAGATATTTATCCAACCTTTCATACCAAGCTCTAGGTACTTGTTTCAATCCATTAAAAGTTTTCCTTAACCTGTAAACCATGTTTGTATCATTTGAAAGTGAAAAACCATCAGGTTGCTCAATATAAACTTCCTCATCAAGATCCCCATTAAAAAATACACACTTAACATCCATCTGATAAACCTTATAGTTTTTATGGGCAGCATAAGCAAGAAATAATCTTATAGCTTCAATCCTAGCTACAGGAGCAAAAGTCTCACCATAATCAATTCCTTCCTTTTGAGAATATCCTTTACAAACCAATCTAGCCTTATTCCTTACAACTTGACCATCCTCATTCAATTTATTCCTAAAAACCCATTTAGTTCCAATAACATTCTTTTTTTTAGGCCAGGGAACTAATGTCCATGTGTTATTCTTCTCAATCTAATCTAATTCGTCTTCCATAGATTTCAACCAACATTTATCTTTACATGCTTCAATTACTAATACTGGTTCAACTTGAGAAATTAAACGTACCTCATTAGTTACCAGTCTTTTTCTTGTCATCACTCCATTGTTCTTATCCCTAATGATCCGATCTTCTAAATGATTCAATCTCACATACCTAGGATTCTTCTGACTCTCTATTCCTCTTCTCGGTTCTTCAATTACTGTTGAATTTTTTGATACTGCCAGAGTAACTAGTGCAACATTCTGTTCTGGTAAAGGTGCTACCGATTCAAATATAATCATTTCCACCACTGGTTCTTGCTCATAAACTCTGATTTGACTTCTATTCAACTCATCCACCTTGACATTAGCACTCTCCGAAATTCTCTACAATCTCTTGTTATAACATCTATATGCTTTGCTTTCATTAGAATAACCAAGAAAAATTCCTTCATCACATCTAGGTTCAAATTTGTCAATAATATCATCTCTTCTGATATAACAATTACTACCAAATATTCTAAAATATTTAATTGTAGGTGTATTACGAAACCATAATTCATAAGGTGTCTTATCAGTTTCTCCTTTGATATGTACTTTGTTTAATGTATAAAGTGTAGGTGTATTGTGAAACCATAATTCATAAGGTGTCTTATCAGTTTCTCCTTTGATATGTATTCTGAAATATTTAATTGTAGGTGTATTGCAAAACCATAATTCATAAGGTGTCTTATCAGTTTCTCCTTTGATATGTACTCTGTTGAATGTATAAACTGTTGTGCTCACTACTTCTCTCTAGTAGATATGAGGTAGACTAGCTTCCATCATCAATTTGTGCAATCAAACATGTCTTGTTACCAAAATTCAAATGAAATATATTACCTTTTGTCTGTGTACCAGTTGCAATCTCCAAACTAGATCTATTAATGATTTTGCGTTTTCCATCCTTGAACCAATAATTGAAATCCCTTATCCACCATTTGTCTGACACTAAAAAGATTGTGCTTCAAACCTTCAACAAAATAAACATTATCAGTATTGTGCTTACCATCCAATGATATAGTTCCTTTTCTTTTGATCATACAAGATTTATCATCTCCAAATCTAATGAGACCGCCATCAAATCCTTGCAAAGATATAAACTTCCTTTTATCTCTAGTCATATGATGTAAACAACCACTGTCAATTACCCATTCATCCTTGTCTTCAATTTTAGCATCAAGTGCCTTCTCTTCAGGTACATTCTCTTCTAGTAATGGAACATCTTCCTTGATATCCAGGAACACCCATCCCTTCCTATTGACAAAACCACTAACAAAGTCTTCTGTCGGTTTATCATCAGAATCAGTCACGCATTCCTCATACGCTATATAGCATGATTTGTCTCAATTTTTCCTGTACTTATACTTTTTCTGATATCCAAGGTCAGTCTTAAATGATCTTCTAAGTGTTGGCATTATGGATGAATTGATTATGTGTTGCATTGATGTTTTGTCATTGATGTCAACACTAGCTGTTATGGATGGTTATCGATAGATAGGTTACCGGTAGAAGATCTAGTGTTACTAATAGAAGAGATTATCTGTTGACACTTTTGGTATGTTTGGATCAATGAAGTTTATTGGATTTCATCTCTTATATGCTCCATGAGCATGTTTTGGTTAGTTGGTATTGGCTTGGTAGTCAAATGCTATCATACACTCTGGTAAACCCTTACTGTCACTGGTTTAAGGCTTTACCAGCAGAGCTTTCATTGAAGAATTGTGACAAGATGCATAATTGGTGTTGGTACGGCTTCTTCATGGATTTTAGGATGCTGAAGATGTTTGTTGATCGTGCTTTAATTGCTTGAATAATTTGCTTTAGCGTGGTGGACCCAGAATAGGTCTGGTACCTATCTAGGTTATGGACCGATATCATGCTAGCGTGTACTCTACATGTTATTGGGATGATTCAAGATGATTTATGAATTTGTTATTATTGTTTTGGTCTTAAGACGACATGGCATATCATTGTATAAAGAATTATGTAATGATCTTATTGTAATATCTTTAGGTGGCCGACCTAATCGGTTTAGGACTTAGGGTTTGTATAAATAAGAGGTAGAAACTCTTTGTAAAGTATCATGGTTATTGGAAAGGTCATGATCAAAGAATGTAATGTGCGAATATTGTAATATCATTCAGGTAGAGGAGCTGGTTGATCATTGGTGATCAAATTCGATTCAAAAGAGGATTTAGTCCTCCGACATTGAGCTTAACCGGGACTGTAATCAGGCATAGTAGATGCTATTTCCAGCAATTCAATTATTGGATTGTTTTCCATTTATCTTGAGAAGGTTGTAGCCTCTCTGTAGTCAGTGAGACTCTTTTGTAATGAGCAGTATGCTCTAGGCAATGTGCCTTCCTGCAAGTGCAGGCCCCTCATTGTAACACATACTTTCTACAAAAGTATCATCTAACTGTGGGTAGGCTTCCCATCGTGGTTTATCTCTTTCCAGGTTTTTCACATGCAAATCATGGTGTTATGTGGTATGGTTGCTTTGCATTAATTATCTGGTTAATTGTTAAGTTGCATTGTTTACCAGTATCTGTTCCTATTGCCATTTGTATGTGCTTTACCGGTACTTGATTTGTTTAAGGTTGTATTGTGGATTAAAAGTTATATTTTGTTAACAACTGATTCACCCCCCCCTCTCAGTTGTTCATCAGTTATCCTAACAATTGGTATTAGAGATTTGGTCCTCTTTTACAAAAGCTTAACTGCTTGAGGTAGATCCTATGGAAACTAACACAACTAATCCACCGACAACTATTTTCAGAAGAGAAATCCCTAAGCATGATGGAACAAATTATGGGATATGGAAAATTCAAATGGAGACTCATCTTAGATGTCTTGGAAAGGATATTTGGGAGATCACTGAGAAAGGATACACACCTTATGATCCAACATCTGGCAATCCTTCTCTTGCAGACCTGGATAAGAATATTGAAAATGATTGCAGAGCTAGAGAAGCCCTCTTATGTGCACTTACTGATCAGCAGATTATGGGATTGACTGACACATCATTGGCTAAGGTTATGTGGGACAAATGGAAAATTCTAAATGAAGGAGACCCTACTATCAAAATTTCTAAACTTGATGGTTACTGGGTAAGGTATGAAAACTTGAAAATGGAAGATAATGAAAGAATTGTTGTGTTATGGAAGAGTAAATGAGATTGTTATGGGAATTTAATGTTTTGGAGAATTTATAAGTGAAGATGAAATAGTTTACAAAATCTTGAGAGCCCTTCCACCAGCTTACAAGATGAAGGCAACTACAATTAATGAGTTAAGAACAATGTCAAACACTTCAGTCAATAGAGACATTCTGATTGGGAAATTATCTGCTTTTGAGCTTGAAGAATTTGGATCTTCTGGAGCTGTAAACTCTGAACCTGCTTTTCATGTATCATCATCAACATCTACTGACAAAAGTGACTGCAAAGCCCTATATGCAAAAGAATTGGAAGACATGAAGAAATAAGATGAAGAGATTGAGCAACTTGACGCCTTACTTGCTAGAAGAGTATGCAAAGGACCAACTAAAAGTAAGTATGAAGAAAAAACACCTTTTAAATGTTTTGCATGTAATAAGATTGGTCATTTTGCATCTAGATGTCCTAAAAGGAATGCAAGGTTTGAGGAAAGAGTTAAGAAATATTTTAAGCCTAACTCGAACATATATAGATTCAAGAAAAATAAACATTTCTACATAGCAGATGAGGAAGGAGTAATAGACGACTCTGCTAGTTGAAGACCAGAAAAGGCCCTGGCAGCAAAAGTTGAAGATAAAAATGAATGGGTAATTGATAGTGGATGCTCACACCATATTGTATACACCTAAAATTGGTCTGAAGATAATTAATTAAATAAGCAATTATTTAATTAATCTCCCTTCCCAATTTAATTGAATTCACTAAGTAATTTGATTAAATTTCCACTTTCATCTACTTATTAATAAATCTAAGGATTTACTTAATAGGTTCATTTCATTTCATCCCCTTTAATTAATTAATTCAAATTAATTAATTCCATTCATCCAAATTCATTTCTTCTAAATCCTTAATTAATTAAAACAAATCAAATTGATGAGTTGTTGAGATTAATTATCGTTTTCCTATTATTTGAATTTTTAAATTCAAATTCTCCTAACTTCTACCAATCCTAAACCTAACCATTCCTAAGGATTCAACAAAAACTTTGTGTATTCTTTAAGATTTTTAGGCACACTTCAATTTGGGCTTAAAGAAATGAACTATCATGTCTTATGTGTCTTTGATGATAGGCGAGTATGCTCTCACCTTTCTTAGGTGATCAAAAACCTAGACTCATCTTTTTGCTTTCATTAGTGCATCTCTTTAGCAAGCCTACCCTCCCGAGGAGTTATTAACTCTTAGCCCTTAAGGCCGGTGAGAGGGGAATGACCTAAGTGGGAACAACTAACGCCAAGTAATCCAACCCACTATAAAATAAATGTGTTTTTGATGAAAATCAAAGCAATGAAAGTGCTCGGGAATAGCTCTCCTCTGTACCTTTAGGTATATCAAACCTTGGTTTTCAAGGCTGGGAGACCTCTTAAGTGAGTTTATACCCTGACGCACCGAACGAATCCCTTACTAGTGCCAGTTAAAATAGAAGCTACCCGATTCACCTCCAAAAGGGTGATAATCTTTGTGGAAGAGAGATAGTAACTCTCCCAAGACACTTGCCATATCATGCCCCCATTAGCGTTTGGAGTCGGATAACACGACATTAAGAATCCATTGCATGAGACTCAGTGGCCATATTCTGATTAGCTATTAGGTGTGTACCTAAGTCTACAAGCAAAGGTTTTCATTCTCAGCCAACTTCCTTAGGGTTTAGCTTGATTGGAGTCATTTATCACATCATGTGTTTGCTGTGTATACATCCTTAAATGAGAAAATCAGACACCTAAAAATTGGAAAACATCAGCAAAACATCATCAGAATTCAAAGATCAAAATCAGCAAAACAAACACTTTTTACCATTCTCTGCAACCTGTCGTACGAGCATTAATTCTCTGCAGTACGAGTCATAATCTTTGTCAGATGAGTTAACTTGCATAAAATCATTTGTCATACTATCTGCTATCCTATGTCGTACGAGTCATCTGTTTTGTTGTATGTTCTATAATCCCAAGTCATACGAGTTGCTGCTATTTATATGGAAAACTCCATTCTATTGTATGGCTCTATATCTTGTGTCATCCTATGCTGCATAATCTGTTGTACAGAACTCTGCATCTGTCAGTCTAGAACTATGTCTTACATGCTTGTTTCAGACTTGTCATTTCTGCCTAATCAATTTGTAGTAAACATAAATACCTATTATCTGTCAATTTGTGCTTAGATTGTTTGCTTGGTTTGCTTGGTCAAGTTATCATCCGTCAAAATCAAATTCTAGAAGATAAACACCCCAAGATTTTCAAGTGCTCACCCCCAACAAGTTCAAGATCTAAACATCTCAAAGTGCATTATCACCCTCTTTGGTAAACTAATCACTCAAACATAGTTTCTCATCAAGGTCAATCATCCTTTATCATGAAACTGAAACGTTTGGTCAGGATAACCTTGTCCCACATCATAGGATATATCGTTCCTACTGGACTTGGTTCTTATCAATCACCATCATTGCACTCCTAAATCGAAGATTAGAAAACTTGCAAACCTTTAAACACTTGAATCCTCTTTTAGTGTCATATCACTCTATGGCCTTGAAATTGACTATTGATCACTTACAAAAATAACCTTTAAACAATCAAATCTTAGCACAATATTAAACACAATGACCATTTTGATTAGAGCACAGAGACATAAGATCATTGAAACATTTGAAATAGCTGAAAATCATATAAACATGACATACCAAAGAAAAACACAAGAAGAAAATAGAACAAACCAACATATCAGAGCAATCAAACAACTTCAAAATCAAAATCCAACTATGTTAAAACCTCACAAGGATTTAAATACATCTCAAAAGAAAGGTGGCTCTTTTATGCACCTCTTAAAGAGATCCCTAAAGGATTTGGCTAAAGAAGATCAAAATCGTGCACCCATGTCTAACAATGATCCATCCATCCATAAGCAAATTGACTCTCCAAAGGCATCTATTCCTACACCTCCTGAAAGCTTGCATGAACCTTCCATAGCATCCTTGCCAAATAATACATCCAAAGCTGAAGTTTCCTAAGAGATATCCATGATTGCCATCAAACCTATTTCAGAGGATCCTATTCAAAGCTCATCTCCTTCATATACAAGCATTGATTCATTGCAAAATTCCCATAGCGCTTCCTTGCAAATTGAAGTCCTCATTCATAAAACGCTTGTTAAACGTGTCCTGATAGATGGGGGAGCTAGCTTGAACATTTTCTCTATGAATCTTGTCCGTGCTCTAGTCTATTCAGAAGATGCAGGTGATCCCCGAAAAAAGATCAAAATCAAAGCACATAATGAACAAGAGCATTCATCTAAAGGAATGGTGATACTACACATCACAGTGGGACCTTTGCAGAAGGACATAGCATGCCAAGTTCTAGACTTGGACCTACCATACAATATACTCTTGGGGAAACCTTGGATACAAAATATACAAGCCATTACATCAACATGTCATGAGTGCTTAAAATTTCCATAGAATGGACAGGAAATCACAATATCAGCAGAATTAAATCCATTGAAGTGTTGTAATAATATGAAATCAATCAATTGGTCATTGTTTCACATAACAAAGAGGCAACACCTTCAAGCACACAATCCAAAGAACAATCATTTGCATCAATCTTGTCAAACATGGAAGAGGAAATGCAGCTGAAAGATCAAGGGAACGAAGAATATTTGCTATCATGGAAAAACAAACTAGAGCAACTTGAAATGGAGAGGGATGAAGAAGCATATATAGTAGTCGATGTAGTTCACATGTATGTAGAACAAACGTTAGGAACTAGCCTACTTGAATCAGAATCACATTCGACTGACATGGACTTAATCGAGGACGATCAAGATTTTCTTGCGCGAGGTCATTTTGACGAGAGTACCATTGTAGACATCGACATACATACTAAAAGCTTTGACATCTCTATCATGACCCCTAATATCTTTGAAACATCTCAACCTGAAGATCCTTTATCCTTAAGCTATCCTGAACCTATAGACTAGGAAAATGAAGGACATACTGACATTGATACCTTACCTAATGACCATGCCATATCCTTATATCTTGATGAAATCAAACCTGCAACATGTTTCACCAGGGATTCCGCTAACATATCTTCAAGTCAAATGGGTATTAAATCTCCTAGTCACAAAATTGAAAATAAACAAAACAATATCAGGTCTAATGCTGAAAACCATTTATTGGTAACATTAGACCGGGAAAAAGTAAAAACAAAGGACACATCTAATGGTGAAAACCTCCTTGAGGTGCTAGAAGATGGGAGATTTGACACCTTACCAAAATGTTATCAAGAGAAGTTATCTATCATAATAGCACCAACAAAGACAACTATCATTGGCACAAATGATCTACATCCAACAACCTCTCTATCAGAACTAGCAAGGCAAAAATATTTGAAACCATTCAAAAGATGGAAAGTCAATTTTACTTGGTCCTATACAGACATTGCAGGGTTCGATCCATATCTTACAATACATCACCTGAATATCAGTCCAGGAGCAGACATCAATAAGGGAAAACATCATGGATCAGGAGCAAAATATGAAGCATTGGTAACAAGTATCAAAATGGTTGTAGAATGGAATATTAAACAACTTCAAGTCTTTGGAGACTCTCAACTTGTCATTAATCAAATCAATGATGACTATCAAACAAAAGATGACAAAGTCATGCCTTACAAAAATATGGTGGATGATATCAAGAAGTACTTTGTAGAAATAACTTTTGAATAGATTCCAAGAAATGACAACAAAGTAGCAGATGCCATGGCTACACTTGCTTCTCTATTGCAAACACAGGAAAATAAACATCATTATGAATTCCTGGTTGAAGAGTTGTTTCATCCCGCCTTTAATTATCCTGATTCCCAAACCATATGTCAACTTATTGGACACGATTCCTCCCGGTATGGCCAAACTTACACATACCTGAAAGACAATATCCTACCTCCTGACTTATCAAAGAACCAAAAGAGAAACTTTATTTGCCAATCCTCCCATTTTACTCTCATCGCAGATACCCTGTTTAAACGAGGTCTAGATGATACTCTCTTACGATGTCTTGAACAAGAAGAATCTGAGAAGGCCTTACATGAAGTCCATAATGGCATTTGTGGCACTCATTCAAGTGGTCTTACGCTTTCGAAAAAACTCATATGCTTGGGCTATTATTAGCCAACTATGGAACAAGATTCTTTCAAGATAGCTAGAACATGCAAACAATGCCAGATCCATGGGAACTTGATCCATGCACCAACACAAGAACTACATGCTTTAGCAACATCTTGGCCTTTTCGTCAATGGGGACTTGATCTGGTAGGAAAGATAAATCCTTCTTCATCTAATGGACACAAATTCATTCTTGTAGCTACTGAATATTTTACAAAATGGATTGAGGCAGTACCTCTCATAAACATCACAGGAAAACAAATTGCTGCATTTATCTTGAATTTTATCATCTGCTGCTATGGAATACCAATGACCATTATCACTGATAAAGGGTGACCATTCAAGAATCAAGATGTACAAGAGCTATGTGAGAAGTTCAAAATCTAGCATAGATTCTCCACACCATATTATTCATAGGGAAATGGGCAGGCATAAGCATATAATAAAACTATTCTGAAAATCCTTAAAAAGATAGTGAACGATGCCGGGAAAAATTGACATATTCAATTAAACCCTTCTTTATGGGCCTACCGCACCAGTATCCATACACCGACAGGTGCCACACCTTTCTCTCCTGTATATGTATCAGAAGCCATATTGCCAATCGAAGTAGAGATACCCTCTCTATGTGTATCACTAAAAGGTCTCATCCCAGATGAAGAACAAAGAGTATCTAGACTACAAGAGTTAGAACTGATCCATGAACGTAGACACAATGCCTTTGATCATTTAAAGATATATCAACAAAGTATGTGTCAGAGCTATAATCACAGGGTCAAACCATGAGTCTTTCAAGTGGGAGAACTAGTGCTAAAAGAAAATCCACACAACCAGGCAGATCGAGAAAAGAAAGGAAAGTTTGAACCAAACTGGTTAGGTCCATTTGTGGTCACAATAGTATTTGGATCAGAAGCATATCAGCTATCAACACAGGATGGAGATCAACTTGAAGAACCTATCAATAGCATGCATTTGAAAAAGTTCTATTTCTGAAAAATTAGAAAAATAAAAAAATAGTGAAAAATCAAAAAAATAAAAAATAGTGAAAAAAAAAAAAAAGGTGAAAAATCAGAAAAAAAGAAAAAAAAAAGAGAAAAAAAGAAAAAAGAAAAAATCAAATATCAGAAAAAGTGTAATAAAAACAGATGGTGAAAACCTGGCAAACAGGTGCTATCTGTTCGCTAGCTGTTCTGTCTATTAGTTCATGCATCTTTCCGCTCCCATGCATTTTTCATCAGCGCTGACCATCCTAAGCCTTTATACATACGCAGACATCCCAGGTGGCTTCTTTCCATGGTTTGGATCATTGGATATATCATAACAACTTTGTTTCTAGGCTTGGGGCAAAATCCTACACTTAGCTGGGGGCAAACTATTGATCATTTTGAGCTTAATCAAACATGTAAAACAAACAATTAGACAACTCTTATCAAGTGAAAACTGAGACACATCCAACATCGAACACAAGATCAAACTATCAACTATCAAGTTATCACGAAATCAATCAAAACACATCACACACTTTTCAGTGAATAATATCTTTTTTAATAATGATTGTAACATGATTGTTCAACGTTTCTATATTGATTTTTGCTATCATGATTTCTGAGTGCCTCCAGGATGTCTTTGACTAGAGGAACAAGGAAGAAGCATGATATTTTTCTTGTCTGCTGTCTAAAAATTAATCATTAATATGTGCAAATTTGTCTTAGGACATGATCATCAGAATATCATTGAAGACATTTCCGATTTGCATATTGAAATGATTAATACTGCCTGTTTTACACAAACAACACTCAAGTCATCACAGTTCAATTATACCTCGATGCTTGTGTTAACTTGCTATATCAAAATCCAGGAAAATAGTGCTCAGGTCATCATGGTTTAATTATACCATCGATGTTTGCACTCACTTTCCACATTTCAAAAGCTCAATGATGACAAAAATGCAAAATAATCTAGTGACTGGTCCAGTCATTCCATTGCATTTCATTGCATTTTAGCTTGCATTTCATTCTTGCATGGGATCCAACAAAGCTCCTTTTATCCAAGGTTAAATCTAGAGATGATAGACGTTCCCTTTAATCCAACTCCCTTTGCCATCCTCCTCCAATTTAACCATTGATATATTTAGATCAATCTTGACCGCTGATTCTTGCCACATCACCCTTAGCCTTGGAAAATCCTATAAATAGACCTCATTTTGGAGCAATATTGGTCCCAATTTCATATCATGATTTCATCCCATCTCATTTATAGCTTAAGCATTGTTATTATAGGTATCTATCTCATAGTTTATCATTTTAGCAATGTTATCATGCTCAATTTTAGCTTAAATCTTAGCTTAATCATGCTAGATCAATCATTCATATAGCTTAATCATGCTATTCTTGCTAGATCATTCATTTTCATCATTCAAATCCTCCATCTAAGTGTAGTCAAGTCACTAGATTATGCATAATCAGATCTGAGAGCATTTTTCATACTCATATTTACTAGGAGGCAATAAGTTGATTAGCTATGGTTTTGTCTTTCTTTGATTTAAATATTCTAACCATGCTTGTAATGATTTATTGAGTTCATTGTGGTTGCAGGTACAGGTACACTTCACAGAGCACGACACATATGACTGGAGATAAAAATAAATTTACGTCCCTGCAAGAATATAATGCTAGTCAAGTCAGATTTAGAGATGACAAGGCATGTATGATCAAAGGAAAATGTATTATTTCTTTGGATGGCCAGCATAATACTAATAATGTCTATTATGTAGAAGGTTTAAAGCATAATCTTTTGAGTGTTGACAATTTGTTGATAAGGGTTTTCAACTTCAATTTAAAGATAGAAAATGCAAAATCATTAACAAAACTAGTTTGGAGATTGCAACCGCTATTCAGACTGGAAGTAATATTTTTCACTTGAACACTGGTAATAAGACATGTTTGATTGCTCATATTGATGAGAGTTGGCTATGACATAAGAGGTTGTGTCATGCTAATTTTGATTTTATTGTTAAGATCAGTTCAACTAAGGCAGTTAGAGATATACCTAAGATTATGAAGCCTCATAATTTGGTATGTAAGGAATGTCAATTGGGTAAGCAAGTCAAAAGTTCTTTTAAGAGCATACATGATAAATATAATGATGTACTTGATTTGATTGACACTAACTTATGTGGTCCTGCAAGGACTAGAAGCTTTCAAGGTGATAGGTATTTCAAGCTGATTATTGATGACTATTCTAGAATGATGTGGGTGACTTTTCTGAGGGAGAATTCTGAAGCTTTTGAGAAATTCAAGATCTTTAAAGCGAAGGTTGAAATAGAAACTGGATTGAAAATCAAATGTCTAAGATTAGATCATGGCAGTGAGTTCACTTCTCATGAATTCAACAATTATTGTGAGACAAATGAAATCAGGAGACAACTATTTGCACCTAGGACTCCTCAGCAAAATGGAGTAGTTGAAAGAAAGAATGAAACCATTTTGGATGCAACTAGATCTATGATGATGGAAGCCAAATTACCTCATATCTACTAGAGAGAAGTAATGAGTATAATAGTCTACACATTGAACAGAGTTCACATCAAAGGTGAAATCGGTAAGACCCCTTATGAATTATGGTATGGACATACACCTACTATTAAATATTTTAGTTTTTTTGGAAGTAAATGGTATATCAAAAGAGATGATTCAATTGGAAAGTTTGATCCTAGATGTGATTAATGAATATTTCTTGGTTATTCAATTTAGAGCAAAGCATATAGATGTTATAACAAAAAAATGCAAAAAATCATGGAAAGTACTAATATGAAAGTGGATGAATATTACAGAAATTATTTTATATCATATGTCAGGGAACCGACAGTGGAAATGATCATAATAGAACCGACAATGCCTCAACCGATATAGGAAGGAGAAATAGTTACACCGACACAATCAGAACATTCAACTGTGACTGACAATCAGAGCAATGAACCTGAAGTTCAATAGGAACCAAGGTATGTAAGATTAAATCATTCTGAAGATCAAATTATTGGAGATAGAAACAAGGGAGTTATGACAATAAGAAAACTGGCAAATGAAGAGGTATGTCTTATTTCTCAAGTTGAACTGACAACTGTTATTGAAGCTTGTAAGGATAAACATTGGTTAAAGGCTATGAAAGATGAATTAGATCAGATAGAAAATAATGAAACTTGGTCTTTAGTTCCTCAACCCAAAAATAAGAATGTTATTGGAACTAAATGGGTTTTTAGGAATAAACTGAATGAGGATGGTCAATTTATAAGAAACAAGGCTAGATTGGTTTGTAAAGGATATTCTCAAATGGAAGGAATTGATTATGGTGAGACATTTGCACCTGTAGCTAGAATTGAAGTTGTTAGACTATTTCTTGCCTATGCAGCTTATAAAAACTACAAGGTTAATCAAATGGATGTCAAATGTGCATTTCTGAATGGTGAGCTTCAGGAAGAAGTTTACATTGAGAAACTTGATGGATTTTCATTGACAAATGATAAAGATATGGTTTGCAGATTGAAGAAAGCTTTATATGGTTTGAAACAGGCTCCTAGAGCTTGGTATGCAAGGTTGGATAAATATCTTTTGAAGCTTGGTTTTACTAAAGGCAGTGCAAATAGTAATCTATATTATAATATCATTGATAATGATATTCTAATTATTAAAGTCTTTTTTGATGATATCATTTTTGGAGGAGAAGATAAATTATGGATGGAATTTCCTAACAACATGAAAAATGAATTTGAAATATCCATAATTGGTGAGATGATTTTTTTCTTACGTTTGTAGATTACTCAAACTGACAAAGACATTTTTATCTGTGAAACTAAGTATTTGAGGGAATTATTGAAAAAGTTTGGTATAGAGAATTTCAAACTGGTGAGTACTCCTATGACTACAAGTGGGAAATTATCTATCAAGGATACTTCTACACTGGTAAATCCAACAAGGTATAAATCTATGATTGGTGGTCTATTATATCTAACTCAAACTAGACCTGATATTATGAATGTAGTAAGTATTGTTTCAAGATATCAAATTAATCCTAAAGAAAATCATGAAAGTGCAGTAAAGAGAATATTTCATTATTTGCAAGGAACAACTGAATATGGTTTATGGTATTCCAGAGATGATGATTTCACTCTATGTGCATATACTGACTCAGATTGGGCAGGTGATACTGATGACAAGAAGAGAACTTCTAGTGGAGCTTTCTTTCTTGGAAAGAAATTGGTTTCATGGATAAGAAAAAAATAGTCATGCATTTCTTTATCTACTGCAGAAGCTGAGTATGTTGCAGCAACAACTAATTGCACTCAAGTTTTGTGGATGAAGCAAATGTTGAAGGATATCAAGGTAAATTGTAGCGAACTTGTAGTTATCTATTGTGATAAATCTACAGCTATTGACATGTCTAAGAATTCGATATTTCACTCTACGACTAAGCATATTTCAATAAAGTATAACTTTCTGAAGGACAAGGTAGAAGCAAAGGAAGTCAAATTGGTTTATGTGAACACTAAAGATGATATTGCAGACATATTCACTAAACCACTGTCTAAGGAATCATTTGAATATTTGAGAGATAGGTTAGGGGTTGCTACCCCTCTTGAAGAGACTTGATTGATGAAGTTTGTCATCAGTCCGATATGCATTATCAGAAACATTATTCATTCTGGCATCGATGAATGGAGCTACTACTCAAGGGGAGTAGCTAGCTTTGAGATTCAGAGGTTTATATCATTGCTTTGATATTTTGTCAGGTTTTTGGCATTGATGTCAAAGGGGGAGTGATAGTAATGTGAAAAATCATTATGAACCTTACAAAGATATCATTCTCAGGGGGAGAGTTATTGATTTTTGGTTGTCTTCCATAGGAGGAGACTTGTTTGGCATCTCTTGGTACTTAGATGTTTTTCACATCTAGTGTTGCCATCAATGCCAAAGGGGGAGATTGTTGGACTTATGGATGAATTGATTATGTGTTGCATTGATGTTTTTTCATTAATGTCAACACTAGCTATTATGGATGGTTATCGACAGACAGGTTACCTGTAGAAGATCTAGTGTTACCGATAGAAGAGATTATCTGTTGACACTTCTGGTATGTTTGGATCAGTGACGTATATTGGATTTCATGTGTTACATGCTCCATGAGCATGTTTTGGTTAGTTGGTATTGGCTTGGTAATAGAATGCTATCATACACTCTGGTAAACCCTTACCGACACTGGTTTAAGGCTTTATCGGTAGAGCTTTTAATTGGTGTTGGTGCAACTTCTTCATGGATTTCAGAATGCGAAAGATGCTCATTGACTGTGATTCAATTTCTTGAAGACTTTGCTTTAGCATGGTGGACCCATAATAGGTCCAGTACCTATCTAGGTTATGGACCAGTAACATGCTAGTGTGTACTCTACACATTACCAGAATGATTCGAGATGATTTATGGATTTGTTATTATTGTTTTGGTCTTAAGCCAACATGGCATATCATTGTAATATCTTTAGGTGGCCAACCTAATTAATTTAGGCCTTACGATTTGTATAAATAAGAGGTAGAAACTCTTTGTAAAGTATCATGGTTATTAGAAAGGTCATGGTCAAGGAGTGTAATGTGTGAATATTGTAATATCATTCAGGCAGAGGAGTTGGTCGATCATTGGTGATCGAATTGGATTCATAAGAGGATTTAGTCCTCCGACATTAAGCTTAACCGGGACTGTAATCAGGCATAGTAGATGCTATTTCCAGCAGTTCGCTTTATTGGGCTGTTTTCCATTTCTCTTGAGAAGCTTGTAGCCTCTCTGTAGTCAGTGAGACTCTTTTGTAATGAGCAGTACGCTCTAGGCAGTGTGCCTTCCTACAAGTGCAAGCCCCTCATTGTAACACATACTTTCTACAAAAGTATCATTTGACTGTGGGTAGGCTTCCCACCATGGTTTTTCCCTTTCTAGGTTTTGCACATACAAATGATGGTGTTGTGTGGTATGGCTGCTTAGCATTGATTATCTGGTTAATTGTTAAGTTGTATTGTTTACCAGTATCTGTTCCTACTGACATTTGTATGTGCTTTTTATTTGTTTAAGGTTGTATTGCTGATTAAAAGTTATAATCTGTTAACAACTGATTCACCCCCCGCCCTCTTAGTTGTTCATCGATTATCCTAACACTAACTATCTCTTCAAATCATGAATTCCTTTTAGGACATCTAGATGTAAAATGACCAATCTTATTACATGCAAAACATTTAAAATGTGCTTTTCCTTTATACTTACTTCCTACAGGTCCTTTAGGTACTCTTCTAGCAAATAGTGCTTCAATTTTGTCAAACTCATCATCTTCTCTCTACATATCATCCAATTTCTTTGCATATAAATATTTCCAATATTTCTTACCAGTTGTTGATGCAGATGCATGAAAAGCAAGTTTAGACTTCACAGCTCCAGAAGGTCCAAATTCTTCAAGCTTAAAAGTAGATAATTTCCCAACCAAGGTATCTCTGTTGACAGAAGTATTAGCCATTATTCTTAATTCATTAATTGCAGTAGCCTTCATCTTGTAAGCTAGTGGTAGGGCTCTCAAAACTTTAGAAACAATTTCA